>NC_060209.1:9560000-10160000 GCF_021130785.1 Homalodisca vitripennis | reverse complement strand
TCGGCACATTTTATATATTTTATATTTGATTTTATTCATAGTACTAGGGTAAAAGTTGAATCGAATCATTGCAGCATTAACCGTGAAATTTCTGTTCCCTAATAGGCCTACAGAACTTTTTCTTTTGTGATTATTCAGAACCTTTCTGTTCGTGATTATTGTGGAGACAAATGTATCAATAACTCGAATCCCAAAATTAAGCTGGACGAAATGTACAAAATTGGGTAATTCCATATATTTTATCATTATTAGTGAATTTAATATATTATTTTTTAGATATAAAATTTTTTTTCGTTTCTTATCTATATTTTCTTAGCAATGTTTTTAGTTCTTTGGCCTGCACAGGGTTTGTTTGTATTCTAATTTGAACATAATTAGGCGTTACATCATATTTACATACAGCTTGTCCCTGTTGTAATTTTTAGAGGTTATAATGTTTTTCAGATATTTTAAGTTAAAGTCCGTGTCCGTGTCCCAAAGAGGGTAGAGGTATGTATACGGAGTATACCGAAAGATATCAAAAGACCTGTTTTTTTTTTTATTATTATTTTATCCTCACTATCATATCCATACGTTTAAATGTTGTAACATTCTTGGAATATTTCAGGCCAGACATCCAAAATTTTTGTAAGGTGAAGCTTAGCAGTGTCAGTCTAAATGTAGTCCATCATCCAAAGGGAAATTGCAGTGTAAGCAGCAAATTTACATCTCCTTTCAATATTTTTTAATAGAAATTGCGTACCTAAATGTTTCTTGTCACTTGCACCACTGTTTTTGTTCACCTTTGATTACATTGATGATTAGTTCTTCTTCTACAGAAAACTTACCCCTTTGTATGATATAGTACAGGACAACCTTAACAGCATTATAAGTAAGAAGTTGTTAAATCCCAATAACTGGCACGTAACACAATATGCTTCTCTTAATGTTGTGTTACGGAAGTGTAAAGTGGCTACGCGAGGTGGCAGCACAGGTTTACACTGTGTGGGTAAAGCAGAATCACCCCTTTATTGTGATATTATTGTTGCATTACCATTTATGTTCAACAAATATTGAATTTTGTACACTCTTACAAAAGAGATTCATAACATAATAAAAACATGTAAACTAATGCAAATGATAAACCAATAAACTACCGCCGAGGAATTATCCCAATATCAAGTAGTATCTGTATCTCGTTAAATTAACATCAAGTTCCCTTCTTTTATTCAATGACATCATGTTAGTGGATAGCCTGTATTAAATACATATTGGGTTTTTTCTTCTATAAATAACATACTCTATTTTAATATATTGTATAATTAGCATCCATTTAGGGGTATCCGGGGTCGCCTGTTCCCTCAAACTGTCTAAGACAGGTAAAAAAGTCATCTAGCAATAATATAATAATACTGCACATGTTTTTGTCATTAAAGTGAAAGTTTTGCATTAAACTCTTCAGGGACTACTTATTTTTCAAATATTTTGTCAAAAACAGACACAGAAAAAGCAATAAAATCAATTATTTTATTATATTTTTAATGCTATAGTAGAAAATAAAGTTTACCCAACTTGCCACAAAGCGCAGATGTTGTATTTATATTTGTTTATAATTAATTAAGTTCTACATTTGATATTTGGTCACATTAATATCCAATTAATGCACTTGCTTTATTAATAAAAGTAATTATTATAGCATACCAGTAAAAAAGTAGTAAAAGCAAAATCGTTCTATTGAAAACTGCCAGTTAGCAAATTTAAATCGATAGCAGCTACTTAAAACCGAGTTATATTTCTGTACAACTTAAAAATTGCGCTTATTTTGGTTTAAAGCATGCTAACTCTAAATAGAAAACACTTTAACTTTTAAGTTTTTCGAATACTCACAAACTCATTTATAAACACAATTGTACAAATTTCCTCGTGTGATCTAAAAGCCCACATGGGTGCGTTACAACTATGGTTGATCTTAAATAAGCACGGATTATTAATTGAATGTAATTCTTTTCATAATTAGCCCACTTCTCCCGCAAAACATTCTAATAACTCAACAAGATAAAGTATAAAGCATTGGGGAAAACTCCCAGGCTTGTATTCACACAATCAGTTGTGTTACAGCTGACTGAAATAAAAAAGCCCAGTAATAATGAAAAACAGTGTTACGAACTTATAACGCGAACTTATGATTGGGCCCATCTGGGTGTTCAAAATATGTGATATGTGGATCAAAATATATTCTTTTAGGTAAATGTTAAAGATGATGTACCCAAATAGGCCATACATCCTGAGGGGGTTAGTTACGTTCATTCAGCCCTAAGAGCAAACCAGACTTTAAACAACCCAAACTATAGCATTGCTTGTATAACATTACTTCAAGTATTGTAAAGTAAAGTAAAGATGTCTTATTTTACCATGCGAAGTTAGGGCTAAGAAGCCTTCTCTAACACTTAACCTGGGAACCAACGGCTTAAAGGTGACTTCCGAACCACCACCAACGGCCGGGCAGGCGAGCTGCTTGCAAGGACAGGATCGCTCAGCGGTCACCAGTGGCGTAGCGAAGGGGGGGGGTCCAGGGGGTCCGGACCCCCCCCCCCCGAAATTTTAAGACATATTAAAAAATAAAGCATGGAGCAGGAGAAAAAAAAGGAGAGTTATCATTTACTCTTGTTTACAAAAATTAAATTGATTGATTTAATTGATTAAAGTGACCGTTGTTAAAAATATAATTGTCCTTTCGTTTAAATTCATAAAGTATCAAACGATACTTATGGGCTCGGCCTTTCGGATAGTGTAGTGTAATCACGGTATTGCTATAGAGCGCGGTCACGTGACGTCGCAAAGCAACCTAAATTGTAACACGGCAAACATTCGACCTCCAGCGCTCGTTGTATCAAAACTCCTGAAACAACATGAGTGACATCTTCAAGAAGATGGGACAGCGTGCCTTTGGAAGCGCAGCCAGCTAAGAGGCCTAGCTCTCCACCTGCCGGCTCGGCGCCTAAGAAGGTCGCTGCTCCTGCAAAGGGCCTTTTTAAAGGCCACAACGTCACCACTGCTACTGTGACATCTGACCAACCTACGGCTTCGGTTTCTACGCCCAGGAACCCTTGCTGTTCCTGGACAGTGTTCCGGACTGGCCTACCCACGCCAAGAAGTTGCAGGAGTTGGCGCGGGACGGCTGACGACAACATTCCGCGGTGCTCACTATCGCTTGAAAGTGACCACCGTGGAGGACTTCAGGGCGGTTTCAGCGGTACCTATGTTTCAATAAGCTGCCCTTCTACACTCACAACCTTGGGTGTGAAAGATCGCTTAAGGTTGTGATCAGCGGACTGCCCGACACCGATGATGTGGAGCTCTCTTCGATGTCTTAACTGACGAGGGCTTCGCCGTCGACGAGGTTGCACGACATCGGACTGCCAGGAGACCTACCAGAAGCTGGCTGATCACGCTGACCAGGGACAGTGAGCGAGAGAACCCTGACACCAAGAGGGCTTGCCAAATCTACAACGTGAAAAGCCTGCTCCATGTCAGAGTCTCAGTCACTGTCTACAAGAAGCCGGTCGGCCCGCCGCAGTGCTACAGGTGCCAAGGTCTTGGCCCACGGCTCCGGCAACTGCGGGAGGCCGAGAAAATGCGTCCGCTGCGGGGAAAATCATCTGAAGATGAAACTGCCCCAAAGTCTCGACGGAGAAGGGGTCACTGCTGCATTTGTGGCGGCGATCACAACGCCTAACTATCGTGGGTGTCCGGCCTACAAGGAGGCCAGAGCGGCAGCTGTCCAGTTAGGCCGCAAGTCCCGGCCAACCAAACCAGCGGCGTGGCGATCAACGGCCCAGCCGCCCAAGCGACCAGCGCGGGACGAGTCACCAGCGAACTCCGTATCGGAGAGTGAAGCTGAGGACGACATGCCGCAGAAGAAGAAGCGCCGGAGGAAACCCCAGAACCCAGCCAACCGACTTCCTCGCCCGCCGGCAAATACACCAGCCACTCCGCCGCAACAAACGGAGGCCAGCAGCTGATGCAGCAGCAGAAGCAGCCGCCCTCGCCCAGCGCAGCCTACAAGCCGTCTTGAAATAGCTGCGCAGCTTGACCGCCCTCACCCCGGACTCTTCAATGAAGCAGTGGCCCTCAGTGGCACACCGACAGCTGCTAGACTGCTGCAGGAGCAAATTGTTCCAGTTGACAGGCAAATCATTGAGCTCAACTGCTCAGATACTGCCCACAGACCAGGAGGAGCGCCAGAGGCTATCCTAGCGACCCCGACTTGGACTTGGACAATTTAAATTAGCGACCACTTCGTTCAAATTCGTCTTGGGGACGTAAGAATTAAGTCAAGACGTTGATTTTAGTGTCATTAAACTGTAGACGTGTATATAATTATCGAAAAAATATAAAAAAATCACTATCGGTCGGAAATACACTTTAAAAGCTCTACTGATAAGAAAGTTCCGACTACTTCGGATTTCACTGACTGAGGTATTATTTCATTTTCCTTAGTATATTCCGATCGGAAGTGATTATTTTTGGTTTTTTTTCTCGATAATTATATATTTATTAGTCGGCGTTGAATTAATACCTAAAATCAATGTCCTAACAAAATTATAAATACCACTTTTACCTCAACCACTCAACCAGTGAAATCCAAAATCGTCAAAACTTGAATCTGTTCAAAGCTTTTCTTCGGTATTTACCGACCGGAAGTGATTTTTTTGTCGATAATTATATAGGTAGTCGAGTACAGTTTTTAATGATAACAAAAAAAATCGTCGTCCTAACTCAATCAAAAATACCACGTTTACCTCAATAACTGAAGTCTGAAGTAGTTGAAGTTCTAATCATTAGAGTTTTTCAGGTGTATTTTATTTCCGACCGAAATGATTTTTTGGATTTTTTTCCGATAATTATATACTCGTCTACAGTGTAATGATACAAAAAAAATCGTCATTATAACTCATTCATAAATACCTTTAATCAGTGAAATCCAAAGTAGCCGAACTTCTAATCAGTAGAGTTTTTCCGGTGCATTTTCCGACCGTTAGTTTGATCTGCACCCGAGCAACGCTCGAAAATTGCCCTCCTTTTCTAAAGGGTTTTCGACCGTCATTGGCCCAATGTCCCCGAAGGGGTATTTCATTTTTTTCCACAGAATATAGTTGTGTCAATTATAAGCTTGAGAGAAGCTCTGTTTTGTTCTTTTTCTTTCTTATCCAGAGAATCCAACATCACTTTGGTGCCTTATACTCGGCCAGAATCGAAACTTCGTAAAGTTTCTGTAGCTATACAAGAAAATTTGTGGTACTAGAGTTGCTGTGAGAGTTGAATTTGCCTATTACATCTTTCCACTTTCTATAAGGCATAGTTACTAAAGCCCATATTTTTGGTATTTACCTTTTACCAGTGAACTCATTGGAAAATAACACACAAAACGTCCCCCGGATCTCCCGGTTTCGGACCCCCCCCCCCCCCCCCGAACGAAATTTCTGGCTACGCTACTGGCGGTCACCCATCCAAGCAGCAGCCACGCTCGACGTTGCTTGATCTGGTTATCTTGCGATAAGTGTTGTACCCGCCACACTGTGCCATTGGCGATTATAACATTGACGTAATACTGTAATACAACAATAACAGTAACTGTAATAACAATACAGTACTGCATGATCTTGTCAGTCCGTAATGTCTCACTCTTGCCAGACCACACTAATTATCGTTATTTAATCATTAAATTCATTACGTAACGAAATTTAGGAGTGGAGTATGGGATTAGGACATTTTGTGTTAGCCAATAATAATTTATTATATTTAAGTACGATTGAACAAACTAGTGGAAAGTATCCAATTTCCCGCCTTTTCTTTTCTGCAGTACCTCGATTAAAGTTATCTTCAGATATCCTGATATACACTATCGGTCACAAGACTCCGCCTAATTAATTTATTCTGGCACAGTTCCGCCTTCATGATTATGGAACGCCCATTGTCCTGCAGTTCCTCGGGTCATTTACCGCTGGAAGCTACTTGAGGGTGTTGGGTGCCGGCGTGGAGGTACTTGATCGGTTAGTCTTTCTGTTTCTGCAGGTAAAAATCTTATTTTTCTGTTATTATTTTCCAGTAAACGTGTTTATGGAAGTAAAATAATACTAACAGTTACCTGCGCCTTCGCACGTAATTTCGTGGGCGTTGCACGTGTATGACCACTGCAGGTTCCAGTGAATTCTATCTCCGACGCTAATATTGAGTTTGCTTTGTTGCCACGATCAAAAATCTGTCAGAAAGTGTATATTTATGGCCATTGTAATTTACTCATATTTTGTTTCATAGTTATTTTTGCCTTGTTACCCTATAAATGAAATATTATATTACTGATTAGAGAAGCCTGCTCCTGCCAAAAGACAACTAAGATGGATTTTATAATGTGGGTCTTTATATTTATAGTAAAAGTTAGATTATAACTTAACCTTTTATATCTAAGGTATTTTGTAATATTTGCAACAAATGTACGGTTAAAGTTACATTAACAGTGACAATATTTACATGTTTGTTTCCTTTATAAAGTGAAAAATATTTTTAATATTTTAGAACATTTATTGCTGGAATTGGTACATTAATTCAAAATCAGTCCAGCGAACTTTCATCTAACATAGTTGTTGCCGACTGCTTCTAAGGGAATCTTCAGAATCGAATTCTCACCACCTAATGTCTTAAGACATATTCTGAGGTAGATGAGCACTCACCTATTGGATGAAAATCTAAAAATGGCGTGAAATGTAATAGTTGACTCTTTAGAGAATTCATATTTATGTAAACACTAGCAGTTTCCCGCGGCTTCGCACGCAATTTCCCGTTGAAAACAGTACACTATATTCACTTATTCTTTTTCTATCACATTCTAAACATTGCTGAGATAATTGACAGTCGTTCCTTCGTGAGCCTCTTGGGCGCATTATGAAGGTATGTATCATATTCCTGCCTCTATCTTTCGTGGTTTTTGCTAGGTGTTGATAAGTTATTCAGAACAGTTACTGTATACGGATGAATCTCGGTAAACTAATTAGGTTATAAAGAATCACATTCGGTCTGTTAAAATTAATTTTCTGTCTAAGATATTTCCAGTAGGTATTATTTTAGGAGTGTGCCTTCAAGAAAATGTATCAAAGAAACCAAGTTTCGATCATAAAGTGTCTTCTTTCGGCTCTTTTCATTTACCTTCGATGTAACCAAATTCGATTACCTTATGTGCAAACATTCACGGATTTGTATAATGAGGTTGTTTTCATAATAGCGTTGAATAGTATTTTCTTTGAATTAAATAGTTTATTGACCATTGATGCAATCTGAATTTAAAAACACTACTAATCAAGCACATTACAATAAAAATGTTTTAAATTTTAATTGTAAACAAATGTTTCTGCCCCTTTGATGAACTTCAGCTGAAAGTATTATCAGCTGTTAAGTATCAGTTCGCTTTGTATTACGTGTCGTAGCGCAGTCTGTCGGATCCAATATAAAACACACCAATATCAACAAAAATTTATAATTAAAAAAATTAATGAAGTAAACTATTAAAATTGGACCAAATACCTCTCTAAAAGTATGCCTATGTTACTTCCAGGAACGTGTAGAATCACTGTACAAAATTTCACGATGTTTCGTGCATTGGTTCCAGAGTTATAACGGAACATACAAAAAAACATTCGCATTTATATATATATAAGAAGATATTGAAAAAAATGGTTCAATTAATTAAACATAGGTTGTGCTGTCATAAAACAATGTTTACACAGAACAGTTGATTACATTTGACAGGCTCTTTCAATTAATATTTCACAACTTTGGAGACCAAGATTGGATTTTTTTGCTACTTTATAGACCAGTGGGCCGAAGTCCGGAGGGATTTTCGAAATGAAAATAAGCCAGTGACCGTTAGAATGTCCATGTAAACTTTCAGTACAATCGGTTAAATAGTTTACGCGTGAAAGCAAAACAAACAAACAAAGAAACTTTCGAATTTATAACATTAATTAGCATTAGGATTAGGATACTTAATGACATTCTAACTACGCATTGCTAAAGTTTACCTCAAAATTAATAAAAATTATCAGTACCGCGTTACATGTTTTTAGCATCTCTGAGGTTGCATGCAAAATTCAAAAAATATTTTGTTCTAGATGTATCCTGCGGACAGATATACTGGCAGACAATCATACGGAAAAGAAATCTTAAATCCCCGTTAGACATGAGTAGTTGTGTCAACCTACTGAGTTAAAGAGTCCTTTCATTTCTTTAGACAAGATTAAAGTAGTAGTATGAAGCCCCATACTTTTGCCCAACTTTGTATTTTAACTCAATAGATTATAATGCGGATACATGCCTAGGAGTTTAAGCAATTTCTTACAGAATAGGCCCTGTGTATAATGGATTGAGGTATAAATAAGAGCTGTGTAGGTACTAGATAATGCAATATCCAAGAAACCAAATGGCCTTCTAATAGCAAGGAGTTTTTTTTTTTTTTTTTTTTTTTTTTTTTTTTTTTTTTTTTTTTTTTTTTTTTTTTTTTTTTAGTCTTACAGTCTTGAGAGTTTCAGAGGAAAGTCTTTATAGGCCTAGGGTTCCTTCAGATCAGGTAATCCCCCGAACTTGAACTTGCTGGAAGCTTGGTTTATCAAAGATGCTTTCTTACAACCCAGACACTAGAGTATCTTGGAAGAAAGATGATTCCATAAGATGGAGCTTCTGAGAAAGGAAACATTCTCAAACCAGTGGGACCTGTAAGATACTGTCCTATTTATCCATGCATCAGAGATTTAAGAATCCCACAATTCTCTCCCTGAATTAAACGTTTACAATTTATTTTTTTTGCAGGATCCAAAATTTTCACAGCCTGCCACTCTACCAATTTTAATGACACATTGTGCCAAAAAGAAACATACTTTAAGTACTACTTTCAGAAGATGAAGGTTCATAAAGCCAAAACCTATATAATATACCAAAAAGGTAGGATGTTCTTAGAGACACTAGTTTCTGAAAGGTGGAAAAGGTTTTATTTATACACAGGCTCCAGGCTTTAAATGGGTATATGCCCAGGGCACCAAATTTTAGGGGATGCTGAAATAAAGGAGACGCAGAATGGTGAAAAAAGAAAACCCTAACGTTAAAAAAGTATTTCGAAACCGTATTAAAAAAGTATTTTTTTATATTAGGTATAAAACATGTATAATTTATGTAAGATATAAAACAACCTCACGATAAATCTGCACACCATGTGATGCGCAATAGGCTTCACTAAGACTGGATGTAGCATTTCAAAGCTATAGCTCATTTCACTCTCGAGATGTCTTGTGGTCAAATAGTCGTCATACAGAAAAGACATTTTTACATACACTAAAGAGAATTGTGTCAATCAACTGAGGGATAGGCTTTAATGGCGTTCTGCCAATCTCTATGATTGGATATGTATCATCATAGAACCAATTCTTGTCTGTATGGAAATTAGGCTTCATGCAAAATTTATAAGCTTATAGAGAAAGCGTTCTCGAAATAACTTGCCACATGATACATTAACATGTTGGTCATTAAGTTAGGTTTCATATTAGCCTAAAGATAATAGTTCAGGTGAATTTGAGAGAGTACTACAACTTAAAAGTGCGCTCAAATCAAATCATGTAACTTATTTTAAAAATTGATTTTCCACCTCAATGATTTTCGTTTTTCTGTAAGAATCTACATGAGTTAAGACGACGCATGATAAAAGCTCTTTTTATTAGTCTCAGCTTGTTTAAAAATCTATTTATTTTGCTACGCCCCGTAGCATAAATGTATTTATTTATTTTCTTCCCCCATCGTGGGTATATATATTAAATTGTATAAATGGCAATAGCCTTATTTAATTTCAATAAACATTGAATCACAAAAAGTACTTGCTCCGCCGGGAGTCGAACCCGGATCTCTCACTTGCCGGGTGAATGTGCTACCATTACACATTTATTGAAATTATATATATATATGTGTGTGTGTGTGTGTGAATGTGCTACCATTACACATTTATTGAAATTATTTATATATATATATATATATATATATATATATATATATATATATATATATATATGCAATCCTCTCACTCGTTACTGATCATTAATATTATTACTTTCCCGATGTTCTTGGACCTAAATTCTTGGCGGAATTATAACCTAATTAGTACACGTAGTAATCTGTTCGCTAATGAAAACGTTGCATCCGACAATTTGCATATCGGGAATGACCTAGTTTGTAAGTAAAATTGATATTTTTCATATCATAAATTAGTCATTTTACGCGTACAATATAAATTAAATAGCAATGTAAAGTACTTGTGACAACCCTTTATTTGCCCGATTTGAATGGATAAGTTGTGACGATATCCTTCTGACGAGACCGCGTTGTGATTGTATGTTGTCTCGGTAAATGGCCAATCACGTAACGATTTGGTTTTAGCCGAGTTCGAGTTTAAAAATATTCACTTTCCTTGTCACTTCGAAGACGACAGGACTACAAACTGTTGAGCTCTGACGTCTAAAATTACCGACTTCGTAGTTTGTCAGTTGACGTCTTCATTCAAGGGAATTTAAATCTAGTGGTTAAGATTCGTAGGCAATATTCTACAGAACAATGGAATTACTAGTCCCACTTCCCCCTCCGCCCCTCCCCTCACACGATAACATTTCAGTTCATTGTTGTTCTAGTTTTGCAGCGAGGTGGCAAAGTTCTATTTTTACTCACGTCCAGTGATCCGTGTAAGTTTCTTGCTTGTACTTAGCAATTTCCAGTATATATTTCTACGACCCGAGGCATCTCCACCCCATATGTTGTCCATTCGTTACAATTTATAAATAAAGGTTTATTCAAAATTTCTAAGTTTATAGATAAGTTCGTTTTCGAGATATCGTGTGGATAAACAGACGAATTTTCGCTAATGATAAGCTGATAAAAGTATATTACCGAGAGTTAAATCAAAAATTTAGTTATAGTGTTATTTACAATTTTGCAACCGAAATGGCTAAAGTAAATAACTTTTACTTGTATTTTTCTTCCAGAACACATTATGGCTGCAATTGTGAGGAGCTTCGTTTCAGGATACCGATTCTTACTGGATGAGTATGCTGGTAAATTGAAATGAGTATTGTTAAATTGTTAAGGTAATAGTGTATGTATGGCAAATACACGCGGCTTGTATGACCAAGATCATGCTCGTATTAAGATTACAGACTAGTTTTTTAAACCGAAAATTGCATGTAAGGTGATTTGCAATGTTTATTTGGATAATAGGGCACAAAACGTAAATAATTAGGCTATAATATCAAAATAATTCAACCAAATGGTGCATTAATCTTTCAATATGTAGCCTACATCATATTAAATATGCATATTAAAAAGACCACTAACTAATCCTTCATATTTTCGAAAGCAAAACCTTTACAACGTGTCATACACTAGGTATTATTCCATAATTCGACAAAATCAAACAAATTCTGGATGTTTACTACAAGAATTATTAAACAACTGTCGACACGATTCAACTTTCAACTTGAAACGATTTAACTCTATAATAAAAACGCTCTTCATGAAACGACCCTACACTGAACTGGCTTTAAATTTTGGATGTATAATAAAACGTGTATAAATATATATATAACTTAAAATTCGGAAATAGAAAAAATGCAGTTCTTTAGATGTTACATGTTAACTGATTATTACAAACCGTGTGGGTGATGCATTTAAACCGAGCTTTCAGTGACTAGCGACTAAATTTTAATAAACATCGAAGTTCATATTTACATTTCTATTACCCACTGCCATTTTTTTTTTATTATTATTATTATTCTTTTTTAAGCCTCAGCTTTAAGCTATGCTGGCTTCGATGTACACTGATATTTTATTACACTGGTATTTTTTATTTACAAAGTACACTATCAATCGTGTCTAAGTATTTATTTACAAAGTACACTATCAATCGTGTCTATGCCTGATTGGACCTCCCCGGGATTTGAACCCGTGATCTCTCGGTTAGAGAGCCGAGACTATAACCATTAGTCTACGGAGGAGGACTACCCACTGCCATAGATCCTCCACAAGAAGCGGCTATTACACGGTTTCCGGTTTCCCCACTTTGAAAGTCCTATAGACCTAACATCAACTTTAACTTATTAACCATTGACTGTGCAGAGTAGCTTTTCACACACATTCAAGATGCTTCACGTACGCTTTGTGAGAATCGGCGTTATTCTGCGACATCAGGACTTCGATCTGCTGATCTTTAACCCTTTGAGTGCCACAGGTAATTTCCTGCAAGGCATATGCATAAAGTGCCAGGCTGTTTTCTGTGTGCATATTTGTAAGCATTTGGGAAAAAGCTGTTGTAAAATAACTACCCAACAGTTTTTTTATAATTTTGTTGTTGTTTTTTTTCTCATTAAATGCAAAATATGATAAATATCGTTACAAACCAAATTTGCTTTATAAAAATCTCTCCAAAAACGCACGAATCAACTGACATTTTATAATAATAAAACGTTGTTATTTTATATTTTTGACGTGACAACGTCTTAAATTAGGTTGCGGCTCGGAGTCACTCATGAAAAAGTGTAACGCCCGGTAACGTTACGATGCCCGTCCAGTGAGTCCGCCGCACGGGATAAAGCAGATAACTGTGGGTCCGCCGCACGGGATAAAGCAGATAACTATGTTTATTCGTGAAAATGTGGAGTGCTTAGATTCGTCATTTACAACAACTACAACAATAAAGGTAAATAATTGTACACTGATATTTCATTATCGTAAACTATGATTGATTGATTAATTGTTAGATTGACACAAAAGTTGAGAAACTGAGTTTATAGGTTATGTCATAGCCTACTATTGACAAATGTTGATAGTGTTAAGTAAATTATTAGTTTAAATCACTCTGCAATCAATCGTAATTCAGTCGATTGAGAAGAAACAGCGCGTATTGCTAGTCAAACATTTAAAATAACAAATTATAACCTCTAACCTGTCATAACAGTGCGACCAAACAAACGAACTAAACCGACCAATCACCACGCGCGGAGTTAGAATTTAACTGTGTTTAGCAAGAATTTCAAATTCCAATTTTAGTAAATGTTTTATTCAACTTTACCATTTACAATAACAAATTTTAATTAATTTCAAATTATGTACAATGTTTTAGTAAACAAAATATATTTCTATAGTTAAAATTTGTGCAATTCTTATTTTCATTCAATTCCTTGTTCCTATTGTGCAATTTAATAATATTCATATCAATAAATATTCTACCGAGAAAAAGACGTTGTCACGTAAAATCTTCGCCCGTAAAACCGACTTTACAGGCAACCATAATTTTTGTTTTCATTTATTGTCGCAATCACTTGTAAATTCCAAAATAGGTTAAAGACAGTCTGTTCTTACTAATGCAATAATTTATTTTGTCCCCGATAAGGGAAACACATCCAAAAATAGTGGCCTCTTGATAAGTACACAAACAACATAAGTTTCACAGATAAAATAGAAGAGAAACAACATAAAACTCTTATTTATCGATAGTTTGGAACCTATTGAATACAGTTGTTATTTGGCCAACATAATCTTGTACTATTTAAAATATTATCGAAATACGAAACGTCAAAGTTAGCGACGCTGGCACTTTTTGTACCGTCAAAATTAGCGACGCTGTGGCACTCAAAGGGTTAAACTTGGACGTGCAATGATGTGGAATTATTTACGCCGATGGCAGTGGTTCCCAATGATCATCACCTTCCTCAGGAATACTTAGGATGGCATTAAACAGATTTTTGATCATACAACAAAAATAACAGTGGTATTTTATACGTTAGTTGGTGCTTAAAGCGATTTCCGTTACCATACAAAATACATGGGATTATGGGAACAATCGGCTGGAGCACAATTCAAATTTTTTACAATGCGTTAACCTCAACCTTTGCTATTACTTCAGTAGAAGTAGATGCAAAAAAGTTATTTTTATAAGTAAATTTAACAGTATTGCTATTTTGAGTTACAGTGTAATAAAAATTAAATAAAACTTGTAAGTTTTAATTTTTTTTCCTTAATGATAAAGACCGTTGTTCACCACACGGAATAAAGGTGTGTTGAGGCGATAATAGTATTCTCGACCTTGGCCTCGCCTCGTTCGTAAAACACGATTCCGCGCCACTTTTGCTTCTACTTGTTTGTTTACATCTAAATTGTTTTAGTGACCCACTTAGACTGCTAACAAATACATGCAATAATTACATATGTAACCGCTACGTTTCTGTTTGTAATCAAGCAAGTTTTATCGCCTGAGTAGGTGGAGGAGAAATAACTTATAAATAAATATCTTGCTGTAGTTTCGTTTGTTCATCCGAATTTTTATAATACCGGTTAAATAAAAAAGAATAGTCCTTTAAGCGTTAATGCCCTCCGTCTTACACCTGATTTTTGTAAAAATATTATTAAATCACTTATATTAATGCATCTTCACCGTCGCCTAGTGCATGACTGCAGCTCTAACTGAGACATCACGGGTTCAATTTCTTGGGAGGTAAATAAAGTTCGCAAAAGGATTTGGACGTTTTCTTCTAAAAGCGTTTGAAGGTGTAATTCATTAAGATGCCACTGGGCCTAGAAATAATCTATTTAAAAATAATAATAAAAACGTAAGTACTATAACAATAAGATATACAATGTTCATAAAGCGATACAAAATTAGTTTTTATCAAAAACAAACTTCGTTCATGCAAGTAAATACAAATTTCTATTGAACCTACTATTTATACTATTAATTTAAGGTAGAAGATATATTATCCAAACATACAGCCTACATCTGTTTATCATATTACTTTTTGTGCTATACATTTGTAAAAAACAAAACATTATACAAAGAGTAAAAAATAATAGTTATCTATTTCATCAAACATTTAACTTTACACATTTCAGTGCTCAATTTATTAAAACCAATAACATTGCAAATTTGATCTGGTTTGGAACATATAAGCTCAGAGAAACAGAATTTCTTTTAGATATGCACATTGATCTTATGTAATTAATTTTAAAAGTTCCTTCCTATCAGTTTTATCATTGGTCACGTGATTATTCCACTAGCATTCGCACATAACTATTTGTTTTATTTCACGGGTTTACCTGAATTAAGAAAAATTACCATGAAGTACAAATATAGTTTTGTTATATTTCTTTCACACAATAATATAATATAATGTTAATGAATAGTTCTTCTCTGAATGTATTACGTGTATAAAACCGCACTGCATCACATGATATGTCACCTGTTTATATAATCAATAATTAATTATATTATTAATTATTGATAATGAATTATTCATAAATTAATGTAGGTCTTTAAGTACTGAGTAAGTATTTTACGGAGGCCACTATTCTTTGAATAGATTTTCTTACTGGAGACCTAAAAAACTACATTATTAGAAATAATAGGCTCAATGTGAAATTTTCATATCATTATGACGATTGGTTCTTGATTTTTGCATTCTAAAAAGAAGACATGATGTCGTCGAGAAAGGAGCCACTCTGTCCCTATCTATTATGTATTATTAAGCTACATGATTAGGTAAATACATACGTACGTATTATAAATATAAAAAGAATTCAGGTACTATCTCGATGGATGTTTTTCTTAAGGATCGGATGTCGGAAAAGTTGGACAATTTGAGACATGATCTGAGATCGGAAAAGTACCGATTCAAAAACGCCCCTGGCCATCAGTGCGGGCTTTAATGGCGCTTCGCCTTCTGGCGAGAAAAGAAAAACATATCTCAAGATAGTACCCAAATTTAAGCTCAGATCACGTAATGTGCTCGTAAATGTTATCTTTAACTTTGGTACTACTTGTAACATATTTATCCCAGGAGGTTTCACTTCTGGCTGGTTTATACCTTCCAGTTGAACCCACAGTGGATACAGCAAAAACCGATATTTCACCTAAATCTGGGCAACCAGGATAATCTAAATGGGGATGTCCAGGAGCGGCACATCACAAACCGCAAATGACGAAATTCTAGGGTGCAAGGGTAATTCGATAGGTCTAGTCTACTGCGGGAGACGACTGTTGGTGGGGTTCGTTCCCTAAAAGTCAAAGGTTCTTAACAGCCTAGACATAGGGTGTGCCACCTCTGCCTGCTTTGACTGAAGAGGCTGGTTCAGAACTGACCCCCCCTTCTTCCGGGGGGACATGAATTGAGATTAGTGTCCTAATTCTTCCTCATGAATCTTGACAGGAAGCGGTCACTACCCTCAACCTTACCTATCCTGAATATCCTGTCACTCCGGAAGTAGAAGCAGCGCAGAGGTCCTTATACGACTAGGTGTATTTTCTAAGCTTCTTGTCATAAGAGAATTAAGAAAAAAATAATTGTGATAACGTAAAGTCTACATACTTATATAGCGATATAGAACGTAGTAGATGGGCCTACTTCAAGCCTACATTGCTTTTTTTTGGAAGCACGAAACAAGAACTGACGGTCATAATGATATCTAATTTTCAAAGTATGTCAAATACAGTCTGTTTGTTTCTAATAATGCAGTTTTTTTAGGTCTTCGGTAAGAAAAACTCTTCAAAAAAGTGGCCTCTGGATAAAACCAAAGTAGGTACCAAAATCTGGTACAAACACCCAAGGGAATGAAACTAACACAGCGATAGGTACTTAATCCCGTTTCATTTTAACAGAATCCACTTAAATTTACTGTAATTAAGTATAGATAATGGAATTATACTGTGAGAATATTGTGTACGAAAGATATTTTCTATGTGTTCAATAATAATACTTTGTGAAGGAAACAGGATTTTTCCGGACATTTGCCATCGTTCAGTGAAACAAAAAATCAGTAACACTACGTTTCGAGATCTGCAATCTGATCTCTTCTTCAGGTAAAGAACTAACCTAATACATAATTACAAACTAGGTTAAAATAAACAATTCTTACGAAAGCGTTGTGGCACGCCTAAGTCAGGAATCACAACCTACATGTTGTTTGTCAACTTCACTAACTCTATAAACATGCACTAAGTGCCACAACGCTTTGGTAAGATTTGTTTATTTTAACCTAGTTTGTAATTATGTATTAGGTTAGTTCTTTACCTGAAGAAGAGATCAGATTGCAGATCTCGAAACGTAGTGTTACTGATTTTTTGTTTCACTAAACGATGGAAATGTCCGGAAAAAATCCTGTGTGCTTCACAATCCTTCCATCGTCAAAAATAACCTTCAAACAAAGAAATAATACTTTATTGATTTCTGTACCACAAGTTATCGTAAACTCCTATCTCAGATTCCAGGGTGAATGACTTCCCTCTGATGGGGTCACCAGTCCCTATCCTTGTTGTGATCTTGGCCTACCATTACTTTGTCAGTACCCTGGGGCCAAGACTGATGAAGGATAGACCACCTCTAGACATGTACTATCCCATGCTATTGTACAATTTCCTGCAAATAGTCATCAATGGAGTTTTCGTCTATAAGGTAAATTGGTATGGTAGTTCCATTCAGTTGTTATGTACTACCATATTTTTTTGTTGCAGTACTTTTATTTTATATTGTATTTATAAAATAACTTGGTTATAAGTTTTCGTTTGATACCTTTATTTTCAACAAGACATTATACTTGCAGATTGCTATATTTAGAGACTGTTATAGGTATGAATTATTATTTATATTTATGACCACACTCACTGGGTTATTTTCAAGGAAACAGTTGTGAAAAATGGATGGGAACTAAGTCTGTTAGTGTTAAAAAGGAGCATGTTTTAGTCATTTGTTAGTCTTTTATTTAAAGTGAGACTACTATAAAATATAGAGGTTTACGAATGCGTACTAGTTGCTTCTGTACTGTGCATTTTATTAGTGTGGCCACTCCTTATCAAATAGTACATAGGTAACCTTCGTAAGAGTGTTGCTGTGGCTCAGATGTGTACATTCAATGTTATCAATAATGTGTGTACAACAACTATCAATAAACTTAAAATCGTTCTTAAGAATTGGCTTAAGATGACTCCCTTATACACTGTTGATGAATTCTTTGCCTGTGGTACAAGTACCTTAATATTTTAACTGTAAACTTTGTTGTTTTTAAATTTCTTTTATTATCTGTCAGTAACTTTGTTTTGTTATTTATTAGTATTGTTTAAGTGATCATTTTAATTGTTTAAATTTTAAGTGTTAACCTTGAAGCTTTCTAGTCACACTGATAGTACTAAGTTGTTTTATCTTCCTCTTTTGTGCATTTTTATTTAATAAATTATGTATTTTATTTCATAAAATTTTAATTTCTACCACTAGATTAATATTTTTCTTCAGACCACAAATTTGGTAATAATTTAAAAGAAAACATTTTAGTGTAATTTAGCTTATATTAGTATTAAAGTACATGCTTACTATGTTTATGACTATGTCTATTATACAATTTTGTATTTAATGACAATAAAGCTTCTTGACTCTTGACTCTATCAAATACAACATCAACTTGAGAACTACTAATTTTACAAAACATTTATAAACATAATTTGAAGTAAGCAATTCAAACATTTATGTATATTCATAAAATGTTAAATTCTCTGTCATTTAGATAAAAGAGTTTATAACATTTAATAAAATACAAGTATTTTTTTTTTAACAAAATAATTCATTACCAGTATTTTAGTTCAGAAATATTGCACTATGTATTTATTATAAGTGGTGCTACCAACATACTAAAGTGAAATTGTGTATAGTTAAATATTCCCTCCAATTATTATGATTTACAATGTTTTTATATTAAATGAGAGAATATCAATATTTCTTTCAAAACTCGTAGCTAAAAAACTGCATAACTTTGACATTGATACTGTTAGAATTTGGTACACATACAGCAAATACTTAACTCTTTCAACTTAAGTTATTCACAAGGGTGAAATCTTTCCTGTTTCTTATTATTCCTAGAAAACAAGAGAGATGTTTTAATTGCATGAAAATAACAAAATTTTCAAAATCTAACCCAATTAATCCTTATCTCAAAACTTCTATATCTTGTGAACTATTGGAGCTTTTTAGCTTAAATTTTGTTTGTAGAGTCAGTAAATATGAAAGATTTTTAAAATCATCACGTCCGGTCCACTCTTTAAAAAAATCTTTAACTTAAATAGATTTTTCTTATTATTTTATTTTTTTATTGAAAATGAATAAAACATCAGTGTCTTTAACATATGTAAAAATTATTTAACGAATAGTTTATACCATATTTTTCAAAAGTTTATTGAGTTTCTTCAATATTATTTTTAATCACATCATACGCTAACAATTTCACAGTAACAACACAGACAAGAAATGTTATTATTACTTAGTGATTTTTTTCATTCTTTTCTTTAAATAAAAAGTGAGAGAAAGATTTATTGTTTAGTTTTATAGATTTAGTTTTCATAATGTGATAATAAGTTTTATAAATTTTGAAATGGTTCTGAAACTTATACTGTTTGATTTTTAAGATTCATTTTTAATACATTACATATAGAATTTACATTCATTTTTTGATGACTTGTAAAAAGTCTTAGGACAAATACTATATTATTTTATAGATTTTTTCATGGTGTTTTAGGCAGCATTTATATTTGAATTGTGAATGGCTCCAAGAGTAAAATAGGAGTGACATTATTATCACTATTACTAACTTGTTATTTTTTTAATTAGCCTGAGTTGGTTCTTAATTGACAGAATTTTTAAATGTAAAACAAATCATCATCTGAATGCCCAATGTAAGTGTAATTGTTATGTATGGGATGACAACCAGAGGTATGTCTTGGACATATTTAAAGGCCTCAAAATAGCAGTTTTTGGTTGTATACATAAATACAACTATTTTTAGATAGGATGAATATGAATATCCATCAAATTATTACATCACATGATTGAAAAATCCATAATTAAATAAGAAATAGCACACTTTTAGAATTAATATTGAAGAAAAAGTTTTAAGGAACACCTTGTATGTAATGTCTAATAAGTTGTCTTCTTCCAGCAATAACTAAGTAAACATTTCAAAACGACTAAATTTAAAATGGCCTATTTTCACCTTATACATCGTCACTTCTTGAATTGTATTCTAATATGAGGAAGTTGTAAGAGGAAATTGTAATGTAATCAAGTTACAAAGACTGTTGGGTTACAAAAAATTCAAAATATTATTAAGAAATTACAGTTTAAAGAGTCATCTAAATCTAATTTTATAGAAAAAACCGTCCTTCCTTAGTTAAATATTTCATAAATAATAGTACATTTAAAATTTTAATGCAATTGACTGCAGTGAAAAGATTATCACATATTACCACACAATGCAATCAAATCCCTGACCTCAGTCACTGAGGAAATCTATTTAGAAATCTTTCATCACAAGCTGTGGTTTATTATTCAGTAAAATTACTGAACATGTAAAATTTGAAAACATACCAAATTGATTCAAAAGACTGGGTTTTTTCCAAGAATGTATGGAACATAACTAAAATTAAATTTTTTAAAATTATGATATAATATTATTTTTATATCATTAATGTTATAAATAGTTATATTAATATTGATGTTTTATCAATAATCAGTTATCAAAATGTTTAACCTCTGTAAATTCAAAATTTGTGTTCTAGATTATTGACTAAACAAAATAATGTTGGTCATATCAGTAGAAATGGTTATTACTATCAGACTATTACATTATTATTATTATTATTATTAAGAATATTATTATATTTTTGTGCAGGCTTTAATAATAGTGTGGCTGCCCAAGAGATACAGCTTTGTTTGTGAACCTGTTGACTACTCTGACAATCCAGTAGCTCTTGAGGTGGGTTAGTAAGCTTTATATTTTTATTATGATTTGGGGATTTTGATTTTCATTATCAAGGTATATGTTTATACAGCTAATATGAATGGTACTTAGGTATTATATGGAGAGGGCTCTGCCCCTATCTTTTACATGTTATTACGTGATATAAGTATGTAAGTACAAACGATTTGTAAGTAGAAAAAGTTGAAGTTAGCTTTTAAGAGCGTTCACGTGATCCGGCACTTACATTAGATCACGTTGGATGATCTGGCACATGATCTGAGGTTGGGAAAGTAAAAAGAATCTTCTGGCAAAAGAAGAAAAAAAGAACGTAGGTAGGAAAGAATTTTGGGGAGTCAGACAACTGATATTTTCCCGTAGTGGACACAGAGTAAGGCTCCATTTTGTTCCTTAAAAAGTTCTTGACCCGTTTCTTTGTTGAGAACGATCTTTCAGCAGTACATGTCAGTAATATTGAATTATTTAAATAATAATAATCGTTTACTAAAAAAGTAATTGAAAAAGTTTTAAATTTGAGGGGGATCCGGACTCCTTGGCTACGTCCTTGTCAAACAATTTAATATACTGCATACAGCATAGCATTCTCATTAAGTTTTAGGTTTAAGTATTAAAAAAAAAAAAACAGGCTACCAGAATTCAAATAGATTTCGAGGATATAGTTATAGAAGGAAATAAGCTAAGTTGAACAATAGTAGTAAACAGCATTAGAAATTCATCAGTAAGGATAGCATTACAGTTAAATGAATTAATAGAAAAAACAAACTTTCCCAAAGTATAATTGAACTAAATCAATCTAATACCTAGATTACCTTATTGGAATTCTATATTTTTTATGTCTTTTATTTGAATGAGAATGAATTTTGGGTAGAAAATCAGGTAAATCAAATACATTTTACAAAGTAATAAATACATACAAAAATTACTTTTTTTGTAATTCTCTTAACTCATCACGTAGGAAGTACTTCTTTAAAAAGTAAGATATTGTTAATGAATGAAACAGTTTTTAACTACGCTGTTGTATCTCAATTATAAATGTACCTCAAACAAACATTAAAACAGTTCAAAATAAAAATTATGTTTCTCATTTATACTAAATAGTCATTTACATTACATTTCAGATTGCTTGGTACACTTGGCTGTATTTTATAGTGAAAGTGCTGGATCTGTTGGATACTGTAAGTATAACATATATCTCATATCTCTATCCTATCAGTATAACTACTTGATTATACAATACACAAACTTCTTGGATTTTTTGTGTATTTATTTAAATTATTGTTGATTTATTAAATATATTATTTTTATTTATTTGTTACATAGACTCACAATAGAACGTTGCAATGCAACTGTAAACATAACACATCATTTTTAGTATCTAATACCAAATTTAAAGAATTACAGTATTTTTGACAAATTACAATAACAGTTAAAATAATAACATACAGTTTTATACAATGAAATCAGGGCAAAAATGTGAAATTTTATAAGGACAGGCTTCAATAAACAATTTTTCAAGTCACTTTCAAAAAATTCTGAAGTTCTCTTCTAAAGTTAAATTTGAAGGTAAATTGTTAAATTAATTAATTATTTTATAAAATAGTCCAGTTTCTAAAAGAGTGAGATGTTGAGAAGGGCACTGGAACTTGTTTTTGTTTCTCATACTGTAATCATGTTGATGATTGAGTTTTATAAAACTGGATTTATGTTTTTTAAATTAAATTAATTAAATATTATTGTTATAGTCCTATAGTTTTAAAATGTTTCTTTTTAATTATTTACAATATTATTGACTCTTTCTGAATTTTTTAAATTAATATGTGTTGTGGCTAAAGCTGCAATTATTGGGGAATTTGTGATTAGATTGAATATATGTTTAGAGTATTTTATCACACTATAACCTCTTAGTTTATAAGTATATTAGTTAAGTAATTTTTGATGATGTTCTATATACAAAAATGTATATTCAATGAATAAAGAGATTTTCAATTCTATTCAATTCAATTCTTCTTTAGTATATTAATTAAGAACAGCAATAGAATTAAGAAATTACTTAAACTTATTATACAAAAATACTTATTATACTTATTGTAGTTAAATGATGCATAAAACAGAGGCCTCCAGGAATTAGAATTGTAATTCAGGAATTTTTCAGTGGTGTAGAAAGGCTGCTACTCAAGGAAGTCATGAAGTGTCTTTAAAACATTTCCCTGAACATTTTAATTATTTGTATTATAGATAATTCCATAAGTTTCGCTCAATGTTGGTCTGGTTCTCCTCAAAAAATGATGTAAGTTGTATAAGTACAGTGTGTAGCTTGTTAAGTAACGTATTATGATACAACATCATGAGATGTAGATTCTTTCCATTTTGTACGTTCTTCTGGTGTACATAAGTGATAGCTTTGTGGATTCATAGCTCAGTGGCAGGCATTATTTGGGGTGTTCGAAAGGCGTCTCTGGAGCTTTACATTGGTTCTAGAGCAGCCAGGACTTGGATAGCTTTGTTGTGTATGAACTCTGTTAAGGTTTCTGACTGAGGAGTTACCCCATAGTATGAGTCAGTACTTTATGTGAGTTTCTATTAATAAGTAGTATGCTGTTTTGGCTGATTCAAATTGACCTATTTAATGTTTTGAACAGTATATAAGTAACCAGGTACTAGTTGTCTACAAACGGGATTGGTTATTGGTCCTCGTTACAAATGTTCAAGTAACAAAATATGTACAAAAGTTCAACAGTTCCAGTTGTCCGAGTAGCAAATGTCCGAGTGCCAAATGTTCAATTAGAAGGAAGAAACAGCTTTATTGCTCGGGGTGCCAAATGTCTGAGTTACATATTACAAGAAGGATAAAAATTGGAAAAAGGATGTAAATGAATTTCCAGGATGATTGACAAGATATGTCACATTATCAAGGAAGAAATTACAATTTGACCAGTTCTTAATACTTATAGAGTCTACAAATCATGACAGTTCTACATAAAAAATTATGATCACGAATCTGAAAAAAATTATTGAAGAATTATTCAAGTATTCAACTATGGCAACACCTTATAAATCTTTTATTATATAGACAATTAGGAATTCTTCACTGGACACAAGCATCATTCAGAACTCATGTGGGCACACAAATCATCATAATACTCGTACTAGGTGGGAATATGCCACACAATGCGTGGCATAAGGCTTCACTGAGGTTGTACACAAAACTTCAAGTCTATAGCTACGTGTTACTATGAGACATGTTAAAATATCACATAATTGTACTTGCTTTTACAAATTTATTTATTCAAAAATGTTATCATTGCCATCATGATTACCCGTAAGATAAGTGTAAAATTCTTCAGTAACTCATAAACGCTAGGTCGTCAGCATAGCATAGTAGACTTATTCCCCCTCATCTCTGCTTTAATTAGAAGATCATCAACCACCATCGCCAAAGGAGGGGAGACAGAACCCCTCCCTGGAGACAGCCTTTTTGGGCCTTAATAGTGACCGTTACTTGTCTGCTTTTTAAAAGGGCTACTATCCACTTGACAGCATCCAGGGAAACTCCAAACTGTTCCAGAGCTGCTTCCATGGATTGATATGCTACTTGGTTGAAAGCTCCTTCAGTATCCATAAAGACACTGACTAGGGCTTCCTTTTCATTGAAGGTGTTCTCCACCGCTTCCACTAGGCTGTGGAGAGCGGCGGTAGTTGATTTACCTTCTACGTACACGTGTTAAGATAGGCTGAGTGGGTGTACTTGTAAGGTTTCATCTCTAATTTGTCTACTGATTATTTTTTCCATAATTTGTATCATGAAGAAGGTTAAGCTTATTGTACAAGTTGGGTTGAGTCAGATCCCTGTCTTTTTTCTACACGAACACCACAAGAGCCGTCCTCCATTTCTTTGAAATAAATCCTAGGACGTAGCTGCTTCTGAACAGAATAGTCAAGAGTATTTAATAAGACGTCCAACCCTTCTTGAAGAAGGGCAGGAAAAACATCATCCACTCCAGTAAATTTAAATGGCTTAAAGGATCCTATTGCCCATTTAATTCTTTCAGATGTGAATATTCTTTTTGACCGCTGTCTGGACTTAGCTACTTCCCGACCAGATCTCTCTCCGACTAGAGAATCAGAATCCTCATTTCGAGTCAAGTGACCGCACGGAAAGTGTATTTCCAACAGCAGCTCTAAAGCCTCCTCTTGCTCACTGTAACGACACCATTGGCCTTGGCTAAGGACCCCAATGGATAAGAGTGATCGGTTTGGAGAGTTTTATGAAGCCTGACAGCCTCTGGTAGACTATTGATGCTTTTTGCAAAAATTCCTCCAGTTTCTTCTTTTATGTTTTATAATTTCCGTTTTATATACATTTAGGGCATGAATTTAAGGGATCCAGTCATCTTTCCTTTTAGCCCATTTTAATAATTTCAGAGTTTTGTTTTTAAGTGTTCTAACCTCCCAGTCCACCACGGCACATCTTTCTTTAGCCTGTTTTGTCTTAGAGGACAGTTTTTCTCATACACCTTAATGATAGCTTGTTCAACTAGTTGAGCAGACTTTTCTAATTCAAGTTCATTTTCTGGTAGGGTTCTATTTCCTCCAACTCTTCGGCTAGGAACACTCGGTATCCCCTCCAGTTGGTGGATTTAGGAACCCTGTGGGTCGCATTTACTTCAACTCCTGCCTCTATGTCGAAACTAATGTTCTGAAAGTGAGGTCTCCTGTGAAACGTGCCACCTTACTATGTTTATGTTTTTGAGTCCTTTAGATAAAGTTATATCCAGAACTTCTTGTCTTTTTCTTGTATTAAAGTGGGGCTAGACCCTCTATTTTCTAGAACTAAGTCATTAGAGAACATAAAACGCAGGAGATCCTCACCTCTTGGGTTTATGTTGGTGCTTCCCCAGAAGGTGTGATGAACATTACAGTCACAGTCGAGAATGAGGGCTACACCTCTCTCTCTCCACAGTGCTGCAGTAGTCTTTATACTTCCACTGGTTGGCAGTTTGTAGAAGGGTTGGGGAAGTAGGCTGAGGCTATGATTGCCTCTTTATCCCCTTGTTGTAAGGCTACATTCACAGACACCGCCACCATGTCTTCCGAGATTAGTTCTGTAACAGGGAAAGTTATATGTTTTTAATTTGAAATTAAAACACATGCTCTTGGATTTTCAATTGAAAGATCATGTATGAGATTGCCAACCTGAGTCGTCAATCCTCTGATGTGACCTCTGTTGATCCAAGGTTCCTGGATTAGGGCGAAAACCCCCCTACTCAAGATGTCGGTTGCGCCCTTGGCATGGTGAAGGTTTTTCAATATAAGGCCATTTGTTACTCCAGTAACAAAGCACTTGGATGCATATTGAATTATATAATTCTTTAAAATGGGACATTATTTATGGTTTTACAGCTTAAATAACAACGTAAAAGTGTTTAAAGCTTAACAACGCTCTTATAGAGTAAAACTTACCGTCATTTTACTATAGTTTGCTCTTAAACAAACGAATAGGAAAACAAAGGCTACAGAAACAGTGTATGTAATCATTAAGTACAGAAAGAAGCAAAGCGTAAAAAAACTTTTTTTGGAACAAAAGTTGCATTAGAGCAGAAGTTCCACATCTTTCTAATAACCTTTTTACAAAATTATTAATGTAATGCCTTAAATATAGTTGTTAGTAATAGTCAGACAGTCCAAGCATATCCATAAAACTTCTCACATATTTTTGAGATACAAATTTTATGATCTGTTAAGGTGTTCATGGTTCTGAGAAAGAAGGACAAACAGGTGACATTCCTCCATAAATACCACCACATCGGCATGGTCATCACTGGCTGGGTTGCTACCAAATATGTTGCAGGTATGTATACCCATATTTCTGGTACCACTTTTAATTTTATCAACATACATCAGAGTTGGTTTATTATTATATGAACAAAAAATAAATATTTAAATAAAATTAAAGTAACTGATAATCTTGACAACACAATTACAAATTTTACTAGATATTTTCTCATTTAATAAAGTTGTTTACTTTCTTCAGAACTTTTGGAAATAAATAATAAATTAAAGATAGCAAAGCAAATTTTACATAGTTTTCACTGTAAAATGAAAATTTGTCAGCCATTCTGACTCTTTAAGGACTGAATCTTTTACGGTTCTACTCCACGTTCACTAAAAAGTTTATAATTTTCTTGTACAATGAACTTATTTGGCAAGTTTGCTCTTGAAAGTTTTTGTTAAAGAAAATTAAAGTGCATTTTTTAATAGGGTTGCAATACATATGTATGATGCGAGGGAAAATTTGAACTTAGATCTGCCACAAATTAGGCTGAGCAAAACAAATTTATGTCATAAATTTCATCAAATACAGTTTTTTAACAAATTACCTTTTACTATAAGATCCTTGAGTTTATCGAAATTTAAACTGAATATACTTCAAATATTGAAATCAAATATTTTTTATTCAGTTGAGGAATTTCTAAACCTTTCATTTCCTATGAACTCATTACTAACTTTAAGTTAATTCAGCTTAAACTTGGTTGGAATTAGGAAGATGGAATTGGTTAGTATTAAGGGCAATATGTTTTAACTAATTGTACACAATTTTATGTTTATATTTTATTTATCAATGTTTATAAACACTTAGTGTCTTGTTGTGTTTTTTATGATTAATTTTGGTTGTAGTTTTTATTCTAAATGAATTAATTATAAAATGTTTAGTCTTATTTTTATCTAAATATTGTATACTTTGGTACCATAGGTTGTGCCTTGGCAGCTTCTTATGACAAGTTATAAATTATGGATGTATTTATGTTATTCATTATCTGTTTTAATTTATTTAGACTTGGTTAATTTTTTAGATAAGTATTTTTGACAATGCCTATTGTACTAAATTGTATTTAATGGCAATAAAAAATTATTATTTATAATTGATTATTTTTGAAGAATGCATTTCTTCTGTATATGTAAGTACATGTGTTTGGTTCCAGGGGGCCACTCTGTGTTCTTCGGCACAGTTAATTCTTTGGTCCACACCATCATGTACTGTTACTACCAAGTCATGCTGGTGAAGCCTGAGTACAAGAAGGACATATGGTGGAAAAAACACATCACAGAAATACAACTGGTTGGTCGATTACATGCTTCTTTTTTCTCTGATTCTGTATAAATAATTACTGTTTCTAGAATCATTATATTTAGTAACTAGTGAACACGTAACAAATCTCAGGAGCTCCTATTAATATCTTGAGAGTGGAGACAGTATAGGGAGCAAAGTGAAAGAAGAAACTTTTGTCACAACGGATAGTTAATGATTTAACAATGCATACTACCGTAACTTTAAACACGTCTTGCAAAATAAAAACTGATCTTAAATTGTAACCTATTTGATTGAAATAGATTAGAATTAGTTTCAATATTAAATTATTGAAAATCTTTGTCATTTTCAATTGGGTTAGGAATTTGAAAATCTAGTAAAAAAAAGTTTCTTTCAGTGTAAAATCCAAAATATTTTAATAAATCCAATCCTGCTTTGGGTATTGAATTTTTTTTACAGGCCATTGTGTTATGCGAAAATGGCCAGTATAGGTATAATCTTCTGATATCGCCTTAACTAGTGAAGAATAACCTCATCATATTACTTCTAGAAAAGGTGATACCTATGAAACCTTATAGGACCATAACCCAATAGCAATTATTGTATAAAGACAGTCAAGCTCATAGTTTCCAAGATTAACTTGCTTTCTTTTTAATTTTTACAATACTCACCCTTGAAGACTACGAACTTATATGGGAGTAATAATAATTATCCCATTACTTCAATAAACATTCACAATCGAAATGCATTTAGGTCTGCAGTACATGATCATCTCAATAACATGGAGATTGGGAAAATCTCAGCAACTCCAATTTCCTACTCAGCTCATTATAACTAATCTTTACGATGATCCTGATCGTATTTTTTAAGAGTCTGAAGCCTCGCTCCATTTTTTTTCCAACCTTCTCAAAATCCCAATCCAAATGCAAAATGTCTGTTGATATGGCCATAGTAGATTATTTTAAAAGTCCTAGAGAACAGAACTTTGCAAGGTTAAGCAGTGCATAGATGCCTGAAGTGACTCACAACACGTGAGCATAATTGTTTTAGGTAAGTTCTTATCTAGAAACATTCCCAGAACATTTGTCGAGTTAGTCTCTTCTAATAGGACAAATACACCCTGCTACACTGCAAAAGCATGCTAAAAAATAAATATTTATATCATTTAGTGTAGTTTGATTTATTTTGAAGTTCATTTCAGTGAAATACTAAATGCAAGCATGTATTTTGAATACAATGTTGTTCTCAGTTCCTATGCTGATTTACTGTTAATACAGATATTTGTGTCATCAGCATTTTGAACTAGTTTCCCATGCTGAATCACCAAACTCAATCTACAGACGTAGATAAAAAATAGAAGAGAGCAAAGAACAGATCACTGGGGTACACCATAGGACATGTAAAGTTGTTTGAAAGGATGTTTAAAATCTACATTATTAACAATCTTGATCCTGAATGTAACAAAAGTTTAGTGAGGGAGACCCCACACTCCAATTTTCTCTAAGTGGTGCAAGAGGGTCTCATGGTGCATTGTGTCAAAGGCTTATATAAAATAATAAGTTGTTGTATAAAAGAAAAACATTTAAAAGTGAAGAATTAAAAAACTAAATTGTCAATAATTAAAACTCTATGCCTTCGTATTCTAGTCCTTTCAGTTGTAGGCTCTGTCTTGAGAGCCACCCACCTTTAATAGTGGATATCTTGATGGCAGCCACATAAGAACAACGTTAAATTCCAAACACTTTACATACCCTTATTATCGTTTACGTAGAATTGGGGAGATTTTTAATTTCAAATATATAATTAATACACATTGAAAAACGCTTTTTAATATTAATTGTTACTGTGTCAGAAATAAGATCTCTAATTTTTTTATTTCATTGTTTATGCATCAAAAGTCGGTCATTCAATAAAGTAAAGGAATATATCTCTAAAACTGATGTTTTGTATGTGTAATCATCATCATATCTTTAAAACGAGGCATCGTTTGTAATACCACACTTAAAATAAGGGGATGCGGATAATCGAGGTCTACATTATGTGGTAAACTCGAGGTCCCTTCACCACAGCCAACACTATAAATTTAGTTGGCAATATGTCGCTGGAGGAACTATTCTTTGAAGTTGAGAGGAGCACCAAAGTATGTGGTATATTAATTGTAGAGAGAAACATTGGTTAAATGTCAATTGATACTTTTACATCTACGCTCTTCTGTAATATTAATTTTCAAGTAAACTCACTAAATGAAATTAAACATATATTTACACCATAATTCAGTTGTTTCTTAGTAGTTAATTTTTAAATATCTATCAATAAATAACATTATGATTAATTTAAAATAATTCAAACAAAATTATAATGGAGAGGTATATATGGTTAACCTATGTCATGTTTTGTCCAATGTGGAAAGGGCATTACAAAAAAAGCCTAAACCTGCATTACACTCTTTAGTGGAGTTTTTGTATTATGGTTGGTATTAGTGAAATAGGCCTGTAGTTGCCGGCTTGTTTGGCCCAATTCACCTTGATTGAATTTGGGCTACACTTTTGACAGTTTCAGGGCAGGTGGGAAAACTCCTGATAGAATAGATTAGTAATGTGCACCAGAGGTTCAATCAGTTCGTCTTGGCGGTTTTTCATTACTATGGTAGATGTATCAACATACCCTGCTGAGAGCTTTGACTTCAGTTCACTTTATTGGTGTCTTAGACAAGAACAATAGTAATCAATATTTAGAAAAGCAGACATCCCACCCACCCATAGGTGGTGAATGAAGAAACTGAATGTTTTATCCCTTACAGGTCCAGTTTATTGTGGTCTTAGACAAGAACAATAGTAATCAATATTTAGAAAAGCAGACATCCCACCCACCCATAGGTGGTGAATGAAGAAACTGAATGTTTTATCCCTTACAGGTCCAGTTTATTGTGGTCTTAGACAAGAACAATAGTAATCAATATTTAGAAAAGCAGACATCCCACCCACCCATAGGTGGTGAATGAAGAAACTGAATGTGAATGTTTTATCTCTTACAGGTCCAGTTTATTGGTGTCTTAGACAAGAACAATAGTAATCAATATTTAGAAAAGCAGACATCCCACCCACCCATAGGTGGTGAATGAAGAAACTGAATGTTTTATCTCTTACAGGTCCAGTTTATTGGTGTCTTAGACAAGAACAATAGTAATCAATATTTAGAAAAGCAGACATCCCACCCACCCATAGGTGGTGAATGAAGAAACTGAATGTTTTATCCCTTACAGGTCCAGTTTATTGGTGTCTTAGACAAGAACAATAGTAATCAATATTTAGAAAAGCAGACATCCCACCCACCCATAGGTGGTGAATGAAGAAACTGAATGTTTTATCCCTTACAGGTCCAGTTTATTGGTGTCTTAGACAAGAACAATAGTAATCAATATTTAGAAAAGCAGACATCCCACCCACCCATAGGTGGTGAATGAAGAAACTGAATGTTTTATCCCTTACAGGTCCAGTTTATTGTGGTCTTAGACAAGAACAATAGTAATCAATATTTAGAAAAGCAGACATCCCACCCACCCATAGGTGGTGAATGAAGAAACTGAATGTTTTATCCCTTACAGGTCCAGTTTATTGTGGTCTTAGACAAGAACAATAGTAATCAATATTTAGAAAAGCAGACATCCCACCCACCCATAGGTGGTGAATGAAGAAACTGAATGTTTTATCCCTTACAGGTCCAGTTTATTGTGGTCTTAGACAAGAACAATAGTAATCAATATTTAGAAAAGCAGACATCCCACCCACCCATAGGTGGTGAATGAAGAAACTGAATGTTTTATCCCTTACAGGTCCAGTTTATTGTGGTCTTAGACAAGAACAATAGTAATCAATATTTAGAAAAGCAGACATCCCACCCACCCATAGGTGTGAATGAAGAAACTGAATGTTTTATCCCTTACAGGTCCAGTTTATTGTGGTCTTAGACAAGAACAATAGTAATCAATATTTAGAAAAGCAGACATCCCACCCACCCATAGGTGGTGAATGAAGAAACTGAATGTTTTATCCCTTACAGGTCCAGTTTATTGTGGTCTTAGACAGGGATAATAGTAATCAATATTTAGAAAAGCAGACATCCCACCCACCCATAGGTGGTGAATGAAGAAACTGAATGTTTTATCCCTTACAGGTCCAGTTTATTGTGGTCTTAGACAGGGATAATAGTAATCAATATTTAGAAAAGCAGACATCCCACCCACCCATAGGTGGTGAATGAAGAAACTGAATGTTTTATCCCTTACAGGTCCAGTTTATTGTGTTAGGTGGTTAGACAAGAACAATAGTATAATCAATATTTAGAAAAAGCAGACATCCCACCCACCCATAGGTGGTGAATGAAGAAACTGAATGTTTTATCCCTTACAGGTCCAGTTTATTGTGGTCTTAGACAAGAACAATAGTAATCAATATTTAGAAAAGCAGACATCCCACCCACCCATAGGTGGTGAATGAAGAAACTGAATGTTTTATCCCTTACAGGTCCAGTTTATTGTGGTCTTAGACAAGAACAATAGTAATCAATATTTAGAAAAGCAGACATCCCACCCACCCATAGGTGGTGAATGAAGAAACTGAATGTTTTATCCCTTACAGGTCCAGTTTATTGTGGTCTTAGACAAGAACAATAGTAATCAATATTTAGAAAAGCAGACATCCCACCCACCCATAGGTGGTGAATGAAGAAACTGAATGTTTTATCCCTTACAGGTCCAGTTTATTGTGGTCTTAGACAAGAACAATAGTAATCAATATTTAGAAAAGCAGACATCCCACCCACCCATAGGTGGTGAATGAAGAAACTGAATGTTTTATCCCTTACAGGTCCAGTTTATTGTGGTCTTAGACAAGAACAATAGTAATCAATATTTAGAAAAGCAGACATCCCACCCACCCATAGGTGGTGAATGAAGAAACTGAATGTTTTATCCCTTACAGGTCCAGTTTATTGTGGTCTTAGACAGGGATAATAGTAATCAATATTTAGAAAAGCAGACATCCCACCCACCCATAGGTGGTGAATGAAGAAACTGAATGTTTTATCCCTTACAGGTCCAGTTTATTGTGGTCTTAGACAGGGATAATAGTAATCAATATTTAGAAAAGCAGACATCCCACCCACCCATAGGTGGTGAATGAAGAAACTGAATGTTTTATCCCTTACAGGTCCAGTTTATTGTGGTCTTAGACAGGGATAATAGTAATCAATATTTAGAAAAGCAGACATCCCACCCACCCATAGGTGGTGAATGAAGAAACTGAATGTTTTATCCCTTACAGGTCCAGTTTATTGTGGTCTTAGACAGGGATAATAGTAATCAATATTTAGAAAAGCAGACATCCCACCCACCCATAGGTGGTGAATGAAGAAACTGAATGTTTTATCCCTTACAGGTCCAGTTTATTGTGGTCTTAGACAGGGATAATAGTAATCAATATTTAGAAAAGCAGACATCCCACCCACCCATAGGTGGTGAATGAAGAAACTGAATGTTTTATCCCTTACAGGTCCAGTTTATTGTGGTCTTAGACAGGGATAATAGTAATCAATATTTAGAAAAGCAGACATCCCACCCACCCATAGGTGGTGAATGAAGAAACTGAATGTTTTATCCCTTACAGGTCCAGTTTATTGTGGTCTTAGACAGGGATAATAGTAATCAATATTTAGAAAAGCAGACATCCCACCCACCCATAGGTGGTGAATGAAGAAACTGAATGTTTTATCCCTTACAGGTCCAGTTTATTGTGGTCTTAGACAGGGATAATAGTAATCAATATTTAGAAAAGCAGACATCCCACCCACCCATAGGTGGTGAATGAAGAAACTGAATGTTTTATCCCTTACAGGTCCAGTTTATTGTGGTCTTAGACAGGGATAATAGTAATCAATATTTAGAAAAGCAGACATCCCACCCACCCATAGGTGGTGAATGAAGAAACTGAATGTTTTATCCCTTACAGGTCCAGTTTATTGTGGTCTTAGACAAGAACAATAGTAATCAATATTTAGAAAAGCAGACATCCCACCCACCCATAGGTGGTGAATGAAGAAACTGAATGTTTTATCCCTTACAGGTCCAGTTTATTGTGGTCTTAGACAGGGATAATAGTAATCAATATTTAGAAAAGCAGACATCCCACCCACCCATAGGTGGTGAATGAAGAAACTGAATGTTTTATCCCTTACAGGTCCAGTTTATTGTGGTCTTAGACAGGGATAATAGTAATCAATATTTAGAAAAGCAGACATCCCACCCACCCATAGGTGGTGAATGAAGAAACTGAATGTTTTATCCCTTACAGGTCCAGTTTATTGTGGTCTTAGACAGGGATAATAGTAATCAATATTTAGAAAAGCAGACATCCCACCCACCCATAGGTGGTGAATGAAGAAACTGAATGTTTTATCCCTTACAGGTCCAGTTTATTGTGGTCTTAGACAGGGATAATAGTAATCAATATTTAGAAAAGCAGACATCCCACCCACCCATAGGTGGTGAATGAAGAAACTGAATGTTTTATCCCTTACAGGTCCAGTTTATTGTGACAACGATGCATGGCCTTGCAGCACTATTCAACACTAACTGTGGGTATCCTAAGTATCTTCTGGCTTTCTTCATCCCGCAGGATGTCTTCATGTTCTTCCTTTTCATCGACTTCTACAGAAAGACGTATTGGTCCAGGAAATCAAAAGAAGAAGACAAACAATCTTAGGTGGGAATCACATAAACATTCTCAGATGTACTTACGAATCCACTGAACACAGTTTTCAAAATTGTTAACTTTTCTTCATATAAATTTTGAAAGGTTATAAGTGATTCAGACATTTTCCATCGTTATATGTTAAAAGTGTAACACTATTTTGTAACATATAACGATGGCAAATGTTTGAAACCATATTATCTTTTTGGTAACTTTTAATTTCTGCATAAATAGACAAATTTTCTTCAATAGACAGTTTTATAAAAATCAGGGTGATTATCCTATGTTCCCATCTAGAATAATGTACAAAAAACTGACAAGATATAAATTTAGCATACATTTTCATTCTGTGGAAAATAGTTATTGAAGTTGAATAATCAATTATATTGTGATTGGAGATACAAAATTTCCTCAAAAGTTTCGTAATTGATTTTAATTTTTAAGGAACATATTATAATACCTCAAAGTTATTCTGGAAATTAAAGAGTAAAAGTTAGTCATTAACGCTATTATATAACTGAGTTATTAAATATTACATTTAAATTTTACAAAAACTCGAACCATTGCAACATATAATTGTAAATAATGTTATTTTAGGCTAAGTTACATATTGTTAGTTCTAAAAGTGTACACGTTTGCTACATGTGACTGTATAGTATAAAAATATATTGTGATTAAAATATAATATATTTTGTTTATTACACATAGATTATACAACTATGTAACAGTTATTTCACAGTTGTTAAAAATAAAGAGCGTGTGCAAGAGTTATATTTTATTTATATTTTTTTATTTATTACATTATTTTTGCAATACATTAAAAAAATCTAAAACTATTAAAAAGAAATAAATTTTATATTACTGTTGACTGTTTATATGGATGGTTCTCAGTAAATGTTACAATAAAAAATCTGTATTTAGGCCTATTGTTTAAAAAATTATTTATGCATTTTAAGTCTAATTTCAAAAATAGTAAATCATTATTCTAGTACTAATAATAAAAGTCCTAACTGTAAACTTTTGACATATCACGATGAAATTTGTGTACTGAGACAAAGCATGCCCAAGTGGTAAGGTTTTTTTTCCTATTGGAAAGAAAATATCTTCTCTGGGATACCAATTAAAGACAAAAATAGTCCTAGGTTTGGAAAAAGTTTTTTATATTCTTTCCTTAAGTAGGCCTATACTTATTTTTTAAATCACGCAAATAACTTTAGTTAACAATTATTTGTCAATTTTTAAAATCTTAATTTGCCTTAACATACTTGAAACGCTTTTAGAGAAGCATCCATATATGTTAATATTATATAAAGATAATGTTATAACAAATCTTATTGTGTTATTTTATAATGCTTAGCTACTGAATGTTTATTTTACTGTTAAATTTAATAAACAGTTACACAAAGATAAAGTTTTAATATTTACCTTGTTATCTCCTTTATCACTGCATCTGTACCAATCAGGCCTTTTGCTTGCCAAAGCTTCACCTTATAGAACTACTGGCAGTTCAGGAAATTCTCTTATTGCCTAGGATTCTTCAATGTTAGATCTCTTCCTTCACACCAGCAGATCCATCTGTCTCCGGCTTTATCACTCCAGCAACTTCAAGAACTGTGTTCTTTGGTTTCCCTGGAATCCGACTATCAATCATAGTATTTGGTCTAGTGTTCCCTGATCAATGATTACCAACATGTTAACAACAACTCTCTGATTATCCCAGACTTTTCCTTTCCCAGTTGCCCTTGGTCTCTGTGTTTCCTTCCACTTTCCACCCCACATCCACCACGTCCAATTGAAGAGTCCTCCAGCCACTGTTTTCTTACTTATTTTTTCCTTGGAAATGCCCTACTCTTCAGTCAATTCAGCATTTAGATGGGCATTCTCAAAAACTACCTTACTTCCATGTCTCCAACCCTCAGAATTTCCCACTCAAAGAGTTGCCACTTGTCCAGTATTTCCAAAACTAGATCAGGTTCAAAGTGACGACTAAGAACCAAGTGTAGTTTTGTTCCGAGATCCCCCAGTGCCAAGTATTATACTATTTCAAGAGTTTGAACTTATCATAGAACAAGTTATTTTTTTAAGCAATCGATTATCTACAAGATTTATAAATATTGTTCATGCCAATCAGGAATAAGAATATAAACATATTATTCAATACCTACCTTATTTTCTCAACTGTCAACAAATAAACATCAAACAACACTATGTAAAACACGGGAAGAAGCATTTCTGGTTCCAATAAATTAATTTCTAATATCACAGCTGATTCTGTCTTGTTACCCCAATCAAGGAAATACAAATACACAGGTCTCGGAAACCTGCATCGGGCAAAAAGCGTTAACACTAGCTTTTGTCATTAACTTCTGGTCTAAGATATTTCCAGTACCATAGTGGAGAATGCCTTGTTCCGAAGAACATAACATATTACATAAGTAGGGCTGAGAAGGCAGCATCTGTTAAAAGGTAAATACTTCCAACCATTTAAATAAACTTACTGTCACACAGTTTAGTTTATCTTATTCATTAATAAAAAAACTACATATGTATTTAGTTCTCTGAAATCTACTTCGGTCAAAAAGCAACTACTTCCAGCTCTTGCAATCTCCTATTGGTCTAAAATATTTTCAGTGCCATAGTTGAGTTTGCCTTATTATGCCAATGAAGAAAATATACACATACATGTAGGATTGAGAAACCTATTACGGTCTAGGGGAGATTTTACTTGCTACTTATCTACTACCGGTAAAAGTGGAAAATCCTTGTTAAGTTCATAAAACAATAAAAAGTAACTGTTTGGAAGGTTTTTAGAAGTCTTGTTGTTTTTCGGACTGTAGTCTGAAAAAAATGGATCGTTGAGGCATGTTAGTGTTCATTTCTATGTTTTCCAATTTAAAAAAATGCCATATGTCAAGGAAGCCCACCAGTTTGGAGTACATTATGTGAAAACATTCACAATTTTTTTCATTAAAGTTGATTTTATAACAATTTTTAAATAGTATTTATAATGCATTAGACAGTTTTAAATTTGTCACTGGCACAATCTGGAGTAAAATTTAAATATTACCTTTTTATTTGCTATATGCATTACACTACTGATCTAGCAGTGTATACGTAATACTTTACAAAATTTAAATTTAAACAGATGTTTCACTCAATTTGTCTTGTAGAGAAACTTTAAAATAAATACAGTTGTTGACTCTACTGTGTCTATATTTTTGAATCAACTCTGTATTGTATCTATAGAAGTGTTATGATTAGTGCTCGAGGTATACTTTTGTATCAGACTAGAGGCAGGGTAAACTATAAAACTGGGAGACACAGAACAGTGGTTTATGAATGCTTGCCTTCACAGGTAGGTGCTCATCTCATCGACAAGTTGCCAAACTGAATAAAAATTCCACAATGGCCGAGGTACTTAAAACTCACTTAAAATGCTTTTTAGTGTCACAAGCATTTTACAATGTAAATGAGTTTTTGGTATAGGACTCCTGCAATTGAGGTGGGAAAATTGGTGAGTGAATGAATGAAGGATCTACGTGCTAAATTGCAGGTTTGACAATGTGGTGCAAATGGAAAAATAATGATTGCTATACTTATTAACCATGTCTTCGCAATAAAGAGCTTGAGTAATAACAACTAGAACGGGAATCGGATATCTTCAGATAAACATCACTCCTGATTCCAGGAGTCAAAACACTGCACTAAAAGGAAAGTGAACTGGAGCTAAACTCAACATTAACATTGAATCAACCCTATAGCTACATATAATCCCACCATAGCTACGTTATGTGTATATTGTTTGTCAGACTCGGACATAACAACAACGTACAACGTAAAAACAATGACAAAGGTTATACCACCCAATATTGCAGCTACAGTGAACTGTATTATCTGAGTTGATGCAGAAGATGGATTTAAGAGTTCCCAGCAGTCTTGCCTCTTAATCTGCTTCAACCTGACCTAGGGGCTTGCTCTATGATCTACTATTTGAAGTTATTAATAAACTCGGTGTGCTTACTGCCTGGAGGAAGATGATGATGTTCATCACACCTTCTTCGCTTGCGGGCACTTCATCGAGAGACAGACCGTCTTTCGGGAGGCTGCCGAGCGGGGTAGAGAGGATGCCTTGGCTGCTGCCAGGGTGGAGACTGCAGGTTTGGAAGCGCAGGTGGACGGAAGGATTGGACGGTCGCTGGACCTTCCGTCTCATTCGAGAGCTTCAACTCTGGATAGATCGTTTGAGATCGTGGCCACGGGGAGATAGATTTCTACCTGTGTCAGTTCCTGACAGGGCACGGTTACTTTAGGAAGTACCTCTACAGGATGGGAAAAGTCAGGTTCACTGAGGCCAGGCGAACGCTCGCCACCACAGTTGACGATGTTTCGGCAGACACCATTGTGGAGCTGATGCTGCAGAGTGAGGATGCATGGAATGCAGTCACCACTCATGTACATGTGATCCTTCATCAGAAGCGTGAAGACGGATGCCTGGCTGACCCCTAGCTTCCGAAACAAGTAGTTTTGTCCTGGATGGGACATAAGACACACAGACCAGGCAAGATGTCATCCGAAAGGGTCATGGCCTGGGCCCTCCGTGGCCCGTAGGGGGTTTAGTGGGTAGTCTGCAAGGGAGTCCCACACTCCGTGCTCAAATGCATTCTCCCTACGTAAAAAAAAAATAAACTAATTTTTCTTGGAGACAAATATCAAAAAAACAGCTACTGCTCAAGCTGGACAAGTATTAATCTGTATATTATATCTTTGGTGACGATGACATTGATAGCAGGACAGTTAAAATATGATTTTAATTTTTTTTTTTAACTTATGTCTTACGTAGAGGTGTGTATTATAAAGGTAGATTTCTTTCGTAATATTTAAGGGAATTTGAACAATAACTTCTCAGGGCATCAGAATATGTTGGTTACAATAACCCTCCTCTTCCTGTGATCGATCAACAATCCTTTGGACCAATTAACCTGTAAGAGTAAAACACCTATGGTTCATCAGTCCTCTAAATTCCACCTACCTTCTCTGAGATTGTTTCATTTCCAAAGAGCCTCCAGTCTTTAAGCCTTCAGCCTTATGATTATCTGATCTCTTCATGTCTCCAACTTTTCACTCCCTCAAAACTATTGAATACTTCTCTGTCACTAAGAACATTTAGACTGCAAAAACAGGCATCGGGCAAAGGTGATAGACTCCCAGGGTAAAAAGTCTAGGGCACCCTTTCTCTCATTTATGTATGTTATAAAAATAGCATAATAGGGGTTTTTACAAACAACTATATTACTCATATTGTATACCAGGAAATAATAAAAGGAAATAATTGATCTTTTCACATTCTTTAGTCAAGTCAAAACAGAAAATATTTTTTCTGCAGAGTAGTTGGTGACAAGATTGTCAGAAAAATGTAGTTACTACCTCAAGATTAAGAGTGAAGCAAGATCCAATATTCTGCAGATTTATTTATAAGTTATTATTTTTACAATCCTTCTTAGCAGCAAGTTTCCTAAATTCTTATCTACTTTGTTCATTTTAAAATAACTAGAGTAGGCTCATTTGCACAAAACAGAGTATACATTCAACACAAGTAATACAAACATTTGAGGGCAGGAAATTGACATATTCCCATAGTGCACACACCAGTTGTGTATCTACAAGTATCGCCAACACGACCGCGCAACACTAACTACAGCCAATCACTTTCTATCTGTCTGCGCGATATCTTGAAAACCACTGAGCTACACACTTGAAATGCTGCATGTAGCTTCATTTATATAATATTAGTAACATTGAGTTTGATGATGGTGCATGTCACTCCACAGAATTTGGCTGAGCATTAGTAAATATTCCTACATTTATCTAGTAGGTAACCATGGTGGCAACAAGAAAATAAAAGAGTAAGTAAATGTGTAAAAAAAGCTGAGTGCAAGCATATGATGATATTTTAACATGTTTTATTTTATTTTATTTTATTTTACATTTCAACGGTGACATTATCACAATGTAGATTATTCATAAAGTCAAAAGAAAAAATAATAGAGTGCACTTTTGGCTTGTAGTACCCTCTCTATCTAGCTCACCAGAACTTTTATTACTTAAACATTGCTATGAAAACTAACTCAATGAGCAAAAGTGTGAATGTCTTATGTGGCAAGATATCTGAAGGAGGCTTTCATCTGAAGACTTTAAATTCTGCATGAAACTATTTCTACACAAGACAAGAATAAGTTCTATGACAGTGCATGTCCAACCATGGGGTTTGGCTGAGCATCATTGAAGCCTATCACTCAGTAGGTTGACACAATTTTCTATTGTCTTCTAGGAGGATGTAAAAATGTATTTTCTGTACGATGTTTATCTGTTTACTTGACCAAAGGACATCTTGAGAATGAAATGAGCTTTAGCTTTTTGCTTGATACTTATTTTTAACATAGGGTTATTCTTTTTCCTGTATTCAGTGTCCTCAACATTTCAGTGGCCCTAAAAATTTGGCGCCCTGGGCAAATGCCCATTTATAGTCTGGGGCATGTGTAAAAATAAAACCCTTTCCAAGTTTCAGAAACAATGGTCTCTAGGAAGAACCTACCTTTTGGGGCATCTTTTTGGCTTTATCAGCCTTCATCTTCTGAGAGTAGAACTTAAAGACTGATTCCTTTTGCCCTTGGAATCGGTAGATATCAAGCTGTACAAACAAAAGTTGTAAAAGTTAAAATCAGGGAGAGAATTGTGAAAGTCTAGTTCTCTGATGCATGAAAAATAGGACAGTATCTTGCAGGAGCCACTGGTTTGGGACTACTTCCTTTCACAAAAGCTCTAGCTTCTGGAATCATCTTGCTCCCAAGAGACTTTAGTCTCTGGGCTGTAAGGAAGCATCTCTGACAAAATCAAGCTTCTAGCAAGTACTAGCCTTTGGGATTACCTGATCTCAAGGAGCCCTTGAACTCTAATCTTCCAAGACTGTAAAATCCTTTGCTATTTGAAGGCTTTCTGGTTTCTACGGTTTTACAGTTTCCAGCCTCTGGTAACAGAAATGTAAATCTGGTAGAATTGTAAATTCCTATCTTGTGTGTTTCCTTGTCTAACTCATAACAGCTCTCATTTGATCACAAGCTTAAACTCTTAAGTCTTCGGCCTCATTATGATCTATTGAGTTAAAATACAAAGTTGGGCAAAATTAAGGGGCTTCATACTACTACTTTACTGCAGTGAAAAATCAAAGGACTCTTTAACTGTAAACCTCACACTATGGTGATATCACATTGTCTATTGGATGAAATTTTAGAGAATAAAGTTATTACTCAAATTTGTCAATCTAATTATCAAACTTTGCCAAACCAGTTCTGACCTTGATTTTGAAAAAAAAGCAAAGAATATATTTTTTTCAGGCTGTGAAGTTGCATTGCTGCACGGATTTTTGTAATGATATTGTGAGCAGCTGACGGTGCTCACATAGTCATCTTTTTTGCTGGTAATTAGAGTATGTTTTTTTTTATAATTTGAGTACATTTGCAACTATTACTGTAAATTTAGTTCAACAACAAATCTTTAAAAATGATAAAAGTATACATTTTTTATTTTTGGGTGTGCTAGAAACACAAATAAAACTTTATGTGACATTTTATTTACAATTGGCCATACCTGTGGAATATCACAAGTATTTCAAAATATGTGTATACAATGTGCAAGTAAATGTTGAGTTCAGCTCTTATTCACCTTCCGCTTAGTGTAGCGTCTGAAATCTGACGCTGTCACAGACTTGAAACAAAATTCATGGGTTTGTCTGAAGAGATCCAAAACAAGTTAACTCTGAAATAGCTAAAACAAAATTTTTACACTGTTTCGACATCAAAGATAAAAAAACTACAAAACCAAGTGACTTCCCTCCTCTACTTCCGACCATTCCAACCGTACATGCGATTGCCAAAAAAGCTTTTTTCATATATTAGTTTACTCCCAACAAAAAATATATTTAAACATAGATAGTTAGTTTTTTATTTCTCTAGAACTCGTGCTCAATATAATGTCTTCTCACAATCCACTAACAAAACATATGTAGAAGTAAAAGTAAGTTCATAACAATATTTTATTTAAAACCATGAATTTAGCTGAATATAAATGCATTTAGAAGGGGACAACAGAGTTGAGACAATTTGCATGAAAAGGGTTAAAGGATCTCAAACAAACTGAATTTTACTCATATTTATAAATATTTGAAAACTACAAATCTTTACTGACAAATTGTGGAAAAAACTGGTTTGCCTACTTATATTATCATTTCATTTTTCTTGAGCATACTAGTTAAACATTACCTTTTCTATCTGTCAGTAAAATCTCAGTAACGTCTGGCTTATTATTCATTCCTAAGTGATATAACTAATAGATAATTTTGAACCATTAAAATGTTCAACAAGGCCCAGTGTATGTGATCGTTGACTTTATTTTGGGGTATGAAACTGTAACTTTATCAGCTAATTATTCTAATGGAATCGTTCCTTTTTTTTGAACAAAATTGTCAGACAGCTGACACCAATGTTGCTGGACTCTGAACAGCTCCTTCCGAGTAGACACAATCAGTTCTGGCAAAACTGATCAAGTACAGTGGAGTCCCGCTAATCCGAACTAACTGGGACCTAACCCAGTTCGGATTACGCGATTGTTCGGATTAGCTGAAATGACAGGGAAACATAGTTTTATGAATGAGAATGGGTCTATTTTGTTATAAAGTTATCAATATTGTTTATTAAAACACATTTTCTGATTTTTGTACTGTACTTCATATGGCAAATGTGTTGGACTGCGAACACTAAGCAAGTACACCATAGTTCACTTTTTTGGCACGCCAAAAATACACAAACTGGCTAATAGAACAGTTGGACATTGAACTACAGTCTGCAGTAGTCGGCAGTGTGTCGTCTGTTGTCTCAGTGCAAACATAGATTCCAAAGTGATTATTTGTGAAATAAAAGTGTGAGAGCTGATTGCTATAGTGAGTAAGCAAAAGCAATTACACTTTTCTTTTTATTCTCTTAGGACAAGAAGCTTATAAATTGCACTTAGTTCTGTAAGAACCTTCCGGAGTGACAGGATATTCAGGATGGGTAAGTTTTGGGGGTAGGGGCCGCCAATTATCAAGATCCATGAGGAAGAATTAAAGCACCAATATTTAAGTCATATCCCCCTGGAAGAAGGGGAGGCCAGCTCTGAACCAGCCTCTCCAGTCAAAGCAGGCAGGGGGTGGCACATCCTTGTTGAGGCTAGCAAGAACCTCTGATACTTAGGGAAAGAACCCAACCAACTCCAACAGTCACCTCCTGAAGTAGACTAGACCTATCGAATTACCCTTGCATCCCAGAATCTCGGCATTTGTGGTTAGTGATGTGCCGCTCCTGGACATCCATAAGGTTGCTGGAAGGTATAAACCAGACAGAAGTGATCCCTGCTGGGTTTACTGTAACACATACTTAACCTATAAGTTTCAATTTGGTACTTTATTTAAACTTCATTATTAATGTAATGTACTGTACCGTACGCAAATCGTCCTAATAAAAACTGTATGCGTATTTGATGAAAGTTTTTGTATTGTATGATGCACCCATTTTCATTTTGTATGTAATTATTTGCTATAACTGTACATTATCGTTATAAATAAATATAAGAATTTCTTCCTGGATGTATTCGTATTAACTTTATGTTCGGAATAAACGTGTTCGGATTAGTAGGACTCTACTGCAATATAAACCTGAATAGAGTCCCCACAACAGTATAGAGACTTAACTTTTAGTATGACTTAACTAATCAGTATTATAGAAGTGTTATTAAGGAATCAAACATACCACTGATATAGATCTATCTTAATGACCATTACCATCTTGCTCTCACAATTTTCCAGCAGAAGTTTAGTGTAAAATAAAGGATTATCCCATCACGTTTAACTAACGAACTTTTACAAAATATTCTTGAAATTGTGGTACTTTATACAAAAATTCACATCTTGCATCTTCTTTCTTTGTTATATTCCTTTCTGGATTCTCCAACATTGCTATTTTGTTGTGACCCACTTATCTGAAATATATAAAAAATATACACTTAGGTTTGCAGAGGAATAAAAATTGGTAACACTGCGGTTGTAAAAAACAATAAAAGCTAATCTTAAGTAATCACTTTAATAAAATCATGTTGTTACAAATTCCTAAACTATTACTGTTTGAACGTAAAAGTACAAATATCTTCTAAATGACGTTATACATACACATACTTAAGCTACAATACAATACACGTACAAATGATGATCACAAGGGTAAGTTTGGAGTTTGTGCGGGAATAGGAAATGTAGTGGGGGTTGGAAGGGAGGCCTGAGATCATGGGAGGGGTTACCTACAGACCAACTCGACAAGTTTTGGTACCATTTGGTTAGTCATGCCAAACTCAGAAAAGTATCACCTATATTTTTATTTTCCTTTTTTTTGGGGAATATTGATTATCTTCTTAGACTGATTCAATACGTTACAATTTCTTGATTTAAAAAATTGCTTGCTATTTAACTATAAAATATGATAAAACTTACACTACTATAAATGTTACGTTAAAATCCACAAATGATTGTTTTTATACTAACGATGATACCCTATAAGTTTGACCTAACACCTCAACTTCTAAAGTACGATGATATTCAACAATAAAACGTCCTCTATCTGATTGAGCTCCAACGAAGTACATAAAAACAAGTCATCTACTACGTTTTACAAGCAAAGGTGCAACCGAAGGTTGCGTTCAACAATTTAACCATCACAATTTGTATTTAAAAAGTATAAATCTCTATAAAAGTATTTAAAGAATGGCTCTATTCAGAAATTACCATTTATTTATGAAATGATGCCTAAATTAACGACAAACTAGTGCCGTACATACAGTATTATTACGTAATATTGGCCATTAAAGATCAACCGTTTTACAAGGGATATGCATTCTCCCAATTCACATATTTACTGTACAACTTCGCCTCCAGCCAAATACTTTACCTAAATTTAAATTTTAAAAACGTTAAGATTGATTTTCATTACAATATCCAATGAACATTTCATTACCTAACTCCATTTACTGAAAATTTTACATAACGAGCTTAACAAAGTACAGCGATATGACTGAAAAGATTTCTCAAACTTGTAAAAACTATCAATATTAAAAATTAATAAAATATATTAAAACTATTTTCTCATGCTAGAACAATTCACTAATGCCACATTATTTGTGTACATATGATAATTTTTTCACACGGTATTTTATATTTGTATTTACTAACTCATTAAGCGTTATTAATTGTAAAAACTATTAATAGAGCAAAATTTCACAAGAGACAAAGATATATCAATAAAAATTACAAATAATAAAAGATTTTTCACTCTAACAGTGAAAATTATATTGATCGATTCAAACACCCATACAAACAAGAACAGTAAAAATAGTTGTTTGTTCGTTTTTAAAAACTGTAGCACAAATTATTGAAAATGTTAAAATTAAAAACTGATGTAGGCCAAAGTAGATATTACCTCACAGCCGATAATCGTAGGGAAACGACGAGCCGTTTTTAGGCCTTGACTACAGAATCAGAACTAGTAATGCAAGATAACTGTACAAAAAGAGTACAACTTCACAACTTACCCGGCAGTAAACAACATAAGACAAGAAACATAACAAAACGTAAACTCTATGAACATTGTTATACTAGTAACATGGTACAACATACAAATGTATCAAATAAATGCTGAATTCGTCTTAGACTTAGCTCAAAACAAAATAGGCCTTTTAACAAATAAAAATTAAAGTTACACAAAGTTTGTTGTAATTATTTCAGTAGTATTTTTTTTTAATTATACAACTAAAAAGAGAAATTATAACCCTTTGCACTCGATAAACAATGGTGTGGCTATAGTAGTATAACTACTCACAATGTATTGACAGGGTTAAAAACATTTGGCAACCTCCATATACTGAATATAGACTGTAATCAGAAAGTAATTAGCCCTAAAATAAAACATGTCAATCAAAATTTAGATGAAAAACATATCTGATTGTTTTAATTTACAGCAAGTTTTTCGTTTAGATTTATTTATAACTAACACTGGAGATTAAAACAACAAAAAAACAACTAAACATTTGTCATTATTAAGCATTACAAAATACAGGATCAATTTGAAATTCTAAGAGTCTTTCCTCAGGTGGATAAATATAGCCCAGCCCATACTAATACAAGGTAATAAAGTCACATCAGTGGCAACAGAGGATAAAACAGAAGGTTAGATTCCCAAATATGAACAGCTGATTACAGTTGATCTGATCTGGATTACAGCCCCTGCAGGTCTGCTGGTCATCTTTACAGATTACATAAAGCTCTCTAAAAAACAGCCATGCTTCCACTGAAAAGCCAAGCTCTAAGGCCAAAATGTATCAAAAAACAACAGCTTTAAGACTACCGGATCACTATGTCTTGAGATCATGAACAATAAGATGATCTTACATCGTATTTTTGGGACAAAGAACAAAAGCAATAAACAAGAGTTATAGACCACAGAACAGAAAAATCCACAGGAAAAAATTGTAGATAGTCGTAGCAACATCCAAACTGAAATAATTCAGTCATCTCATCTACCCCAAAATTATTTATTCACTAAACACAAAACTGTGATAAAGACGGGCAAAAGAAGAGAAAGAATTGCAGCGCTTTTCATCATTACTGGGATTTTAAAGAAGTCTTTGCAATCAAATCAAGAGATAGGTAAATTTTGTCATGTATGCTCTTCAGGCCGAATCGACTTTGAAATTCACATGCTGAATCTAGTCTTGTATATAAAGATATTATTTATAAAATCTTAACTTTGATAAAAGAAACCAACTGTTGCAGTCAGATCTTGGGGTCTCTTATATATATATATATATAATTTCAATAAACATTGAATCGCAAAAAGTACTTGCTCCGCCGGGACTCGAACCCGGATCTCTCACTTGCCGGGTGAATGTGCTACCATTACACCACAGAGCGCTTAATTTTTCCGATTCAATTATTTTGTATTTGGCCGTATCTTTCACATATGCGTTTAAATATATATATATATATATATATATATATATATATATATATATATATATATATATATATATTCATCATATATAGTTTCATTTTAAGCATACTCCTAATAAAGAATTTTGTAGACTTGCAGACAATGTCATTTGTTTTTTTTTTTTCTTACATTTCACTGCACATCAGCATGATTTGTTTACTTTAGTTAATTATGTAACGTTACGTGTTATGCTCCACCTGAGGAAAAGATCCGTTGCAGGTCTTGTAATGCAACTGTATCATTTTCTAACGCAAACAAAAATTGTTATAAAATTCATTATTTTTAAAGTAATCTCTGATCCTAAGCCTACTTAAAGGCAAACCTGCACTCTCTAATTGCTCCGAACTTGAAATTCTTTCTAATTATAAATACGAAATAAGTTAAGAGAAGAGCAAGCGAAACAGTAGTAAAAACAGATCCTTATATTAATGAATTGATGGAACCCATCAACAAACGGAGTTAGGCCTAGACGTCTCAGTCTCAGTCTTGTGTGGAACGCTGGCAAGACACCGACGACAGATAAAGTGATCAGGACCTACGACGATATTTGGTGTTGTGTCGCACGACGGACGGTGAGCTGCGACATTACAGGGTCTTGGTCCGCTCCAGCAGGTCATCCACAAATTTCTGAAACAAGGAATATAGGACATCAAACACTTATCACTTAAATAACTCAAGGTTATGATTTATATGGTATGCTAATCACACAACAATTCATTCGTTTGGTAAAGCTTTAAAAAGATAATTGTTTTCAGTCGATGATTTTGAAAATGTAATGTTTAATATACAGGTTTAAAAATTGTTCACAGTACCCATTTATGTACTGTTATATTACATGCATCTTACTTTTTTAAATCATATTTACATTCTGTATCAATATTGGTAATTACTGTATTTAGTTTTTTGTTATATGTTTGTATTCTTATTGGAAAATATTTTAGTGTATTTCTTGCACTCTTGATTTTTTTTGTATTAGACTGTGAACCATACTTCTTTTTTGTTTTTGTTGTCAGTGGATTATGTTATCAATACCATAAGCTATTCATTTGATGGAGTTTAATCAAACCATTACAAATTTTTATTTCATACGTATACTTTATACTAATATTGCCGTTTGTTTTTAACTTAATTTAATTTTGCTGCTCAACATGACATACAGTACTATGATGTGAGAATCCTCCGAACAGGGTCGTCTTGGAAGGAATCGTACTTTGTTTGTCTCTTTTGATATAAAATAGTGTTCTGTTAACCATAAATTGTTCATATTCTTTGTTAGATATAATATGTGTCACACATTGTAAATTATCTTTCCTATGTATTTGTTATAAATCCTGTTTATGAGATAAATAAAGTGTATTATTATTGTTGTTATTATTATTTAGTTAACTATATAGAACCAATTTAGTTCTTTTAAGAGTTATGATAAAATTAAATGAAAAAATAATCTCTTTAAGTATAGATTAACATTTTATTTTTTGCCAATGGGCTGAGTAAAATAAGTATAATATATGAATGAGATTGCTTCGAAGTGTTCACATAGTACAAAAAATCCACTATTTAACTCTAAATATTTCAAGGCAAAAAATTAATAACACCAATCTTTGCAATTCCGTTTACCAAATTTAATTGTGGTTTTAATTACTAAACATGTACAGTACTAACTTATAAAATAATTTACACCACTTTAAGGTTTTAAAAATGTACACAAATGACCTTTGATGTAAACTATCCCATCACTGTCAAGTGTGTAATAATACAATGTAATCTGCAAGAACTATTGAAATGGTAAGAATGGGAATTTACTTCAAGGAAGCGGAGTTTATACTTTGAAGCTAAACCAATAAACTTCAAGCCTTGAACCACCTATGCAGCCTGCATACACAACAGAATGTTGTATACCAGGATATATGGTGACGTAAATTCTGGCTAATCCAAGGTATAAGTTCTCCTCACATCCTAAAACTTGTTTTAATTGCAAAAAAGTTGTGTATAAAATTTGCTGAAAAATACAGAATTGTTTTATTTCCTTAGACAACTGATCCATTATGATGACTGCAAGTAAAGAATGTTTATATTTCAATACAGGTATTTAAAATGAAAAGCAATTATCACTATTCTATAGATCAGTGTTGATTCCAAAATACTTCTAAGCAGGTAGCAAATCCAATCACACATTCAGTCTGAAACTGATTCTCTCCTGATGAAATCAGATAACCAAAACACTCATACTGACTAAAACAGTAAGTTTATAATGATTAATACCATGCTTGAACTTTCGAACCGTGCTACACTTACAAAATATTTTTCCTTTGCTCTTCCTATATATTTCATTCCTTTAAAACATACCGGTGTGTTTTAAATACCCGAAGGAATTTATCTTGGTTGATGGTATTGATACTGACATAATTATCTGTTTAGCAATAATATGTTCTTTTTGCTCTAAAGAAATTTAGAATGAATGTAGTGTGAACAAAAGTGAGCTTAGAATATCTTTCTTCATTATCAATTCCACACATGATTTAATTCCTTAAAAAAATCATTCTGAACAGAAAAATAACTATTATAGTAATGTTTGAAAATAGTTACTTAGTTGTTATTTTCAAATGTATCCATAATGTGCAATAAGTTGCTTCTGGTATGTACATTGACTTTTAAACCCTTCCACTGCCTCATCTGGTAGTAAGAAGCTAGTGTTTAATGATATGAGGGCTATCCAGTAAGTAACAGACGTTTTTGAATGGTGTAGCAGTGAGCGTTGCTACAGCTGCCATGGATGAGTTATCTCTTGTCTTACTAATACAATCAAGGGGAACTTCTGTAAAAGCAAAAGGTATTTGGAGGTCAGAGGGGGTTGACTCTGTGAATAAAACTAACCTTCACATCGTGGGCGGACTTCTTTGCATCTACAAGCAGCTCCTGAAACACACAACCGATATTAAGCTTTCAATGTCATTCAAATGTACAAAAGATGTTTATTTTGTAAAGGCTAAAACTTACTTGATAAAAAATTATACATATATATACATACATTAAATTGTATAAATGGCAATAGCCTTATTTAATTTCAATAAACATCGAATCGCACAAAGTACTTGCTCCGCCGGGAGTCGAACTCGGATCTCTCACTTGCCGGGTGAATGTGCTACCATTACACCACAGAGCCCTTACTTTTTCCGATTCAGTTATTTTGTATTTAGCCGTATCTGTCACATATGCGTTTAAATAAACAAACCAACATATGATCGGAAGACCAAATACTTGTCAAACAACTTTTTGTTTACATTAAATTGTATAAATGGCAATAGCCTTATTTAATTTCAATAAATATTGAATTGCAAAAAGTACTTGCTCCGCCGGGAGTCGAACTCGGATCTCTCACTTGCCGGGTGAATGTGCTACCATTACACCACAGAGCCCTTACTTTTTCCGATTCAGTTATTTTGTATTTAGCCGTATCTGTCACATATGCGTTTAAATAAACAAACCAACATATGATCGGAAGACCAAATACTTGTCAAACAACTTTTGTTTACATTAAATTGTATAAATGGCAATAGCCTTATTTAATTTCAATAAATATTGAATCGCAAAAAGTACTTGCTCCGCCGGGAGTCGAACCCAGATCTCTCACTTGCCGGCTGAGTGTGCTGCCATTACACCACAGAGCCCTTACTTTTTCTGATTCAGTTATTTTGTATTTGGCCATATCTGTCACATATGCGTTTAACAACTAACAACAAACTAACATATGATCGGAAGACCAAATACTTGTCAAACGACTATGACTCGATGGCTCTTACACTCCCGCTGTGCCATTTATGGTTTTTAAATATACCCGACTATAGGGCCCCATCCCAGAAGCTTCCAATATTATTCTTATCGGGTACTTATGTTTCATTCAAAACAGTTGGCTACTAAAACACATGTGTTACTGACTTAGAAAGTTGTTGTCAATTGAAGAGATTTATTCATTTAACCAATGCAATTAATTAAATTGTCACTCATCTCAGGAATATTTGGAATGTCATATTACAAATATATATATGCATATCACGTCCCCATTATTGCAAGAAACAGTGTCTAAGCCAGGAGTAACTGCTCGTCTTTATTTTTTTAAACTTATTTTTAAAATTATCCATTAAAATAATAATTAATTAAGATTTTGGCAGAGCAATTTCCACATAGTTCTATGTACTAGAGATCATAATGAGAAATGAGAGATCATGTAGAAACTGATCATAAAGTACAATATACAGTATTAGGACTGAAAAGGAATCTTGATTCTCCTTAAAAAGATATATTGGAAGCTTAAAAAGACTTTATCCAACTGACAATCCAATTAATAAAGGTTAAAGGAAGAGAATCGCTGGATTCCGTACCTAGGGTCTTCAGTTTAGTTTTTACTGGTATCACACACTAGTAAAAGAGGTATAATATTTTTGTGCTTTCTTTAAATTGAAAATTCTAGAAACAACTCTATAACTATCCCACTATTTAAATATAATAATGTAAATCCATTGAACTGTATATGTTAAATATTAAAACCTGCTAATCTTAAGTTTTGCTTAAAACTTTCTATATTTAAATGAGATTAATTTAATTTTTAATGTAGAATTGAAATGTTTTTTTTTTGCTTATTATTGTAAAAAAATTTTCCTTGCAAAATCCAACTCATAGGTCATCATTGGAGCTTTATCATTTATTTTATGTGCACAACGCCACCGTGAGGTTTCTAGTATTGAATTTATTAATAATAATAATAATAATAATAACAAACGCACGCTCGCGCGCAAGTAGATATAAATGTGAGGTTCCTAGCGCACTTTTAGAGCCGATCGAAAATCAATGGAAAATACTGTTTAAAGGACAATAAACGAATCTGTAAAATCAAACAGTAATTCACAAATTAAAAATTAACCGAATCTATATTTTTCATACAGGATTTCTCCATAAGCGACCCAGAACCGGCATATATCTACTCTGTCTAATGAACCATAAATGATTCTGAAAAATCACGAATGAAAAATTACCAGATCTATAGCTGTTTGCTTCTACTTTCTTAAGCAGTTTTAATGTCTATTACTAATGTTGTTAAATCTTCTTAGAATCTATGTAAAATCTTCGAAATCTTAATCTTTATTGTACAAAGTTAATTGTAACACATTCTTTGTCTTTTATTGTCTTTTTCCCAGTAACAATCAAGTGTAATTTATCATTTTTATTCAATTCTTTAATCTTTTTTTCATCCAAAACAGTCAAAAATCTATTTAGCAAATGTACTTTGAAATCTTCCAATTCTGCTATGATTATAAGCCCGAATTTATCTTTCATTTTCTCCAATGTCACAATTTTGTATTTCTTATTTTCTTCTAAGTCAATTAATTTCTTATATTCTTTAAATCTTAGTTCGCCAACTTCATTTAATTCCTTTAGTAGCTCCATTTACATAGAAAAAAATATCTTATTTTATTTCAATTAATTTTTCGAAGCAAGCTCACGAAGCTAGACCATGAAGCCAGCTCACGAAGCAAGCTCACGAAGCCAGCTCACGAAGCAAGACCACGAAGCAAGCTCACAAAGCAAGACCACGAAGCCACCTCACGAAGCTAGACCACGAAGGAAGCTCACGAAACCAGCTCTCACAAAGCCATGAACTATCTATTAAAAATTATGTCCAATCCGCTTGAAATCAATGTAAAATCTGTTTGGAAGAAATGTATAATCTTTTGGAAATATTGTCAAATCCGCTTCGAATCAATGTAAAGTATATTGTCAGTGTTATATCTGCTTTGAGCTTATGAAATTGTGTCCATCAAAAAGTTTGTTGTTTGTTTAGAATTTAAGATTTTATCTTATTCCACAACCGTATTTTGGTCTAAATCTATATTTATACAGTTGGCCTCCAGAAATATTTTGTAACTCATAATTACTAGAGTTGAACTAATTCTTTATTCATATGTTCATGGTAATATTCTTTTATTGCCATTGCTCAATTATTCTAAGCCATCAGCATAATCAATAACCTCGAAGCCTGAATTAAGCTGAGTAAATATCTGCACTTTTAAATTGTTAAATTTATTAAGAAAATATTTCAATGAATCTACTTTGGTTCCTGGGTATTGTAAACTATTCCTGATTGTATTAAAACTACTTCCGTAACTTACACAATAATACTTGTAGTATTTAACAAATAGAAATTTTATGGTATTCTAGGATACTATTCTTAACGAAAAACATAACTCAACATTTTTTTGTTTAGTACTTTTACTTGTACAATCATTCTTGAAGTACAGACCTGCTGAGAGTGTAGAATGTGGACCAAACATAACACTTCTAAATAGAATGATTTATTTCTTTTTTAAAAAGATGTGTATAACCATGTATGCATGCATGTAGATGTGTATATATGTGTGTACACATTACACAGACCTGGCTCATCTTTGAGAGCTAAGGGACACAGCCCCCAGCCCAGTAAAGATAAAAAATATCATTAATATTTATATAATAAACTAAATATATAAAATTAAAACGTTTCTATAAAAATGAACTGAAACAACAAAATGTCATGCTGTTTACCTGTCAGAGTTGCCCTATGGCTTCAAGATTCTAGAAATTGTATTGTTGCTAAGAATTTACAATAAAGCAATTAACACAATGCAAGTTGTGTGAAGTAAAAAAATAATATAAAAAATTAACAATAACTAAAATAACAATTAAAGCTAGTTAACAAGATAAAATCATAAATTGTTAAGTCAATAAAATAACAAAAGCTCTCGACCAATGACAGCGGAAATCCAAATCATGTTTTTGAATTAGGGTTTTTGGGCGAAGCGCCGACTGCGCTATCTATGAGCAGGGAACGGAACTATGTGAGCAGTCAGGCATGCGCAGGACACACTGTATCTGATAATCGCTGATAACGCGTTGACGGCAATCTCTTGTACTATTTCTATACTTCTGCTACAAACAGTACAATTAATAAAGCCAAAGCCAGTAACGTTTATTTAGATATGCTACTTTTAGAGTGTAAATAATAATCACTTAATAATTTATATCTAATAACCATCGTGTCTAGATAAATAAAAATATTTTTTCAAGCCATTTTGTGATAACTGATTATATAAAATTTTCTTTAAATTAAATAAAGGCATTAGATTGACTTTTAAAATTGTACTGTCTACAATATGTCAATCTAAACCGTTTTAAAATACGGTAACAAGTATGTATTTTAACAATGTTATTAACGAATTTTACTTTATTTTCATCAAGAGCTCTATCCAAATTCAATACCTGTTGAAACATGAATAAAAATTATATCTACAGATCGGGCACACCGAAAACGAATTTTATTATCATCTTTACCAATCACTGATGGTAGAACATCCACTACCCTCCCTCCCCCCCCCCCCCAACTTTTTCATGTACCTGTAACCTGACATGTTTTCATGCAGTAAACCATATCAAACACTATTTTTGTAAACATATTACATTCTAAACAATTAATTAAATATATAAAAATACATAGTATATAAAATGTATAAGTTTGATCAGTGTACTCCATGAAAGAAAATACTTGGATATAATTGCCTCCTTAATAGTTTGTATATGTTTGTGGTGTAATAACACCACAGCAATATCTCTATTAAAATGCGTTAAAGTTTTTCCTCAGAGACCGACTGCTGCTCTTTGATCATGGTTTGGACAGTTCTGTGTACTTCAAACTTTTCAAAATTGTAAGTATTACCCAAGAATGGAGTTTTATATATTATAGCTAGACAGTTATTGTATAATAGCAGACATACACGTATGTATAGACAGTTATTATTATGCAAGTATTATGGCTATACAGTAAGTTATACAGTAGGTTATAAACCTGTTATGTTCATTAAGAGACAGAATACCAGTCAATTTGATTACAGAATATACATGTGGAAAAATGCACCGAGATACTTTAAAAATATATTGAATTATTACATTTTATATTTAATTATTAGCTAGCTGAAGTAGGTTGTCACATAGTGAATTAAGCATTTCTATTTCTATAATAACTGAGAATTTTAATTTCTATACACAATCTGAGATACTCAGTATTTCAGAAACGTTTACATAAAGTCTTATTATAAGAAGATGAACACTGTATAAGTGGTAACTTGAGTAAAGAGGCTGACATGGGAATTCTGAGAAATATGAAGCAAGTCATGTGCATGTGCGTCCAAGGAAAGACGTTCCGCCACCTCTAGTCTTTGTTACAGCAGTTCTGCATGTACTAGTCATTCTAAAAACATTTCCGTTTAGTCTCTCGAGCTACAGCAGTTCTGCCTGTACTAGTCATTCTAAAAACATTTCCATTCAGTCTCCCAAGCTATAGGAGAGTTAAAGAGGCGTAGATACTGTCAGAGACGGTAGAAACAAAATCATCGTCAAATATATGGTGTCTGATAGAAGTGTTGTTCACAATTAATTGCAACTGGTAAGTTTAACTGTTTCGTTTTTAGCTTCATGTTTTATCCGATAGGACTCCAGTCTGAGAAGAAATCCCTTTTAACTACACTTATTCCCTTTCCTCAAATGAATTTCCAGTAATGATGGGAGAATCGAATAGTATTCGAATACAGCCCGGGTATTCACATATTCGAATTTCGTCAAAATATATATATATATATTATCTTATATATATAAAAATCTTGAGTCACGATGTATGTTGCCAATAAACTCCAAAACGACTGAACCAATTTCAATCAAATTTCACATGTATCCGTAATTTAGTCTAACTTAGAAGATAGGATAGTTATTATCTGAATTATTCGCTTATGTCGTGAATATAAACGAATAAAATGAAGAAAAGTTTTCAAAGCGCCTGCACATTATAACCTGCAATTACGAGATAGATACGTATATTAAACAGTGAAACACTATTTGAAGGCGCTAAGTTATGATGTATAATTGTCTAAACTAAATTTTTGGTTGAACTTAAAGGTTGAGTGGTAGACCACTTTGTAATAAAATACATTATGCATGTACAATACATTTTTGACATATTTTCTTGATCGTGACATCAAGGTAAAATCTACATCGGGGTTGGAAATATAATTTACTTCAACCAGAAATGCTCATACGCGGGCAAAACTTACGAAAAGCGTGCGAAGCCGCGGGAAACAGCTAGTATATATATATATATATATATATATATATATATATATATATATATATATATATATATATTTATATATATATTTATTTATATGAAAAGAATAATTAAGGGGAGATTTGGAATAAGTTATTAAAAATGTGTAAACTTGACATTGTGTATAATTGTGCAAATATTCAACTAATAAATACATTTGTAAACAATAGAGACAAAAATGAATTTTCATTTCATATTGTTGTGTAAAAAGAAAATATGAATAAGGTTTTTGGCTTCAATCTACTTCTACAATCATTGGTGACAAAACCTGCAGTAGAAAAGAATCTTTTAGACGAGACTGAAGTAGCGTGTAAACAAATACTTTTTTCTGAAGTTCATAAATGGTGGGTATGACATGGTTGTAGGAGGCACAAAAAGGTAAAGGATTTCCCCATCTTTTTGGCAGGGCAATTCCAAATAACCCAGAAACAATGGATTACGGGAAAGAAGTAAGACTAGTCTAGACTTGTCTGTTAGAAATACTCAACGCAGATAAAGTATTCGAATACAGTACCTATTCGAATATTCGAATAAATATTGAATACACCGTATTCGATTCTCCTATCACTAATTTCCAGTTTCTTCATTTAACTCAGTGCCATTACAAAGACAAAGATTAAAATGGCAGACATAACACTAGGCAACAAACAATTAGACAATAAAATCTTTACAGTACACCAATTTAGAGTTATAAAACATATGGCGCCAATTTAGTATTTCTATTTATATCTTTATCACGAAACAATTAGCATAAAAGTACAAAAATACACTAGAATACTGCAGCAATACAGTCGACCCAGGTCAGCAATAAATAAGCGTATACTACTCTATGTCTGCAACACTTGCTTCTGCACTTAGTAACTGTTAACCTTTGTTATTTTAGAGCAACAATGAAACTGCAATGGTCAAACAGTTTTGTATAGTAGGTGGGTCAATTACACCAATCATTGTTAAAATAATTCGTTATGGACTCTTGACGCTTAAGTTCTGTTTGTTTTCCTACCAATTCAATTAAGACCTCCTTTGGCTATGATAAAAATAGTGCAGCAATAGTCGTGTCAGGCCACTAATAAATCAAGCTTTGAAATGCTAAAACAAAAAACATCTCACAAACATCTGCTTCTATTCCTTGACCATAACTGAACATAGTACAACCTGCCAAGAAAGATGGATTCCAGCCCTACCAACCCATAATTTGGTAAATTTACATGCATAGCAATCTTTCACTGTGGTTAACCATAACTAAAAATATGGACATGCAGATTTATGTGCCAAAAACTATTCTAGTTTTATTAAAAACTTCCCAACTTTAATTAGAACCATATTTTGTTTTGTACGGTGATGCATAATTAAAGTTTCTGGAATAAAGCAGAGACTTGAACTGTGCCTGGGATTGTTCAGGGACAGATGTAAATAGACTCCTTGATCTTGGAATATTTCTGTCCCCGCTCCCACTCCAGCAGTATTGCATCTGTCTGACACCGCCGCCAGTTCCTTAGTAAACAGCTACAGTTGCATTGTCACTTAAACCGTGCAAACATTTATTGTATTCATATCATATTTTATTAAACTAATGAATAGTCAACTAGAACCCTTTTAAAAACTATTTTATTTCCAGACAAGTGTTTCCGTATTAAACCATCATCAATGTGAACATTAACCTTTAAATAAATAATGAACCAAAAACAATTAAAATATAACAAATGTTAAATTTATAACGTGACACAGTTGTAATTTTAATTAATATTCTGTATTTAATACTTTAATTTTTTCGAAGATTGGCTTTGTCTTATTTTTTAGATTACTATTTAAAAAAATTTTGTAAGGTCTTTGTTATAATTTAGATAGATGTGTAATTCTTCTTTCGTGTTTAATTTTTCTCCTTTCCTTTCGATATCCAAAATTTCCATATTCTTTTCAATATTTGTGTAGTTATGGTCGGTTTGTAATAAATGTTCAGCGAAATTTGATTTTATTGTAGACATGTTATTTGTTTTCAAAGCTTGCATATGTTCTTTAAACCTTTTATTAAAATTTCTGCCATTTTGTCCATAATAATAATAGCTTTCACAGTCACTACAGTTAATTTTGTATACTCCAGACTGTATGTATAATTCTTGTTTGTCATCTTTTTGGTTTACTTGGTTTTCATTAACTGCAAGGTAGAGTTAATACCACAACATATATTATTAAGACATATTATGTAAATTTATTTACAGAAAATTTCAAACTATTAATTATGAGTTTGGGAAATCACTTACAACCTTTATAGAGTTGTAGGATAACTCGAACTCGTAATACAACCTCTTTTAATTTTTTAATACAGTTAGGGTTATGAGTAACTCGAAAAATCATAGCTGCAAGTAACGATTAGATTACAGTTTTAGATTTTGAGGACCCTTTCCCTCACAAGAATGATCTCTTGGTGGCCTCAAAAGTTCAGACATACCACTCTGGTCGGTACTGTTATACCACCCACTAGTGAACAAACCAAATCTTACAGTTTCTATACTGGAGTAGCTTATCTACCTGTAGATGCCGTCTCCTTTGGTCATCGTTGTCCATATCTAGGAGCTCGTCTATGTCCACCTCCACCTCTCTGTTCTTGCTGTCTTTGTCCTGAAACATCATCACATACTACAGGACCGTATAATTAAACCGTATAATTACAAAAGAATAATAAACAAGAGACCAAAACACTGTGGGATAAATAGAATAGAAGGAAACAGGGATAGATAACAGTATTTCTTTAAATTAATTGTGTAACTTCCCTGTGATGTACATATACCAAACTTAACTCAACTTTCACAATAAGACAGCCGTTGAAAATGTTTCAAGTGTTAGCGAGCGCCATCTTAGCACTTTTATGTTCTCTTAGGCCAAAAAGCTTATAAATTGCACTTAGTCTTCTAAGGACCTAAGCGCTGCTTCCGGAGTGACATAATATTCAGGATGGGTAAGGTTAAGGGTAGGGGCCGCCTCCTATCGAGATCCATGAGGAATACTTAGGGCACTAACCTCAAAATCATGTCCCCCCGGAAGAAGGGGAGGCCAGCTCTGAACCAGCCTCTCCAGTCAAAGCAGGCAGGTGGTGGCACACCCTTGTTGAGGCTAGCAAGAACCTTTGATACTTAGGGAACGAACCCCACCAACTCCAACAGTCATCTCCCGCAGTAGACTAGACCTATCGAACTACCCTTGCACCCCAAAATCTCTACATTTATGGTTAGCGGTGTGCCTCTCCTGGGCATCCATAAGGTTGTCAGATTTAAGTGACACATCGGTTTTTGTTGTGCCCAGTGGTAGGTTCAACTGGAAGGTATAAACCAACCAGAAGGGATCCCTACTGGATGATCTTAGCATTTAAGCAAAAGGAATTGTATCTCAAAATGCTGTTTTAGTCCTGATAAAACTCCGTGACTGCGCTATTGCCAATTAGTCACTCTGTTCCCGTAAATGTTAAGAATTAATCTATGCACGGAGGCGGACTACTTTAGTGGTCCGAGAATTGGGCGGACTTGAGCGTCAAATCGTGATGCTATCAGTAGGATGCTATATCAAGTGGGGCATTTGACTCTTACATTTAATTATTCAGTCAAAACTATTTTCCTGATCGTTTATACATGTTTATAAATAAAATAAGATACAATTTCAAAACTGGCATACTCGCTTGATACACCTTTATGCTCAGGAAGTTTCATTAAAGCTAGAATCCGATCTGGAGCCCACAACCGATATAATGCTAGGGAAAGTAAATAAGTTTCTTAGCTCTCGTTACCCACCACAACTTAGTAGACTGCTACAGTTTCATCCACTCAGTTAAGTAGGTGACAGGGATATAAAAGAAGCTGTTTTTGGGTAACGAAATCCTTGTACCACTTTCTCGAAGTGTTCGTCCACTTTTTTTTAAACAGACTGCCATTGTATAGTATTAAAAAGACGGGATACATTTATCCCCTCTCCGTTACCATGAAATGTATGAGTTGACTCCGAACATTCCACTACTCTTTGTTTGAAGTTTGTTTTTGACGATGGAAGTATTGCGAAGGAAACAGGATTTTTCCCGGACATTTTCGATCGTTCAGTGATGCAAAAAATCAGTAACACTACGTTTCGAGATCTGCAATCTGATCTCTTCTTCGAGAAAATAACTAACCTAACACGTAATTACAAACTAGGTTAAAATAAACAAATCATACCAGGAGAAGAAGAGTTATTTACCTGAAGAAGAGATCAGATTGCAGATCTCGAAACGTAGTGTTAATGATTTTTTTTTGTATCACTGAACGATGGAAAATGTCCACAAAAATCCTGTTTTCTTCATTTCACTACTGGTCTGCAAATTACTGTCGGCCAACCTGAGAGACCTTGGATTTCCTCTCTAATATTTTGTCTAAACAAGGTTTTTTTATAGTTTTTTTTTATTATTATAAACATTTTTTAATTATTCGTAGATAAAAAAACAGAAGTACTCGCAATACAAGATATGTGAAAAGCAACGCAATTGTGCTGGATCACACAACACATCAGTTAAGGCCACTTCCCCTAGATCCTTTAATAACGAAATTAGGTATGTAGCACGAATTTGCAATGAAATATCGATCGTCATCGCCAAAAATGATTCGCAAGGCTCCATCAACCCCCAGAGCACTTTGTGTGGCCGCCACGCAGTAAAATATATAAAGAGGGCGGGAAGGGGAGCGGGTGTCGTAAACTTATGTTGGAATGTGGCAGAGGCCGGAAGGGTAGGTCTGAGCGTTACAATCTACACACACAACCGTACATCACCATACAGCTGCCATACAGGACATCCAAGACCAGTCCTCTGTATTACGAAAGTATTTCCAACTATGTGAGCTAAGGATAAGAAATTTTGACTCTACACGTATGTAGTTAAATTCAACACTTGCAGCATTCTCAGACTAAAGTCAGTTGTGTAGAGAAAACATACATCGAGATTTCAATGATGGAGAGCTCCATCGTTGTGTTGAAAAATATAAATTATTGAATCACAACATGGTCGACGAATGCAGACATGTTGTGACCTGTATTCTGTAATTCAGTTTTAATAATTCGTGGTGTTTAGTTTTTTATCAAGTGCATGTTTTAGAGTTAATGAAGTTGACACACAACATGGTGGTGGTGGTTGTGATTCCTGACTTTACACGTGCCACAACACTCTGGCAATGATTTGTTTATTTTAACCCGTTTGTGATTATGTGTTAGGTTAGTTATTCACCTTAAGAAGAGATCAGATTGCAGATCTCGAAACGTAGTGTTACTGATTTTTTGTATCACTGAACGATGGCAAAAATGTCCGGAAAATCCTGTTTCCTTCCATCGTCGAAAGAAAACTTCAAACAAAGGATTTTGTGACCAATCTGTCATTTAATTTATTATACAAATAAACACTTAATGTAAGCTATGAAACAAATAAGGGAATCCACGTACAGTTTTAATTTGTTTACTATCTTGTCAATTTATGTCATTGTAGAGCAAATATCGGATGTTATCCAGAGTCGTGCATTTACAGGAGAGCATTGCAAGTTAATTGTGAAAATGCATAAAGCTATACCTGTTTTATGATGGTATGTTAGTCTTAAGATTAAAAGCTCTATATCGTGTATCGGTTGAATTGCTCACAAATGAGCACCAGGGAATGTGCATATACTAAAATGTTAAAAATCCACAGTTCCAGGGCGTACTGGTATTGTAACAAAACCAGCATTACCAACTACCCACAAACGGCTTGCAGCCGAATTTTCAAATACAAATAGAATACACTCCAGACTTCCAGGGTAACAAGCCTGTTTATTATTAGTCTTCCTGGAAGGAGGTAGACACAGGCGTCAAAAATAGTGAACTGTCCCTCCCGGGACTTTCACAATCACACATTCTCATGAGCCCGAGTGTGGAGAAAATATCTCAATTAGTTCATCCAATTATATTGTCAAATTACCTTACGCGTGGATTATACATTATTTTCATCGTTGTACGATTATTGCTGTGATATTCAATTAATTAATTTTGTATTGAGCTACATTTTAACCCTCCAAGTGTCCACTATCAATATTTTTGAGGACCTTCACTAAACGTCATTATCAACAATTTTGATAAACGTACATGTCTTAAAACTCACTTTGCCGACGCTAATACTGATCAAATCGCATTATAACCTATACCGTTCAAAAGCCCAGGAGGTTTTCTTTAGTTTTTATTTTTTTATCTCATTTATGCCTCAGCGTCTTAGCTATGCTGGCTTCGGAGTGCACTGCTTTTTATTTATAAGTACATGATTGGACCTCCACGGGATTTGAACCCGTGATCTCTCGGTTAGAGAGCCGAGACTATAACCATTAGTCTACGGAGGAGGACTTTCTTTATGTTTAGTGGTCTTTCGATTTCTCGTACTCTGTACCAAACATCAGGCTACATCATTTTCATCAGCTGTTGTTTCCAGCGAAGTGCGTTGCATTGTTTGTTGTTGCTCAGATACGAACGTGTGTATTTCTCTGTTTACAGTCCGTTTTGTCCTTGTTTTACTTTCAGTTCGTTTTTATGTAGTTACTAATATTGTTGGAAATGATATTATTGCATGTAAATATTGGTTACGTTATTCATGACTATTTTGACTTGCCTCTATATACGTAAATATTATGAATTGCTAAAAACACTTACAACAATGTATATTTCTATATTCATTGCACAATTTGCTACAAGTATAGGCTATTCTAAATGTTGTATTGCTACTATATTTAGTATGATATAAAAAGTAAGAACATTGTTATATCAATGTTATATAACTAAGGCGAGTAGAAAAAAATTTCAAATGCGCATTTATTCGTAAAAATATTTGTTTAAATTATATAAACAATTCAACATTATACATTTCTGTGTTCAGGACGTAATTTCTTATAATTGCCTATTCTGAATTTTGAAGCCTATGTGTAATGTTTTAAATAAATGTGCATACTTTATTAAAAAAATGTTGTTTTTATTTTTTGTTTAACTTTTTAATTTCTAAACTAAGAAATTGGTTTTTTTTTCTAACTTCATAGTTACACAGTATAAAAGCACAGTTCTTTACAAAAAAGTGGTATATATCACTTTATATTTAAGTTACCATTTAGATTTCTGCAAAACCTCACAAAACGGGTATGCATTTTACAAAATATGATGGACGCTCGGAGGGATAAATATTCCAAAACCAATGTGTAATAACGTGAACTACATAAGTATTACATAATAGGTATCAAGGTCTCACATATCTGTACAAAATGAAGCACATAGAGAGATTTGTTGTAGGACAATCAATCACTTCATTTGAACGTTTCAGATGTTTAGGCGAACGGTTACTTTAGACTCGTAACTGTCAAATGTTTTAATTTAACCAAGTTTATTGTTTTTAATTGTCTGAGTCCACCGTAAATCCGTAACTTGGCCAACACCAACGAGTCGTATTAAATTCGCACATCGCCCTTCTACGTGTGGGTCACATTCCGGCAACGGCGGTGTAATAGTGGGTGGCGTGAGGGAGGAAATGTGGCGTGAGGGAATTTAGTGCGGTTCGCTCGGAGACATTTATATGCTACGAGGGAATAAAAATCGCCCATAAATATTATTTAGTTCTGAATGTTTTGTACAAGTTCGAAATCGAATTTTTTCAATTCTGAGATGCTACCGGTTACTTCGAGCGCGATTTTCATGTTTTTTTTTACAATTTGTGTTTTGCTAAGTTACCTGTAACTACCGGTAATATGCGGTACATTAATTACTAACCGACGGTGATCTAATGAAGATAGCTTCAGTGGATACGTAATAAAATCCAACCCATATAATATTCCTCGAAAAAGCTCTGAGCTGTACTTTCAGACTGTATATATTACGATTTGCATGAGACAACATTTTGCATTAATATTTATTTAACAGGAAACTCTTAACATGCTCTAGTAACAGCTGCAGCTCTTAATCTAAACAGATCTGACACAGATGTACGAGTCGTTCTCATCTATTTACAACCATCTGGAAACTTCTTTGTTTAAAGTTTGTTATGGACGACGGAAGGTTTGATAAGATAATATGATTTGAAAGATTTGTGATAGCTATATGTTACAAAATGTATAATAACGGTTCGAGGATTGAAATCTACACTCTTCCTCAAGTGTAAAAAGATTCAAAAGTGCATTTTTACGTATTAATTTGTTTTCACCTGAGGGAGACAGTCGATTTCAATCCTCGAAAGGTAGAGTTATACATTTTGCAACCTATAACGATGTAAACTCCGACTGTATATGATCACCCATATACACATAATGAAATCACCAAATAATTTAAATTGTAAATAAAACTAATAGAATAGAATATAGGTACTTTATTCCAGAAATTTAGAGTAACAAAAATTTACATTAGTACTGGTAGGAATTAATAGCCACAGTACCCAACCCAGTAAGCGCGGCTAGCTCAACTGAAAGTTGTTCTAAATTTATTGTAGTGTTCAGTCGAATCTTAACAAGGTTAATCCGCAGTGTGCACACCCCACAATTAACAGTTATTCTAAACATAACCCTTTTTTAGTTATATATTAACACATTAAAAACTTTTAATATAAAACTTTAGAAATATCTATAGGCTACTAAAATTTGAAAAAATATTAACAAAATTTAAAAGCCAATTTTTTAAATTTATTCTCAAAATTTTTACTATTTTCACAAATTTTTTATTTAAAAAGCCAAAAGATGGTTAAAAGATTTTAAAAAAATTTGGACCCAAAAAAATTAGTTTCTTTTTAAATTGATTTATTTACCTTCGGTCTTATGAACAGCCCCAGTGTGTCGCATCTTGGTATTTGGTAAACTCTGCCTGTTTCCATATTTCTCAAAGAAAATGTTTAATACTTTGAATAAAAATAAATATTTTATTGGTAATATTCTTAGAAATTTCTAAGAACTAACTAACTATCCAACTGGCTAGTAATATTTCTATCTAGACTAGATGGATTAATGTACAGTATAAATGGCACAGCGTAGATACACTGAAGTTGAATCGTAAATGCAAAGAACCCTGAAAAAGAACCAAGTAGATAACAGTGTTCTGACAAAGCAACAACTTCCAATGCCACTGCTGAACTATTCGGCATTATCGAGCGCCAAAGTTGTGGAGTGCCGGCATTACTATCGTCACATGCTACTCACAGCTACTCACAGCCAATAATAAATAGTGCACCTTAACGTATTATATCGTTAATTGTTGTCCAGCTTGGTGGTCCGATCAGTTTACGTTATTATTTATATACGACTTTTTAAATAAAATGTTGGTCTCAAAACTTTAATATACCATTCATAAAGACAGAAAAAACACTCAACATTTTGATTACTCTACGAGAAGAGTACTTTACGAAAGGAGCGGCAATCATAGTTCTAAACAATTTCATTGCCTCTACTCAAGGTGATTGATTACATTAGACCAATAGTCAACAAAATTATTTTTTCGAAAATCTTTTTATTTCCAGGCCAGAAAGTTTTAATCGTGTTCCTAATTCCATAAAAAAAAACTAAAAACATAAAACTATTTCAAAATAAGTTAAGAAAATAAAACCTAAAATAAGTGACTTCCTTGAGGTTATTCCTTGGTTAGTCAAATACGTTCTTTTTTTATTTTTGTATTCGTAAATATGTACATAATTCATTTTCTTAATTTAATTTCTTTCTTCTTTATTTCTTAATTATTCATTTTCATTTAAGTAACGTTATTATTTCTAGTATTTTCACTTTTGTTTGAATTTTTGTGTTAGGTATGTGATTTTGTGAAGAAAAGAGAATTTTAATTATTAGTTTTCACAATTTAATTAAATTAAAGTATGGACCGCAAGTTTTTAAGTTGACAATTATCGACTGTTAATATATAAATAACTATGTTAGTTTAAGATGTACTAACCATAGGTATTTAATATTATGGTTAGTAATTCCAAGCAAATGCCTCTTTTTAGTTTAATTGTTAACTACTGGAGGAATAAATTATTTCTTATTCTTATAGTTATGAAAGGAATGTTTAGGATAATTTTGGGACAAATTCTGATTAGGCCCAAATAAAAACGATTATAGATGAGGGTATGAAATATTTACAATATGCAAATGAAAGATGACTGGAGGGAGTTACATTTTTATTATTTACGAGTTTTGTTAAGAAAATAATTATTGAAAAAACACGTAACTTTCTTAAATTGTATTTCCTTAAGTGATTAATGAATACAAACACACTGGCCTGTAAGATCCTCTGATCTTACACTACTTGTTTTTTTCTTTGGGGCTTTTTTAAAATATATAGTGTACGAAACCTTAGAAGTCAGTGTAGAAACTGGCACCACAACAGTAGGGAAAACTCAAATATTTGTAAATACTATGCAATCAACGTTACGAAGAGTTCGGGGTTGAATCGATACAAGCGGAAGGAACATTTCATGTGATCGTTATACCGTTTTTACTATGATATGGTGGTTTGTAAACAAGAAAAAATGGATTGAGTACCTTTGCGTTTCTTATAGATATATCTCTAGAAAACTTGCAGGTCAACAATGGTATAACGAAACCCCGATTCCTCGACAACCAAACATTAGACACCCTAAGTTTAATGGTGAAACTTACAAACGTTCTAATTTTACAAACCCTAGTCTCATTACTAGTGTTTAGTGTACATTTTTACGGCACATAACTCACACACGAAGGAAGTCTCGTCAAGGAGAACTTCCAGGAAGACAAGTTACGAGCGTGAAAGGCTTGAAAGGAAGGAGATGGACGATCAGAGGCGATAACACCGCAGGGGACATCAAAGGAACACTTCACGGGAGGGGTGTGGGGGGTCAGGGGGGTTTAAATATTAAAACGCCAACAGCTGGCCTGTGTACTGTGTAGTGGAGTACTACAGTGTGCAGGGAAGGTGGGTCGGGAGAGCAGGGCAGGTGCTCTCTAAAACACCAACGCAGGACCTACAGCTCCTACCTACAGTTCTGGGGATCTGCGAGCAGCTGGAGGCGCGGGCAGATGTATACAAATACTGCCGGATGGGATCCGCCTTTCACAACACAACTGTTGGGACAGTAAGATTTCAGAGAACAAACACAAGAGGAATAACACAAAAGCGCCCGTTGTGGACAAAAGGAGTTCACTAGAACCCGTGTACAGACGGATTCAACGGATACAATGGTACAAAATATTGTGTGAGCGTAATCGCACTTTGAGAAAGTAGATAAAAACTTCACATGAAACAGCCCGGTATAGCTGGTCTTCTCGTGATCTGCGTCACAATATCGTTAACTCCCGCTTTGTCAGCATCGGTTTTTCGGCCCGAGTTAACAATGTTCCGGCGCCGCTTCCCTTCTGAACGAACATTAACGTTCATTTCTGGTTAACTTATTCCTATTTAAATAACATTCTAGTTTTACAAGCCCAGGATATAAATAAACAACAACTGGAAAGGATTTTATAAGAAACCCGGTCTTAGAATAGCATACACGAAAACTAAATGTAAAACAAGTAACAAGATGTTTTAAAAATATTTATTGCATATGATTATACAGGGTGTTCATTTGAAAACTTCAAACTCGTATTAAAAGACTTATAGTCCCTAATATCAAAATTCTGTAAACGGGAGTGTGTATAGTACTAATTGGGGGAACAAAAAAATTATTTTCAAAATAGGGGTGCTCACCTCCATGCCTCCCTGTACCCAAAGCCAAAATTTTTAAATGGCAACTAATACCTTGTGAGTACAGTAGTTTGTAGACTAATAATTGTTGTGTAAGAAATTACATTATTGGATGCTGATACCAAATGGCTTGACCGATTTCAATTTCTTTACCAAAATACAGCACTTTTTATGAGCTTCAATTTACTCTTTCATTATATATATTTATTGAAACCCCACTAGTTCGTAGTGTAAATTTCCAATTTTTTTATTTGAAATTAAATGTACAAGAAAAATTAGATGTACAGAGATATCTTTCGAAAGAATCCAGAAACGTGATCTAAACCTGGTAACTTAATCGTATTGCGTACGATGAGTAGAATACATCTCAAGTATGCGAAAAGAGGTTGTAAACGTGTTTATTGGTTGGCACGACGGAACCTGAGTTATGAATGAATAAGCTGCTAAACCGGTTATAGCCTCTAGAGAGACGCTAAATTAATGGTTTGATTGCCAGGGTTTAATGGACTGGATCGCATTTCTACTTGTTTTGCAAACTATACACCGAAAGTCAATGGAAATAATAAAACTATTTTATTAACCGTCGTATTAATAAGAGCAACAAGTAAATAAATACATTTTCCGGCCAACGTGTTCTCGGAAAGAATAGGCTGTTATAAAAGTTTATACGTGAGTATTCTGCACTGGATATCAAGATATATTTTTCAAGACGACGAGCTCTCGGTTTGTACTAAAGTATACTATACCAACATACGTTCGGAACGCTGACTACTGTAATCTCGGCTTCTATATCCACAAGTAATACCCAGACATAAACTATACTTTTGGGCTAAATCTTTCGTAGTCTGATATGCCGAATGTTGCAGTACACACATGCAGCATGTACGAGTACACAACTTCACCTCTGTAGATAGAGACAATACTTGTTTACCCCACAACTAACTAACATGAAGCGTACAAAAGTGTACAGTAAACGATAAGAGGAAGCAATCGTGGTGTAATCTATACTGTGTGCAATAACGTTGAATATTGTACTTTTACAGCGGTTATTTAGTCGTAAACTGCTATATCACACCTGACCTTGAACTGGCTTATTTACTTACAATGTTCAGTATACCTTAGTTTACATTTTTACTAATATTAATACATGTTACAGCGTTAAATAATTATTTTTTATTTTAATATAACGATAGTTATGGTATTTATATTGGCATAACAACTTTTATTGTTAGGCTATTTAAAGTTAACTACTAAATCAGAAAGGTTATTAAGTCGAATAACGAAGAGAGAGTCAGCGAATCGGAAAAGTTTAATAGCGTCATCTCACCAAATACAGTATAGGCTACAGACCGACTATTTGCCTTAAAGAGCGACTTTCAGTCTTTTATCCAGTTTTCCAACAGTGATACAGCGGTTAATTGTGTGTCTGGCGGTTGGTTGTGTGTCAAAATAAAAAAAAAAACATTATATGAAAATAATTATAGTTTTGTTATATGTTTTAACTCTTCGATACCCTCAGACGACAATCGATTTCTTTCTTACAAGAAATTTCTTCATCGATTCTAAGAAAAACTGTGTAATTACACAATAGAAACTGTGTCTCTGCTTTGAGCTTTAAGTGGTTTGAAAATTCTAAAACATGTTTAACGAACGCTGTTCTAAAAGTTTAAGATACAGTTATACAGAGTAAGAAAGTGGAACTGTAGTTTTAAATTTGCACCATTTTCTTTAAAATGTTTACATTTAATCTATACTGTATAGTAACTAAAATACAAATTACGCACAAATTCGACTAGCCTCTATTTAGAAACTATTTATGGAATGACTGTAAACATGTGGTTTTAAGCCGTCATACACCGTTTGATCACGACTGTGGTTACTGTATAATATATATATATATATATATATATATATATATATATATATATATATATATATATTATATATATATAAACAATCTCTTAACTTATTTGAGAACAAGCTGATAAATATAACAAGCTATTTGAACAATGGCCACAGAATCAATAATTGTATATTACATGCTAAATATGTAATCTAACATTCATTCTTTGTTTGAATGTATGTTTTGGTGATGGAAGGATTGTGGAGGAAAGAGGATATTAGGTCAACGATATTGTATCACTGAACGATGCTAAGTGTCCGGAAATATCCTCTTTTCTTAACATACATCCATTTATGAATAGAAGAAAAAATTTGAAAAGACAAGCTGTTTTTCGACTAGCAAAATTGCAAATTTAAGCTCACTTAACAACCAGGTTAAATTTACAAACGCCTACCCGGCAATCTGTTTGGGAAATAAATGAGCTTCCCCGCCAATTTTTATTCTACCCGCTGTTCTCCGAGGAATAAAGACATGGCGCTTGACGCGGATTTGTGGCTTTAATGGCTCTCAACCGTCGCGTCGCGGGTGGCGGGGTCGGGGGAGGGGGGAGAGGCGCTAATGACGTATTTTGCATAAATAATTCAGTAGGCCAAGGTCGCGGTTTTGGCACAATCAGCTCATGACAAATTCGCGTCAGCGTGTTAACTGGAGTTCGAATCTCGGTCGCTTTACAACAACAATGCTGCAATCATTAGAACATTAAACAAAGTCTACATGTTTAGTTAGAATAGTACACTAGTTCCTACTTCCCCTTTTAATGGTGTTCCAAACTGGATGATTTGTGATAAGAAGACGACGGAATTAGTATTATCAGTATCACAAGAAGATTAATAGGTTAAAAGTGTACAGCTTATATTCTTTGGTTAATGAGAGAATCATCAATTATTTTAGTCAGTAATTGTGTAGAGTCGACTTTCCATATCAGCTTCGACAGCAACCGATGCGATCATTCGTGGATACCACCCAATTATACACTACGCTGAATAGAAACAAGTTACGGGATTGAGAAAATTACAACTACGGAGAAATAAAAATGTCTACTTAGTGTTACCTGACTTAGTTTTAACTGTATATACAATAGTACATTTTTAACCCCCTTTCCTTGTTTGTTTTTCACGGACACGTCGGTTGCAAAATTAACACTTAAACTGCCAGCGTCATCATTTTAGAATGTTCGTAAAACAACGAATTAATGGCATAATACGACTCAGTCGGAAGAAGTAGATAGATTATGTGATAACTTAAATATTATTAATTTATTGTCATGGAATCTACAAGTGCTCAAAATCTCGAAAACTATTTGAGATATAAACAAATTGTTTATTACAAAAAGTCGAGGAAATGTTATAAACATTCCAAAACACTTTTTATTTCTTCGACGGGTTTATAAATAACGGAGTTGTGAATCTTTCTCGAAGTGTGAATGACTGCCACATTGAAACTAAATCCCGTTCCAGGCTGACCAGTGAACTTTTTTGTAATTTAGACGAGATATTTACAAGATACATTTTTGTAACAAGTTTGAACTTGTCCAACATTTCTATTGGAGTCTTCTGCATATATCGTATACAAGTAATCGATACCTCGAAAACAGTTGCTTGCTATAAAATCTTTTACCAACATTACGCACATTCTTTATTAAAGACACATAATGAATTCATGTCAATTTACTCGGAATAGTATAGTTTATTTCTAAAAAGGAGTTTAAGTCCAGATCCTAAAACCTAAACCAATTTCCAGATACATTTTTAAAAATTTTAAATAAAAAGTAGAAATGCTAAATAAAAAAGTATTAATATTAAAAAGCTAATTAAGTCGATCAACCAAAGTGTAGCTCTTAATGGTAATTTAATTACAATGAATTTTAATGGGAAAATTATAAATTCCCAAGAATTTTATTTAGCTATCGTTGTATTCAAAAAACTGCTATACAAGCGAAATTATAAATAAATATATCAACCCAGACTCAAAAATAAAAAAATATACGTCATTTCAAACAGTAATAATTGTTTTTATTAACAATGTTGCTTCAGTATAATAAGCAATTATTCTTGAAAAGAACACACTTTTCCCTTTTATTACATATATAGCTGCTTAGTTGTGATTCACTACATAAACACTTACTTGCGCAATCTACGTAAACAGTCTGGCGCATATCATTAGCAACTAGTTGTCTGACAGTGAAGAGTTAATTTAAGGCAAGGTTGTGCTAATAAGTGTTTGTAAGCACATAACTGAGACATATCGCTTATCGGAGGTAATAAAATTGTAAAAAACTGCATTCACGCAGACGACAAGCAAGAACAAGACGGTTCGCACGACCGTAAATGCTAATTATGGAGGCCTTGAATGCGGAAACTCGCGTTCCCTTATAAAAACAAAACGAACTATTAACTCCTGCTCCAGCTAGGGTTAATGGCTGGCTGTAAATGTGATTCATCGCGTTCTGCGGGAACAGTCGGTTCCACTCAGAGACGAGCATATCTCTTCTCACCTGGTTTTCTGTCTGACGTGTATTACTAATATTCAAATGAGTCAACTTGCTTTGTACATTTCAATGAAAACACTTTTTTCAATACGCTTCATTAAGGTGTTTACTACTGATGAAAAATTCCCGGGAATTTAAAATCAAGGAAATAATCCCAGAATGTATAAATTCACGGGAATTTATGATTAATTACGAAGATAGCTCAAAAATTGTTAATTAATAGGGTAAAGCAGTAATTATGTTGTTAAATAAAACTCAAAATCTTAAAAAAAATATATTAAAATATTTAAAAAATTAAAAAATAACTAAAGAAAATCTTGGGAATTTATAATTTTCCCATTAAATTTCGTTGTAATTAAATTACCCTAAGAGCTAAACAACGATTTATGATCGACTTAAATAGCTTTTTTTATATAAAGACTTTTTTATTTGAGTTCTCATACTTTCTATTTTAAATTATAAAAAAAAATATTTCGATATTGCTTTAGGGTTTTAGATCTGTACCTCCTTGTTAGAAATAAACACTTTGTTTTGTTTTTAATGTTTTGAAGGTCAAACAATTATATTAATTTCTAATTTAATTAGTTTTAATTCCCCCAATTGTTTATTAACAACACATTAATGTACAAAATAGTATGGCAATATTGACAATTATTGGCCTAACAATTACAAACTGTAAAGCTGGAAAAACGTAAAGAAACAGTGAATTTATAAAAATAGGTAGTTTTTTATATGTTACACCTAGGATAATGTATGAAGATGAGTTCCAAAAAGAAATTACTTTGAAAAGAAGGATAGTTTTTAAATGCTACAGTTTTTAATAATGGGATAGAATTGAAATTTATTTAGTTATAGAATTGTCAGAATATTGTTGTTAATACAGGAAATTAATGTATGGAATGATAATTCTTGGATTAAAAATGAATGTACATACTTCATTTGGTTTTGAAGTTCTTTAACAATTACTTAAGTGTTAAACATTAAAAATCTAAAAATTTTAATAAATTCCCAATTTTTTGAATAATTTCCCAGGCCAAAGGGAATATTCCCAACAATACCCCCATTTCATAAGTTCCCTCCGACTGGGAATATTTTCGGCCCACATAGCTAGGTGGTAACAAACATAACAGTCCAACGTATTTGGGTCTGAAACATATTTTGTTATGCTTTTCCCGTGAATTGAAATACAGTTTCTACTATAGTCCAGAGAATCGTGGATATTTAACTTTTGTGAAAGATATAAAACTTCTACATAACAGTTCTTCTAAAAAAATTCAAGTTAAAATATTATTAAGCGTCTTGTTGTTCGTGTAGTTATAACCAAAATCCACTTCTCAAAGTAAAACTCGAAAAGGTGTTTAATAAATTAAAACAAGTCACATGCGTTAAGCCAATAACATGGGTAAACTACACCGGACTAATGATTACATCACTCAAATATCGGCTTTATCTCATTGTTGCAATATCTGCCCAGTTCCGCACATGTGATGTTCCATGAGACACGATATCCGTATCTGATGAGACACGTGATGAGATACATGGCGAGATAAATCAATGATTTCAAGTTGTGGGCTTGTGCAGGCGTCAGCAATCTATCTCAGCTTTATATTAAACTAGTTGTTACCCACGACGTCGTCCGAATTGGCAGCAGTGAATTAATTACAGATACCACTGAAAAAACGGGATTCATTTTCTAAATATGTGTTGGTTCCGTACTTTTTATACTCGTACTGTATATGTGTTTACCATTGTTATCTATAAATGAATTGAACTATGTGTTAAGGGTTTTAGATGTATCGTGTGGTTTTGGATTGACTGAAACTAAAAATGGATGAGAAACCACGTGTAAACTTTAAGACAACTATTACAATAATAGGTATAGTGTTAAGAGGGAATTGGCTTCCAGTGACAATAATGATCCTTCGCTTCTATTCCTGTAGTACAGAAGCCCTATTGCACTCTAAAATCGCCTTATTTTCAGCTCAGTGCGACTGACACATTGGTAGAATCACTGTAAAAGTACAAAGTTTGCATAAGTTATTCGATAAAGTACTTACAGAGCGTTAATAAGGGATTAGTTTACTTCAAGCGACCAACGTCAAGGGTGTACTGATGTCACTGAAATTCTATAAATCTTCTTCCATAAATGTATCACTTGGGAGATAAAGGCCAACAACTTTTGAAAACATTGATCGTGTCAAACAAAAGGAACGTTTATGATGTAGATACAATATCCAAGAAAAGTAAATCCTGTTTGGAAATGTATACTTTCTTAATTTGATGATATATATATATATATATATATATATATATATATATATATATATATATATATATATATATATATATATGCAGGCGATTCAATTAATTAATTAACTAATAAATTTGACTACATCTCAGAATTTTCACTATAAATAGAAGAGATCTGATGTTGTTTCTTATATGTTTATGACTGCGATGGCGTATCTTCGAGTAAAGCGAGCTAGAAGGTGAAAGCGTCCATATAAAATACTCTATGTCCGGAATGGTCAGCGTAATTGCCAAGGGAAAGATTATGGCAAGGTCGTGTATGATACTACGCTGGTGAAGCGTTACAAATCCAATTATATGATATATAAAACTAATTTGTTCAAACTGTTTAGAGTTCTACTCCCGAAAGGTTCGGTATATGTTCTGAGAAAATGGTTAAGGAACGGAATATCTTGCACGCATAAAAAAAGAGAAAATGGTAGAATGGGACCTGATTCCAATTTCATTGAACTCTTTTTAACTCAGCCGATTTAATTGGAAGGTGTACATGATCTGCAGAAGGATTACGTGATCTCTAAGCCTCTCCAAGTCTTGTGACCATGTTTTTCCATACGGTGTTAATGAGTTCCCACGGCTACATCAAAGAACTCTAGGTGATAGTCCTAGAGCCACCACGAACTCTGCACATCTCCCAAATCCCAAGCCAAGTGGTCGTATCACCTTAATTATTCCTATCTGTATAGTTGTAGCAACTTTCGCAGCATACAAATACTCCACACAGAAGATAATGTTGTCACTTGAGTGTACATATGTCCTCGCTTCTTGCGGAGTCGTTCTTGCTAGAGTCCAACCGGCATTAGCTAGATCCCTGAACACCGTGTAGCATCCCGGATCCATGACATTTCATGGACCAATGACGCGTTGGGCATATTCTTGTTGGAAGACAATTGAACAAACTAAACATAATCTCAACCAGGGAAACCAAAAAGAGCAGATGCCACCAATGCAGCTGACGCTGTGACATTCATCCCTCCCTAAGTTCGTATCCGAAGTTTTGTGTCTTCTAAGATGACTTCTCCCCCGTGAAGAGTAAATGCACTCCAAACCCAAGCAACATGCCTCTCGAGCTATTCGGAATGGTACACAGCTGTATATAACATTTTTAACTTGTCAACCACCAAACCAAGGACGACGAAATCCAGAGAGAGAACTCCTAGTGTATCGTTCCCCACCACAAGGCGAGAAACCCGTAAACACATCATTTGGCAACCACCGCCATCGCTGAACTTAAGCACATATACAGAGTAATCAAGCGAATCTCTACTTTCTATACGTTATTTTATCAAGGGCAACACTGTTACAAACACGGAAAATGAGATATTTTATTGCTATTCTGAAGTTTAGAGTAGTCATCATCTGATCAAGATACAAGGGAATGTTTTCATCAACAGTAAACAAACGCACCTTCCCGAAGGAAATTTTGGGAAGCTGTTCTTACTAGTCTTTCTAAATTCTTGGCCGATACAATATAGCAAATATTTTACTAGTCCGGATTTAAGGTAAGGTTCCTGTCCTGAGCTTGATCTACAGAGTCAGAATCTCAATCAGGAAGACAGGTGATCTTCATCGAAGAATTTCCAAGACATACTAGAGTGACATCAAACAATGCTGCGTGAAACAGACGTACTTCCGCCCACGCTTCGGACAGTATATCACTCAACCTGTGGCATTCTCAGCATTGCAATCGTCCAAGCAAAGCTCGATTAAGCCCTCGCGAAGAAGCTGAGTGTCACCCATATCATGGAAATGCCTTTATTAACACTCATGGCTGATAAGTTAAAAGTCGGCTGGCTCAACAGCATTACTCTTTGTATGGATTTTGTATAGCTAAAGCTCGTTCTACTAGCTAAGCTACTGTCAGAGGACCTCTATAGCTAAGTAGGGTGAATGTACAGCCAACCATACGTGATCTGGAATCACATTGTGCAAACGAGGGATGAGATCTTAGCAGCCAGAACCTACGCACAGAACACCGTATTTCGGAGGGAACACATATTACGCCTCCGACCACAGAATAACGAATAAACCTGTTGGATCAGGTACGATGGTGAACTGACAAACGGTTCCCAACCGATCACCGATAGAGAAGTAATCTCCTTGTTTCTGACCTCACCATCCTATGGAACACAAAACAGGGATAGAGTAACAAGGAAAATATGCTCTACTGTATGAAGCAACAGTTATAAATTACAACTTGAATATGTTCATGCGGAGTACTGAATAAAAATCAGTGGAGCGTACAAATAAAGTTTTTGAAACGGCAAAGCTCAATGTAACAACATCTGGTCAGAATCCAACCCATTGTTGAAATATCAAAAGTGATTATGATCGATCCCTATTTTGTGATTCAATCAGCATCTGCTTTATCATTTAGCGCGTAGTCCAGTTTTAAAGTATTTAAGTAAAATAATAATACTTGCTGAAATTATTACTTAAAAATTTTATTTTCTACTGGATAACCGATATTTAAATTAAATATCGGTTAAACGGAACCACAGCATTACACAGTAGATCGATACACATGTGAGCTGACACATCTAGACTGACACGGGTAGACAATGCAAGGGCAGGCAGTAGGTTAATCGTTTACCGATATCCTCGGTGAGTGGGCTACGTGGAATCTAACAAGAAGGAGATCCGCACAGTGACTCATCCGCAGGACTGCCCAGACAGATCCTGCAATCCTGATGTGACTCATCATCGCCTCTGCTCACGGTTCTCTCTCGCCGAGTATGAGAGTCTCTACCACAAGAGATCGAACATCGAAATAAAAGTATCCTGTAAATGACCTGTATCGACAAGTCAGTTGTCCACGAAGTTCATAAATAATTATTGATGAATAATTTAACCTAGCCTAACCAAAACACTAGTAAAACATTTTATTATGTCAAAGACATTTTACTCGACTGATGGATAAGTTCATAATGGGCCACTGGGATGAAAAGTTTTTAAATTTAACAACAACCACAAAACCCCCGGTTCTGATACATCAAAGAACTGTATTGCATGTATGTATTTACCTTGACGAACATCATTTATCTGATGTAAATATGTATTTTATATAGTTACGTTGACGCATGCCATGCAATATTGTAATTGTTTCACGCAATATAGGATATTATTATTATTATATTATAACTTAATAAATCGGTTATAAGGGATGTCGGAGGAATTTTTCAATTTTGGTTGGTCATTTTCGGTGCGAAAAACCTAATAAAATAACTACTGATAACATAAATAACTCCTATACAGACCGATAAACCTCCTTCTTTAACTTTGAAAGTAAGTATCCCAATCAGTGGTTCAAGTACATCTCTCTATTTTGACTTCCGTTGTAGTACACAGTCCAGGTATGTATTCTAATGACAACTTACGGAATCAGAGCGTAACTATAGAACTTAAATGTATAATCCAAAACATCAAATTTCCAAGACTGTAATGAGAATAATTCTTCCGAAATATGGCAGCAACAAGTAATTCAATGTAATAATAAATAATCTAAACTTGTGTTTGTTAAAAACTTTATTTCGTTGTACCTTGATTCTTGTGTAAATTTAAAATAAGTTATTACAGTCTCAAATTGATTAATTATTCAATAGAAATTCAGGTAAACGCCTATCACAGGTTGCAGTTTTATAAAATGTAAAAACAGTATCCATAATGTATATTTTGATTACAAAACTGTAATTCAACAGTGTACGACATTATCTTATGTACCTTGCAGTTATGCTCGTACTGCAAATTCATATTTTACAAATAGGTAAAGGACTTTAAATATTATTACAATCCTCAACAGCACAAACTTCGGCATAAAGCACAAAAAAGCGGGGAGAGGAACGCCCGCAGTTTATAATCAAGCAAAGAATCGTCAACAATAAACCCCACGAGCCACCTCGCCAGGGATCTCTTATCTGTTTATTATTCTGTCTAGAAATTCCGCGCTCATTCAGTTTTCAAGACAACGGCTCCGCCTTTGTTCGTCTCTTTCAATTCCCCTCCTCACTGTTACCGGCGCGCCGTCTTGCTTGCAACTGTGTAATGCTGTTGCAATATATTAATGTAATTCAAACCTTAACGTTGTCTGCTCTTAGTGTTCAACTTTTACGTCATTCATAGTGTCCAGGTTCGGTTTCGGTTTTATCAACTTCAGTCGTAATAGAAACGAAATCCTGTACTTTGTTTGAAGTTTGTTTTTGACGATGGAAGGATTGAGAAGGAAACAGGACTTTCCGGACATTTTCCATCGTTCAGTAACACTACTTTTCGAGTTGTGCAATCTGATCTCTTCGAGCGGAGAACTATAGAATTACGAAGGAAACAGGATTTTCCGAACATTTTCCATTGTTCAGTGATACAATAAATCAGTAACACTACGTTTCGAGATCTGCAATCTGATCTCTTCTTCAGGTACATAACTAATCCAGCACATAATAATTACAAACTAGTTAAAATAAACAATTTGTTTATTGATGATTTGTTTATTTTAACTAGTTTTTAATTATGTGTTATGTTAGTTATTTACCTGAAGAAGAGATTGCAGATCTCGAAGCGTAGTGTTACTGATTTTTTGCAACATTGAACAATAGCAAATGTTCGGAAAACTCCTGTTACCTTCGTAATTCTATAATTCTCTGCTCGTTCGAAGATTGGGAGCAGGAAGTAAGAAAACTGATATCAATAAGTACGCAAATGAAAATGTTCTTACGCTTCCTTCACACTTTTTCCTTCGCACCACACTTTAGACCGTGACTGTTGGGTACTAAAAATTACCTTAAATAGTCCTTTTTGCCTTGGAAATATAGATAGGTCGTGGCAAGATCATTTATATTTGAAAGTATATATAAGCATTCATTGACCACATTAGTGGGTATCCCCATCATTTTGTGGGGGGGGGGGAGAGAGAGGGGGTTCCACATCATTGGTTAAATTCAGAGAGATGCTTTAACCTCGTGCCGGTATCTCGTAAAACATATGGTTTAGTTTGAGTAATATCACATCCACGAAATTACAATACGCTAACCAAAATGTACTCTTACATACATAGATATCCACCGCGTTCGCGTACTCAAATATGTAAAAGCATCCATTCCATCAGCATTTCCAATGGGTTGTGGAAGCAGAGCGGTTCCAGTTTGGATAGCCTTTATACAACACTGAAACGTTTAGTTCCGTGCAATATGTTTTACCGATGATTCCCTTTCATTAAATGAAAAGGGACCCCAGATCAATCTAGTGGGGTTTATTGAACAAGACAAAAGAGGAGCCGCTTCTTGTTTCTGTGCACCCAATACATATGGCGCATATATATTAATCTGTCAATACACTATATATTCATTATGGTTCGTTAATGGTTGCACAACCTCTCTATCATATTAGCACTGAATAGTGAAGGATCATATTTACTATTTATTAATCATGTAATAAACATAAGTAAACAGTGAAAAGTAACGAAACCTCTGCACCTCTGTAACGATTGTCAAGGAATCTCACATACACACGGACTAAACCTAGATGTCTCACTGAGAATAGTAACAATACCGTTTTGTTCTCTGTTGTTGTTCTGTTTCTAGAAAAGATATGCATATGTACTTAGTTATACCGCTACGTAGCTGCACTCAGGAGTTAAGTCCGGAATCTGACGCTGTGTCAGACTGGACTCCTGGAATCTGAACAGATAAAAAAGTCGGTGGCGAAGAAGCTCAAAAAGAACTCCATACATGGTTTAGTTCTCTGCAACATGTTTTACCGATGATTTCACTAAATGACCCCCAGATCAGTCCCCAGGTCAGTAGGGTTTATAGCATAAGACATAAGACACGCCTAGACTACAAAATATATTGTAATCTATGTGTAAAAGGTACCTCTTCACCTAGATTACATTATATTTTTGAAGTCCAGTCTGTTACAGCGTCAGATTCCACACGCTGCACTAAGAGGAAGGTGAACTGGAGCTAAACTCAACATTCACATTGAATCAACCCTTCCTACCATAGCTAAGTTATGTGTATAATTACTTAGATAGAAAGGCACATTTCTTAGCCTAGTCAAAGTACTAATGATGTCGAAAATAACAAAACAAATTAAATTGGTAAAACTAATAACTGATTTACAACATTCATTGCCTACAATAGGTACAACGTTCTACGTTAACACGTAGCTCAATTCTCTAAAATCACCGTCGAGTTTCAATTAAGAACCATTGAGCTAAACTCAAAGTTCACATTAAATGAAACCATTTTCAAGCTACGCTATATGAAAAACAACGTGAGTACGATAGGCGGAGTGCGATTTTTTACTATTTACTGGGTCCTAGCCTATCTCACATATACATTATAAAAATTCATCTTAAAAAGCAAAACCAGCAAGTTGTTGAGTAACATCGATGAGAGAAGAGAGAAAGCCGACTACACCATTAAACGTCCTCGCACAACACAACTGAGGAAGTGAGATCATCGTAATCAGGTCCACATCCGTAGACTAAATACACCCGACAGTCTGCACGCTGAGGCGATATTGGGCAAGTGTAAAACTGTACGTCTAAAAGCTGACTACAGCAATACGTCCTCGGCCCACCACAATGAGGAAGTGAGTGTCTGAGGTCATCGTAATCAGGTCCACATCCGTAGACTAAATACACCCGACAGTGAGAACGCTGAGGCGATATTGGGCAAGTGTAGAAATACGTGTAAAACTGTACGTCTAAAGGCGACTACAGCAATAAACCGTCCTAGCACACCACAACTGAGGATGTGAGATCATCGTAATCAGGTCCACATCCGTAGACTAAATACCCCCGACAGTCTGCACGCTGAAGCGATATTGGGCAAGTGTTAGAACTGGTACGTCTAAAGCTGACTACAGCAATAACCGTCCTAGCACAACCACAACTGAGGATGTGAGATCATCGTAATCAGGTCCACATCCGTAGACTAAATACCCCCGACAGTCTGCAACGCTGAAGCGATATTGGGCAAGTGTAGAACTGTACGTCTAAAGGCTGACTACAGCAATAACCGTCCTCGCCCACCACAACTGAGGAAGTGAGATCATCGTAATCAGGTCCACATCCATAGACTAAATACCCCCGACAGTCTGCACGCTGAAGCGATATTTGGGCAAGTGTAGAACTGTACGTCTAAAGCTGACTACAGCAATAACCGTCCTAGCACAACACAACTGAGGATGTGAGATCATCGTAATCAGGTCCACATCCGTAGACTAAATACCCCCGACAGTCTGCACGCTGAAGCGATATTGGGCAAGTGTAAAACTGTACGTCTAAAGCTGACTACAGCAATAACCGTCCTAGCACAACACAACTGAGGATGTGAGATCATCGTAATCAGGTCCACATCCGTAGACTAAATACCCCGACAGTCTGCACGCTGAAGGCGATATTGGGCAAGTGTAAAACTGTACGTCTAAAGCTGACTACAGCAATAACCGTCCTAGCACAACACAACTGAGGATGTGAGATCATCGTAATCAGGTCCACATCCGTAGACTAAATACCCCCGACAGTCTGCACGCTGAAGCGATATTGGGCAAGTGTAAAACTGTACGTCTAAAGCTGACTACAGCAATAACCGTCCTCGCACACCACAACTGAGGAAGTGAGATCATCGTAATCAGGTCCACAATCCGTAGACTAAATACCCCCGACAGTCTGCACGCTGAAGCGATATTGGGCAAGTGTAAAACTGTACGTCTAAAGCTGACTACAGCAATAACCGTCCTCGCACAACCACAACTGAGGATGTGAGATCATCGTAATCAGGTCCACATCCGTAGACTAAATACCCCCGACAGTCTGCACGCTGAAGCGATATTGGGCAAAGTGTTAAAACTGTACGTCTAAAGCTGACTACAGCAATAACCGTCCTCGCACACACAACTGAGGAAGTGAGATCATCGTAATCAGGTCCACATCCGTAGACTAAATACCCCGACAGTCTGCACGCTGAAGCGATATTGGGCAAGTGTAAAACTGTACGTCTAAAGCTGACTACAGCAATAACCGTCCTCGCACAACACAACTGAGGAAGTGAGATCATCGTAATCAGGTCCACATCCATAGACTAAATACACCCGACAGTCTGCACGCTGAGGCAATGTTGGGCAAGTGTAAAACTGTACGTCTAAAGGCTGACCTATGATTAAGAAGTCATGTATTGAAATGTATATTATAAAGTCTTCCAAATTTCTATTACAAATTGCGTGAGGGACGAATTTATATACACTTTCAAGTGGTTTAGTATGTAGTAGTAAAATCGTAAAATGTTTTATTAACCATTTCACTGTAACAATTAATGATTACGGGTTTGGTAACATCTTACACTGACTATCACAACAATAACCATAGTGATTACGGGCGAAGCTGCGGGTAACAGCTAGCAGCCTATAAGTCCGGTAGTTGACTCCAATCAGGTCAAGGCTACTGAGCTAAAAAAACATTACCTGATTTTCTAAGTTCACCCAACGTTGGGCATTGATGAAATATTTAAAACTGATATGATTACTCCACAATAGAGTTTCTCAAAGTGGGATCCGCGGAGCTAGCTTACAAAATGTGGAAAAATATCTAGACTACTGATCAAAAAAACTTTACTTAAATTTTAAATTCAAAGCACTTTCTACTCAGGAGAATAGAATTACACCACATCAAGTATGAATTGGTAATTAGACAACTACCCTAAACGCTAAAAACCCAGTATTGTATTGGCCAATCACAATTTAGCGCTAGCAGGTTGGCAGGAGAGGGCTGCAGCTGTGTCCTTGAGGTTACACCGTAAGCGCGTCCATGGAAACGGATTGAGGGGAAAGGGAAGGACTTAGTCGGAATTCACGGACTTAGCAAACAAAGCCCTCAAACAACTTGTCTCTCTTTGTACTACTTATTTGTGGGAACAAACATTTTCTACGCTTTGTAACAAAAAGTGTCACGAGAAATCGACTGAACGTTGAACCAGCCTGGAGAATTTCGACAATTCTTCCCAAAAATTCAGAATTATAAAATTCAAGAAACAAATTAATTCCTCCCATTGATAGGCTAATGTTATAATGAGTTAAAATGTCATATATTCATCAAGACAGACCAAGGAAAACCCTATACTTAATACTAAACATTGTTGAAAAGAATTACAGATCTTTTATATTTATCTTACGATGTTAATAAACATATTTGAGTACTTTTAACGAATTATTTATTTAGAGTCCTAATACATCAAAAGATAAAAATTAATTCTGAATTAATGCAATTAAAATGGGTACACTAAATATGTTTAACTTGTAATTGGTACCAATTTTGATGAATGTGAGGTTACGCAAATGTGTAGTTGATACATTAGCTACTTTCATAAAATTTCGTGATTAGCATATTTCAAAAATACCTGGTACTTGGTCAAATTTTAAATAAACTATATATTTATGTATAATTGTATAGGCAAACTAAGAATAATTATCATAACGGAGTTTATGTAGGTTTGGGGCCTGGAAGGCTGTAGGGTTTTAGGTGGGGGTCCGTGATACGTTTGACTGAGAACCTCTGCTCCACAACATCTCATTATGTTGAAACTAACTCGCTCGGTTTGACTTTTTGCACGTTTGACTACGTGGTAATGTTATTTTTGGACTGTCTCCACACATGGCGAGCTGAAGCTACAACTTGTATTACCCCTACCGCTAAAAGTTCCGCCCACTACCAATTACACCCAATTTACATCCAGACACAACTGGCTGGTGGACTTGTGGTTACTTGATTTCAACTTTCAGCCTACACTGTTCTCACGAGTACGAATACTACTAGAACTCCTACATTCATTGTATCTGATCAGAGCTACTCTGACAGCTCAACACGTGATTACGTACCACAATAGTTTGTGGCATTTATTGGAAAATTACGATATTGTGTATCATTCCCTATATGGACACTCACTGGTAATGAACAGTTCAGTACTTTGCGTGTATCATTCCCTATTTGGACACTCACTGAAATGAACAGTTCAATACTTTGGGTGTATCATTCTCTATATGGACTCACTGGTAATGAACAGTTCAGTACTTTGTGTGTATCATTCTCTATATGGAACACTCACTGGTGATGAACAGTTTAGTACTTTGTGTATCATTCTCTATGTGAACACTCACTGGTGATGAACAGTTTAGTACTTTGTGTGTATCATTCTCTACATGGCCACTCATTGGTAATAAACAGTTCAGTACTTTGTGTGTATCATTCCCTATATGGACACTCACTGGTAATGAACAGTTCAGTACTTTGCGTGTATCATTCCATATATAGACACTCACTGAAATGAACAGTTCAATACTTTGTGTGTATCATTCTCTATATGGACACTCACTGGTAATGAACAGTTCAGTACTTTGTGTGTATCATTCTCTATGTGGACACTCACTGGTAATGAACAGTTCAGTACTTTGTGTGTATCATTCTCTATATGGACACTCACTGGTAATGAACAGTTCAGTACTTTGTGTGTATCATTCTCTATATGGACACTCACTGGTAATGAACAGTTCAGTACTTTGTGTGTATCATTCTCTATATGGACACTCACTGGTAATGAACAGTTCAGTACTTTGTGTGTATCATTCTCTATGTGGACACTCACTGGTAATGAACAGTTCAGTACTTTGTGTGTATCATTCTCTATGTGGACACTCACTGGTAATGAACAGTTCAGTACTTTGTGTGTATCATTCTCTATATGGACACTCACTGGTAATGAACAGTTCAGTACTTTGTGTGTATCATTCTCTATATGGACACTCACTGGTAATGAAACAGTTCAGTACTTTGTGTGTATCATTCTCTATATGGACACTCACTGGTAATGAACAGTTCAGTACTTTGTGTGTATCATTCCATATATAGGACACTCACTGGTAAATAAACAGTTCAGTACTTTGTGTGTATCATTCTCTATGTGAACACTCACTGGTAATAAACAGTTCAGTACTTTGTGTGTATCATTCTCTATATGGCCACTCACTGGTAATAAACAGTTCAATACGTTTTGTGTAACAACATTACATGCATTCAAATAACAATAAAAAGTTTAAACGCACGCCATACTGTTGTTCCTTGACATGCATACAATGGGAATCCCAATGTTTCAAGTGTTCAATACCGATTTAGAGGTAGTAGAGGTACAATTTCACACTAAATCTCAACCCTCTACGTGAACTTGTTTGATATGTATCATGTATACAACTATTCTTTTTTAAGTGGCGGGAGAAACTCGCGAAACGCTCAGGCTATAACCGCAAACGCAACTAAAATGTATACAGGGACGTATATTTTACTGCAATTATTTAAATTACGTATCTCCATCAAGAAATTATCATCTGCTTATCAACTGACATGTCAAAACGAATACAATTTCCCGGTTGTAGAGCAGAGAATATTGCTCGCTACTTGGGTTCAGATATTAGCTATAATTTCTTTGAACATGTAAAAATGACTAACTTAAAAAACTTGCACTTAACTCGAGGTGTCAACAGCACAATAACCGAGTATAACCTGCCATGCGGGATAAGAAAAGTAGATGCTTGCACGTACAATGGTTTACCCGCCTCCCGCCCCCCCCCCCTCACCCATTACCTGTAATCCCACTGCAATCACTGTCGTCATTGGCACTTTCATAAACCACTTACAGAAGTAAATTGCTGCTCTGAAGAAGCGATTGTTCGCGCAATGATCTGAATAGAGTCAAACAATATTACGAGCAAACACCCCACTTGTCCTGTTCATTGTAAGCGGTTCTTACGACCTAACATGAATAAGCATAATAGAGTCAAACAATATTACGAGCAAACACCCCACTTGTCCTGTTCATTGTAAGCGGTTCTTACGACCTAACATGAATAAGCATAATAGAGTCAAACAATATTACGAGCAAACATCCCACTTGTCCTGTTCATTGTAAGCGGTTCTTACGACCTAACATGAATAAGCATATGATAAAACTCTTATTATTAAGCTTATATTCTTATACACTTCTCACTCCCTTAGAGGTTACCTTAACCAATGATTCTGTGGGAATTACACGGATATGTTCGTAGAAAGTAGTGTTATCGTAAGAATCCTATCTTTAAAAGTGTATGTGGTAGAGGAGAGCTTCAGCGTCCAGCGAATATACAGGGTGTTTTAGACCATCCGTTAAACTGATAACTTTAAAGAGTTAGTGTAAACTGATTCCCCTCTCAATCATGTTTGAATGGTTTCAACTCTGCCAAAAATTCAGGGTGTCTCAAAAACAGAGGGTTCCATGTTCGAATATCAACATTTTCAAATACAAACACACGTCATATTGTAACATCATTTTAAAAAGCTTTGCACCATAAACGTTATAGCGAAGACCAAAGATAGAGATGATTTAATTATCTCTATTCGATTCAAGATGGCGGTTTAAAGTGTACAACAAAAGTGGTTTTAAGTCTTATTGCCATTCCAGTACGGTAATATAAACCCACACCAATTTTTGTTCGATACTTCATGACACAACCTTTCATACGATTCCGGTCATCTGATCTCAACTGTATACAATATGGAAACTCCTAAAAAACATCACACATTGCACACATTGTATACAAAAACATATTGACAACTCGAGAGGACATTCAGATGGAAATTGTAAATTCGATTTGTGGACTCCACGCAGAAGCAATGTTACTGTATGTTCGTGAAATCAACAACATGATTCAGCTATACCTAGAAAACAATAGTAAGCACTTCAAGCATTTGACGTAAGGTATATAAATACAATTTAAATTATTTTCATTATTTTTACTGAGCTTTGCTTTTGCAAGACGTTTGCAAGTGTTGTAAGTATCCAAAAATAAATTTGCAAACCACTTTTGTAACAAAAATAAATAAAAAAATACATGCCACGTTCCAGCGCATAGTTGAAGTGATATTTATAGAAGTAATGATTAGTTAAAGAGGATAACTTAAAATAAGAAAGTTATCCAGTAGTGTACGCCTTTACTTCCATGTGGCGGAATCATCTTTTTTTATTTTTTTATTAGAAACATTTATATTTTTATATTTTCATTTCTAAACTATTAGAGATAATAAAACGTTTTCTTCGCCAAAATGTTTAGGGTGCAAAGCATTTTTTAATTATATAGAACATGACTTGTGTTTGTATTTGAAACTTCGAGATCGAACTTTGCAGTTGAAGATTCAAACATTATTTTGACTGACCCAATGTTTTAGGGACACCCTGGATTTTTAAAGAGTTCAAACTTTTTCAAACAAATTAACGAGAGTAAATTTATTGAGGAATCTGTTCAAACTAAATCTCTGCTAAACATTTAATACCGGTGGTCTACAACCCTTGTACTCTGTGGAAACATCGACGACACGGTGTCCGTTCAAGACACTATACATTGAATCTCTGACAAAAATTAATCTGCATCTTCTTTTTCTCCTACTTCTATAAAATAATCAACAAGAATGTTATTTCTATCTCCAGGCCGAACAAGGACGTAGCCAGCGAGGAAGTATAAGGAGCCAGGAACCCCCGCCTCAAATTTTTAATTTTTTTAAAATTACTTTTTTAGTAAACCTATTATTATTTTTTAAATAACTCAGTATTTCTGACATGTACTGCTGAAAGATCGTTCTCAACAAAGAAACGGGTCAACAACTTTTTAAGGAACAATATTTTCCCATCTATGTCCACTATTAGTAGTCTGGACCCCACCTATAATTTATTCCTGGTTACATTCTTGAGGCCGAAATGTGTAATCAATCCAAATCCAAAAGTAATCAAAATCTTTATTACACATGAAATAAATTTTGTTCAAAATTGAAGCGAAAATTGAGTCTTTTGAAACCGTGACACCTAAATCGTTGTTACGTTGCCATTTTAGAACTGAGAGAAAACTGCAAATCTTACAGAATAGTAGTGGTGGAACAATGTTAGTAGACAGCAGCATGGTGTTACTCTACGCCTTGAGTTTAACGAATCACACCAACCACAAGGATTCAAGAATAGGTTTATACTTGTATTTGGTGTATTGTAGGTAGAACCCGAATTCATCAGATACAGATTCTGGAGTATAGGGTGTCAACAAGGGTGGGTACAACATTTATGTTACTCATATTGGTATTAGACCTATGGAGATAAGGGAGATATGCAACATTTTCCGTTATTAGACCTATGCAGATAAGGGAGATATGCAACATTTTCCGTTATTAGACCTATGCAGATAAGGGAGATATGCAACATTTTCCGTTATTAGACCTATGCAGATAAGGGAGATGTGCAACATTTTCCGTTATTAGGCCTATGCAGAAAATGGAGATATGCAACATTTTCCGTTATTAGTCCTATGCAGATGGTCCTATGCAGATAAGGGAGACATGCAACATTTTCCGTTATTAGTCCTATGCAGATCATGCATGTTATTAGGCCTATGCAGATAAGGGATATATGCAACATTTTCCGTTATTAGACCTATGCAGATAAGGGAGATATGCAACATTTTCCGTTATTAGTCCTATGCAGATAAGGGAGACATGCAACATTTTCCGTTATTAGTCCTATGCAGATAAGGGAGACATGCATGTTATTAGACCTATATTTTTCCGTTATTAGACCTATGCAGATGTTATGCATGATTTTCCGTTATTAGTCCTATGCAGATAAGGGAGACATGCAACATGTTATTAGACCTATGCAGATAAGGGATATATGCATTTTCCGTTATTAGACCTATGCAGATAAGGGAGACATGCAACATTTTCCGTTATTAGTCCTATGCAGATAAGGGAGATATGCAACATTTTCCGTTATTAGTCCTATGCAGATAAGGGAGACATGCAACATTTTCCGTTATTAGTCCTATGCAGATAAGGGAGATATGCAACATTTTCCGTTATTAGACCTATGCAGATAAGGGAGATATGCAACATTTTCCGTTATTAGTCCTATGCAGATAAGGGAGACATGCAACATTTTCCGTTATTAGGCCTTTGCAGATAAGGGAGATATGCAACATTTTCCGTTATTAGACCTATGGAGATAAGGGAGATATGCAACATTTTCCGTTATTAGACCTATGCAGATAAGGGAGACATGCAACATTTTCCGTTATTAGGCCTATGCAGATAAGGGAGATATGCAACATTTTCCGTTATTAGACCTATGCAGATAAGCGAGATATGCAACATTTTTCCGTTATTAGACCTATGGAGATAAGCGAGATATGCAACATTTTCCGTTATTAGACCTATGGAGATAAGGGAGATATGCAAACATTTTCCGTTATTAGGCCTATGCAGATAAGGGAGATATGCAACATTTTCCGTTATTAGACCTATGCAGATAAGCGAGATATGAAACATTTTCCGTTATTAGGCCTATGGAGATAAGGGATATATGCAACATTTTCCGTTATTAGACCTATGGAGATAAGCGAGATATGCAACATTTTCCGTTATTAGACCTATGCAGATAAGCGAGATATGCAACATTTTCCGTTATTAGACCTATGCAGATAAGAGAGCTATGCACAAAGCGAGCACAAACAAACAGTTTTCACGGCGAGGCCCGAGGAATGTGACACTGACACGGTTGGCTGTGCGGGGGATCTGTGACGTCATATCGGCTGACAAAGGATCTGTGTGTCATGTCTGGTGTTGTGTCGACTGCCAGCCTTCGGGTCGCACATTGCTAATGTATCGCAACTGTCTTACACAACCGTAACCTGTATGACTGGCGCGATAGCTAGCTAACTGTTCCACCAATCTCCAAGCGACACATACTGATATAATTGAACTATTATCCAAACAGTTTACCTTTATACACATGTAGGCGCTTGTATGACGATGCTGTAATAGATATTGTTAACTTACTGTCAATATCACATCAATTGAGTCAAAGTGTCTCTGAGTGTGGACCATACCAATGCAATGATAAAACAATGTTGTTCCATTTATTTTAGATTTACAAGCAGCCTTAGATGTCCTTGCAAGCAGCTCGCCTGTCCGGCCATTGGTGGTGGTTCGGAAGTCACCTTTAAGCCGTTGGTCCACAGTTTAAGTGTTAGAGAGGGCTTCTTAGCCCTAACTTCGCCTGGTAAAATAAAACATCTTTACTTTACTTTACTTTTCGCTTCTCTGAGTTGGTCGAATTTGAGCCCTTTCTTTATAACGGTTCGTTTTCCATTCCCTGCGAAATTTTGGTGACCCCGTGTTGGGCAGCTGTTGTACCAGAAACCCTATGCAACCAGTAACCAGTAAAGTGAGACAATAGACTGTTTGCAATTCTTCAGTGAGCCAAATTGTAAGCACGAGTCGGGATTTCCCGTAATCTGCAACAATCATCGACTGATGATTCATTTATATCGTAATCCAAGAATGCCTGAATTTTCGGTTAGTGAAAATTACGGCGTTATTAAAGGAAACGTCAAATTTTAGAATCTTTATATGTCAGATATCATCTGGAATTCGAAAGATGCTAATTTAATATTTTATGATTTTCATTACTCATAATGGTGCTTAAAATTACCGTTTACAAGTCACACACTTCTGGTTACATATACCAGTCATGTCGAGCGAGTGGAGAACTATTCTTCAGGGATTTCGAGCCAATGTATAATAGAACAACCGTTCTCCAGGACAACTGCTCTCGAGGGAACACAATAAATCTCAAGGGTAAATTGTATTTATCCAGGTGAACCGGTCTCCGGAGAAATCATCAAATGGGGCAACAACAATGTAGTAGAGCAGTTCTCAGAACAGGGGCAGTTCGAAGCAGAGCTGTACAAAGCCGATCAGGCGTACTAAGGTGACGGACGTCCAGATCTGGTGAATGGATATCGCACAGGAAGCGGCCCTTGTCCTACGATGGATAAGAAAGTACTTGCCATCAAGTGCCTTTCCAATGTCAAAGTTTAGAGTGGCGAGCGGGCCGGGGATAACCGGAAGTACGGCTGTGGACACTCCTCACACCTCACTTCCGGTACAATATGTCACGCTGACGAACTCACGTAACTCCTAACTCTAATTTAACTCCTTACATGTAGAAGAAGTCCTAGACAACAAGAGTGCGAGTTCTGATCACGTTGGGATTTCACTCCGGCTTTCACCGAGTTTCTCGTAAATTACGAAAAGCGGTCTTACACAATTTTTTATACCAATTATTTAGTGGTCTTTTTGAGGTCGTATCATTTATTGAGATCCGGGATTAACTAAAATTCGTTATGGAAAGCACCATGGTTTTTTTATGTACGTGTATGTTAATTAAAATTACTACATAAATTATTATAATAAGAAAATTAAAGTCAGATGACTTGTACTATAGTGAATTATAATTATATGCTACTGAGGAGTGTAATTAAACTGACGTTATTCACTGCAGAATGAAATACGAGGATAGTGAAAATTAATTGGAATTGTTTGAAACTTAAAGGGGCCTTGGTTGTACAGTTCTCAACCAAGTCAGTTTTACTAATTAATAAACCTCTCTGGATTATTTTTTCAAGTTTCACTAGAAACTTGGTACTACATTGACGAAATAAAATTACAAGAAAATGAAACACGAAATTGTGATTGAGTGTTTAAGAATGTAACCAAATATGGGTAACATAGCTAAGGACATCACGAACAAAAAAACGTATGTTTCTTTAAAGTTTTCATTTTTTTAAGCGACTGTACTTTTTACAAATTTGTTAATTTAAAGTAGCAAAATTAGCCATAAAGAGAGATAAAACGTCGAAAAGGTCATTTCCTCTTGTAATCTAAATAATCACAGCTAAAGAAATACTGTCTGCATGCAATCCACTTCCATGTCAACAGTAAAAGCATAATATTTATCAGTCAGCTGTCATGAACGTCTTCCCTACCCATGAAAGCATTGAAATACTAGAATACCACCATGCTGAATTTATCAGCCCAATTTTATTACCACATCACAGCGCATTGGTTTAGTTGGGAACTCATTTCACACTCGGTCTCATGTCTCGTTGTTTAGGTTAAATCCGCAGAGGTCCCCAAAGTTCATCTAAACTTTAAATGGGAACTCGGTAAAACAGTTTTTGCAGCACAACTTTGCACGTTGCAACAGACCTGTCTAGTTTCGTAGGTTATAAAAACTGGCCCAAGGTGCAGTCAGTTTTTGACATGGAATAGCTTGTACTGAGCGTTTCTGACTCCGAAAATATTGTTTGCATTGTCATGAACAGTCGAGTTGTACAAGTTGTTTCGTAATTTGTTTCTGGATAAATACACACCCTTGATAACATATTTTATAGGTAAGTACTACTTAAAGAAGCATGTGTCACGAAATATGCGAACTTTATATAACAAACAATAATAGGTAAACTATAGGTAAACCGTTTACAAAAAGACACTAGCTGATTTTAGTTCACGCCCGCTTTCTCTATCCCCTGACCCGACCACTGCCACTTAGAGGCTAACCTCACACCAAAACGCAAGCTCCCTGGATACGTCTATGGCTACATTAGTCTGTTCAATTAATATTTTACGCTTGTATAGGCCTACACACAAAAATACAATATACTTATAGAATAGGTAAGTAGCTGCAGTGTAAACAAAATGGCGCGAGCGAGACACGATCCACACAGCTGGTAAAACAGAGACGAGGAGATGCTAGTCCCACTCCCCACCACTGGAGGGGGCCCCTCCTGCGCGTGGCAGCTTAGATATTTGCTTCTGCGCAGGTTTCTTTGCGAACGGTTATCTATAAAACCCACAACGTGCAATTTTGTATCCAGCTACTAACGAGCCAAATACTAAGGTCAGGTGTTGGCTAATTCCGCTGTCCGCTGGTCCTGACTACTATAGTCAGTGTAAATCTCATCAATACTGGAGTGTTTAGGAACTCAAATAAAGTGGTAGGCTTTATTCTGGACAAATGTATGACTCTTTCAAGGACCAACCATACATAGAACACAACCACTCATTGTACACGCCGATCTCAAATGGTTTGAACAACTGTCTTGCTTGTAGCAACATTCGGGTAATAGAAATCAAACTGAGATAAATAACCTTCAAACCTTTTAATCATTACCTGCTTCTATTCCAGAAAGTCGAATCGTACCACTGAGGTTTATTGTTAAACACCTGTAGGGGGGATCCCATAACTTCCTCAACTTAATTCGAGTTTTATAAATGAACTCTTCCCGGATCGTGGCAGACAGTTAAGTCATATCAATATGTACAGAAAAATTTAGAAAGGTCCGAGTAAGAAACAAAAAAAGATATTGTATTCATTGGCCCTCAGAAGGTAATCACTTACTGACATTTTATTTAAAATAGAAACAATTTAATAAACAGTGTTGAACTAATTCAAAGTGTACAAAATGTTAATTTACTATATTAATAAATATGATAATAGTTTTAATACGAAATTTAGTTTACACACAGACGAGTTTTACATATATAAAGTTTTATTTTTGTAGTTTCCTTCAGTAACTTATTTTTAGGAGGATTAAAAATGAGGGTACTCTGATGGTGCAATTACCCTACTAGTAACAACTACTTGCTACTATTGACAAGTCAAGTACTATTGGCATTCCTCAAGTGACAGTGCTCGTACAATATATTTATATTTAATTTACCATTTTAAATCTGTAATCGGGTCAATTAAAACCCAAAATTATCCAACTACAAAAGGCCACTCTTAACATTAGGTACATACGCTTTACGCAGATTAAATAGTATAACGGCAAGAAAATGGAATAAAATATTTCCAAATTTAGGAAATAAATTTAAATAGACCACAAAAACCGTACAACAAAAATGCAAAGACAGTTTTAAAAAAATTGCCTAAATTAATGTGCCATTGTAATCGGCTATCAGAGGCTACTTGTTAGGTAGTTTCTATGTGTACTGTAACAAACATTATTTAATGTGTACTTCTGCTTAGCGCTTTACAGTCATTAGAACACTGTACCGTATTATGAACGTTACGCATTGGAATAGTCTAATTTTCACCAGCGAGCGAATGAATGGGGGATAGCGGAAGAGCGCTACGTCAGTGTCCGTATTGTCTACGCAAGAAGTGGCCTTGCCACGTTCATTGTTAAGGTTTACCTACGCACAAGCTGTCTAATCCAGTTCCGATGTTATTCAGGCAGAATAATCAGTTACATAACATTTACTACACAGGCTGTTACAAAAGTAAGGTACACAAACATACACCCTGGAGAATCTGCTTGAAGGGGGAAATGGGCCAATCGTTTATTGGCTGTAGCAACTGCAAATGGTGAATTTATGGGGTCAAACTCTTACGAATGCAATGTAAGCATTGGCGTGTTGCCACCAGCAGCGGTGGGTGATAACTTTATTTTTCTTTGTGTTAACTTTTCCAACTTATTTTATTTTAACTATTTCTTTTTTACTGATAATATTTGTATAGATTCACCTGCACTTTTAATTAATATTAATACTGCCAAACTCCAGCCTTGAAAATAAATTCTTATAAGAACCTTTGTTGACATAAATCTAAAATTAAATATGAATCTAGATAAAAACATGTAATAAAATGAATTTACACTAAAAATTTTAATATGCCAAGTGTTAGGAGCACATCTCCATGAAAAACTCTACATACGAACCTGATGGCGTATTAATAATAAAACGCTCAGTTAAAAATACGGCAGACAACCTCGAATAAACCAAATTTTATATCTCAACTGTAGTATTATTAAAATCATCTTTGATGCAATAAATGACTAACAAATACATGAAATTAAAAATAAATTGTTACTATGACCTACCATAGTACGGTAAAATAAGTACACGCTTTACAAGCAATTCCCTTGCAAATCGCTAAATAAATTCTAAGTGTTTTTTCCTTGTTTTTTTAACTATGACGCTATCTCCAAGTAAAAAATGTCAGATGTAAATAAATCAAATTAACCCAAAGCTTTCAAATGGCGTGACAAAGGAATTTTAAGAATTGCCCCACCTTTCCCAATCTTGGCACCATTGTTCGGTTCTAGGAAGAAACACGCAAACGAACAAAAACGCAGAAAACAGTTGAAACTACTCAAAGGAAAGCTCCTTGGCCTTGTCTCCATTCAGCTTGAGTCTAGATAACGCCAGCCTCGAGTCCTCGGATAGACAGTCGCTCGTTAGTCTGAATGTTTGATGCGGCCAAATAACCTCGTTCCTTTCTTTGCTTTCGTTTTGACAAACGGTCCGCCAGTTTAACCGAATAAGCTGTATCATTACTCATTACTGTTACTAATTTAACCCGTTTACAGCAATTGTAACGAGGCTCTGCATACATAACGTCGTAATTCTCGTCGACAGTTACAGACGTTTAGGAATTATTCTCCAGGTTCTCCGAGGTACTCATTACAGTTACTAATTTAACCTGTTTATAGCAATTCTAACGAGGCTCTGAATATATAACGTCGTACTCTCGTCGACAGTTTCAGACGTTTAGGAATTATTCTCTAGGTTCTCCAAGGTACACATAACAGTTACTAATTTAACATGTTTATAGCAATTTTAATGACGCTCAGCATAAATAACGTCGTATTCTCGTCGACATTTACAGACGTTTAGGAATTATTCTCTAGGTTCTCCAAGGTACACATAACAGATACTAATTTAATATGTTTACAGCAATTCTAACGAGGCCCAGCATAAATAACGTCGTATTCTCGTCGATAGTTACAGACGTTTAGGAATTATTCTCTAGGTTCTCCAAGGTACACATAACAGTTACTAATTTAACCTGTTTATAGCAATTTTTAACGACGCTCAGCATAAATAACGTCGTATTCTAGTCGACAGTTACAGACGTTTAGGAATTATTCTCAAGGTTCTCCAAGGTACACATAACAGTTACTAGTTTAACCTGTTTATAGCAATTCTAACGAGGTTCTGAATATATAACGTCGTACTCTCGTCGACAGTTTCAGACGTTTAGGAATTATTCTCTAGGTTCTCCAAGGTACACATTACAGTTACTAATTTAACCTGTTTATAGCAATTTTAACGACGCTCAGCATAAATAACGTCGTATTCTAGTCGACAGTTACAGACGTTTAGGAATTATTCTCTAGGTTCTCCAAGGTACACATAACAGTTACTAATTTAAACCTGTTTATAGCAATTCTAACGAGGTTCTGAATATATAACGTCGTACTCTCGTCGACAGTTTCAGACGTTTAGGAATTATTCTCTAGGTTCTCCAAGGTACACATAACAGTTACTAATTTAACCTGTTTATAGCAATTCTAACGAGGTTCTGAATATATAACGTCGTACTCTCGTCGACAGTTTCAGACGTTTAGGAATTATTCTCTAGGTTCTCCAAGGTACACATAACAGTTACTAATTTAACCTGTTTATAGCAATTTTAACGAGGCTCAGCATACATAATGCTGTCTGACACAATGTATATACACTGCGGAGGTGAGGGTCGAAGTGCCGGGCCAAAGGCTCATGTTCACCACACCGGCACAAACCACATAAGTTGGCAGCCCGACAACCTTACTCAGGTCAAATGCTTCCTACACTGACACAATGTATGTATATACACTGCGGAGGTGAGGGTCGAAGTGCCGGGCCAAAGGCTCATGTTCACCACACCGGCACAAACCACATAAGTTGGCAGCCCGACAACCTTACTCAGGTCAAATGCTTCCTACACTGACACAATGTATATACACTGCGGAGGTGAGGGTCGAAGTGCCGGGCCAAAGGCTCATGTTCACCACACCGGCACAAACCACATAAGTTGGCAGCCCGACAACCTTACTCAGGTCAAATGCTTCCTACACTGACACAATGTATATACACTGCGGAGGTGAGGGTCGAAGTGCCGGGCCAAAGGCTCCTATTCACCACACCGGCACAAACCACATAAGTTGGCAGCCCGACAACCTTACTCAGGTCAAATGCTTCCTACACTGACACAATGTATATATATACACTGCGGAGGTGAGGGTCGAAGTGCCGGGCCAAAGGCTCATGTTCACCACACCGGCACAAACCACATAAGTTGGCAGCCCGACAACCTTACTCAGGTCAAATGCTTCCTACACTGACACAATGTATATACACTGCGGAGGTGAGGGTCGAAGTGCCGGGCCAAAGGCTCATGTTCACCACACCGGCACAAACCACATAAGTTGGCAGCCCGACAACCTTACTCAGGTCAAATGCTTCCTACACTGACACAATGTATATACACTGCGGAGGTGAGGGTCGAAGTGCCGGGCCAAAGGCTCATGTTCACCACACCGGCACAAACCACATAAGTTGGCAGCCCGACAACCTTACTCAGGTCAAATGCTTCCCATACTATGCTCTAAATCCAAGCTGTACTGTTTAACCGTGTGTTTTCACTTTGACGTCTACATTAAAATTAACATTCTCTTCCACATTCAATACACGTATCAACCAACGTTTAATGTTTGTTTCTTTAAAATATTGGAACGTATGGAGAATTGTAAGACTATTACTCGAGCTCTATTTCTAGTCTATATTGCGAATTGAAATTTCCATAACACTGACAGTTTACAGGAAAAACTTTGATCCAAAAAGCAGAACCTGACTCGGCAATTAATATCACGACTGGTATTATCGGATCTTTAACATCAATTACAACTGTAGAAAAGAAAAATGTATTTAAAAGCAAAAAGAGTACGTTAATTTTAAGGTTAGTCGATTCTGTTTGTTAATTTCTAAAGTTAAATATACGGTAGTGATAAATAGTTCAGACTGAACCTACTGTAATAATTGTCCACCAACTTGCGAAATTAGCAAGAATTTAATATACCTCCACCCCATTCACTCTTTCAACGACTATTAAAACATTTCAGGTTCCGGATGCTGCCAAATTCGGAAGTCGTTATGGACCCGAATCTAGAGGGTAGCTTCAAGAGGTCCAGTGGTACCAAATAACGTTCTTGGCTACTTTTCTCAGAAGAAGAGATGAAGAAAACACCGTGATAATCAATAACGTTGGAGTTTTCTAGAGTCTAGGTGTAACAATACATAGATGATCCTGATAGCACCAGTAGTTACCTATATTGTTTAAGAGGTTGAATATTGTTCACACTAGAGATCATCAAGAGCCAGATGGTTCAGTGTCCGGAATTTTCATCATTTCAAGTCTTAAGCACTGCAACGGAAATCTACTTTAAACTTGTGATCCGTGAGTCGAAACGTTTTATTTTTATTAACCACAGATGTTAGTTTAAAATAAAAAAGACAGCAATCGAAACTGACCTATTGTATAACTGCATTGCATTCTTCACTAATGCAAAAGTTGGGATAACACATGTGCAAATGCATACTGCTCACATGAGATACGACAATGGGCTCGATAACAAAGTTGAAGGACAATAACAAGCTTAACCATGAATACAGGATTAGTTGAAACTAAAGTTCTCTACACTGCATGAATGAATGTAGTGTTTGTCGGTGGAACATAAAATTGTTTGCGGTTCTGTAATTTGGTCCTAGAGAGATTCAGCCGTATAGGGAATACGGGAAAAGGCTAGTCAGTTGAACTTGACCCTACCACTACACCCCAACAGGACCCAAAGTCCAAGAAGAAAGAAGAGCCCTATGTGCGTGTGAGCGCGCGCGCGCCCGTGTTTGTGTGTATGTGAGGCCATTGTGCTGTAGAAACTCTCCCACAACCGCCAATTAAAACAATTGCGTGTGTTCAGACCACAGGAAGATTTGAAGTCGTGGGACCGAGAGAAGAAAGGAGAGATGGTGTTAGAAGAACAACTACTTGCAGCGAGTTGGATAAACAAAGATGAATATTCTCATGAGTTTAATCCTACGTTAAAAATAATGAATTCATATCACACCCGGTGATTAGAAGCGAAATTAATTCAATCAACAAAATTCTCATTAACTGTTTTTTTTTTTTTTTTTTTTTTTTTTTTTTTTTTTTTTTTTTTTTTTTTTTTTTTTTTTTTTTAGAGAAATCAACATGGTAAATTACTCGTATAAATGGTACCGTAAACCGACATAAGACTTCCGCTAGGAGCCTAGATCTCTCTGATGACGAAACGATGCAAGGAATTCGTTTTGGACGGACGTCTTCGTCGCCGACGTTTTATGGACATCTTCGGACAGACTTGGACTCCAGATTCCAGAAGCCAATCTTTACCAGGGTCAGACTTCTGACGCTCAATATCCAACTTGTATCACCACCGTTAAGGCCTTTTCTGCTGCGGACTCGGCGGGAGTGACGGTTGGTGGTTCTTGTGGTCACACTTGTGGTAACTGTATGTAAATTGCGTGGATGGGGAATGAAAGCTGATTAGGATAGGATAGTTTTATTAGTTGCCTGTTGTATTAAAGAGATTTATGTTAGAGATTAATCGAAATGGTTAATTTTAATTATAATATATATATATATATATATATATATATATATATATATATAATATATAATATAATAATGTATAATATATATATATATATATATATATGTGTATATATGCATTATTATGTTACATCCAATATGTAATTAATTATTAAAGTGATTTAGTTTACGTGTCAGTTACAATGTTGTAATAGGTATGATTATATTTTACTTTGTTTGTTTTGTTTGGAGGTTAAGTGGTAGAGAGGACTTTTAAGTCCTAACTTCGCCTCTGTAAATAAAGACATTTTTCATTACGTACGTTCTGTGTAATCAATTTCATAGAGGCACTGACAATATATTACCCTGTCAGGTAATTCTTCTCAAACCTCCAGAGTCTAGACGGCACGGAAAATATATCGACCTTCTCAGCAACCACATCCTGTTATCTTCTAGGTAGCCTTGGAAATAGTCAAGAATACCCGGTAACCCCAAGTTTTATAGCGGCATTGAGAATATATTAAATTTTCAGGTACCCCGTATTAAACCTCACGAATTTAAAAATATATATAATTTCCCGGCAACCAATACATACAATATCGTGTCAACATCTGTGTATCCCTTGGTCTGTCATGGCAGCCTCTCGAGTTGGTATCCACGAACGTCGCAGCAACTCCATTTTAACAAGGGCTTACTTAGCCTGCAACTCTATTTTGCCAATCTTACTAAAATTATAAAAAGCCCAGTTCTGACTTGCCAGTCTCATATCAGGGTTCAGGAATGCACCGTATCCGGTTGTACCACTATTTGACCATTACAAAACCCTATAATTGTACAATTTACAAAAGTTACACGTATAATTATTTAATAACAATAGAGAGAAGCAGTAATTAATATAGTAAACATGACAGTAGGTATTAAATTATATTGAACATAGTGTTAAATTATATCAAACAAACAAAAATTTAATAACTATTGGATAATACTAAAAAAGGTTAACAGAGATTGAATATATTCTAAATTTAGAATATTCATTCCACATTAACGATTCAATATGTACTTAGAATTGAATTTCGAATAAATCCAATCGCGGTGCAATGACGTCTAGTTACACAGTCGTGATGGATATTTGTTTGCTTTGCAAATATTGAATTTAACATCCAAAACACTGCTCGTAATTGTTTATCAGTTCGCAGAAGTCAATTCAATAACTCAAAATATAAACGTTATGAAATATTAAATGTTTTAATGTTGTAGAGAACTGTATTTGTCTCGTTCATCCCTGAGCGGTGTGGATTTCTTGGATGGTTTTCCGCCTGATTAAATTCATCAGGATCAAGTATTATCCCGATGCGATTTTCTCTTCACCTTGTGTTTGTTCACCTTTCCTCCAGAGTTTTCACTGGAAACACCGTCCGCTATTTCCAACCCTTCATTTGAAAGTGAAAAAACAACGGGTTTCACTAATAAATTTCCCGACTTTACTCATTGCCGGTTAAAATTTAAAAACTGACTAGACGTTGTCTGTTAACAGAACATTAAGTAGTAAACGAGAGAGAGAGAAAGGTCTCTAATACCCAATCGAATGATGACATGGCTGCAGACAAAGGTTGGGATCGGAATAGAATAAAAAGACTGTTAATGGAATGAGAGAACTGATTACTCCCAGATCGCTGGGGCGCCGCGGCAGCACCGTGTGACAAAACTGTGTCTCATATTCCCCGTCAGCCAATGTGAGTAAGCGATTCTGTGCAGCCAGGGCAATTCAATTACTGGATCAACCATTCCACATCTGTAAATCAGAGCTGTTTTCCGAGAAGGATTAAATCACAACCATTGTATGAGTATTGTCTCGGTTATTAATGTCACACTCATGTCGTAACATTCTGGCCTTTTCAGTTTTTCTGAATAATTTTTTAACTAAACACAAATGGCATTTCATTAATTTTAATTACCCTTAATGTTAAATATTCGACCTGACACAAACTCAATGCCAGTGCTACAACAGTTATTGTAGAGTCTATGTGTAAGTGAAAGCTTACAAACTGTCTTATTGGATTGTAAAGGTCATAAGTAGTGTGAAGTAGAAACTTACACAAGTACTGGTCAGAATGAGCGGAGCACTTACCTGAAAAATAAATAAAGACTTTAATGAATGAAGCATAAATGACACATAAACCTAGCTTATAATTGATTGTATTGACATACAAGTATTTAAATACACTATTTCCAACTATAACAACAATTATTAAAGCATTAATGCATTAAGGCATTTAATCACAAGTGATTTGATTTGATTTGTAATGTGCCAATGGCGCAGTGTAGCGGGTACAACGGTTATGTTAATTAATGTTGTATATACTTAACAGTTTAATGTAAGAAAAAATTTTAATCGCGGAGTAAATAAATATTGTATACTATTTTTACGTGCTGAATATCAGTGAGATGCTATTGTATATTAGCATAAATAATTCGCGTCGAAACAACAGATTTCCAGGAAAAGCCCACACAATACAAAGCTACTAAAACATACCAAACTGGGCAATAAGTCCACCTAATGTACGAGCTGAGAACATAAACCACGTTACAAAGACTGCGGGGTTTCCATTAACCATCGCGTGATGTTATAGTTCTTCAGTCACCTGGTCTCGCCCTATCGCAGCGCTAGCTCACGCCTAGGGCCTAATATAAAACCACCCTCTAGCTAGACTACGACCCACTACTTCAACTGTGACAAGAACTGCCTCCTAAATTTATAGGTCTGTGACTCATGACGTGCGTGTCTGGGCGGGGGCCGGTGTCTTGTCCGTGGTTGTCTCTGAGGTCGTGACCACTCAAACAATGGCAGACTGTCAGCGAGATAACCTAAGTATCAAATACACTAACTTCGAGGTCACTTCCATTACGGTGGACACAGCAGACCCTATCGTATAGATGACTATTAAACGCAAACGATCAGGTAAACCATCCACCATTTCAATGGTAAATACTGCACTGGACACCGCAGTGTTAAATAACATTCTAGAAGGGATCAGTGTTACCAACGTTCAGATGATGTGGCTTTCAGTAATCACATATGTGGCAACTCTATACAGTATGGCAAAATACGAGTACTTTATACGGCCAAGCTATCCTCGGTTAAGATTATGAGTTGCTAATTTCTCTCTCGATAAAAGTAAAGCATGGTTTTAACAACATCAAACCAATTTCACTCTTACACATGTTTTACAACATATTCGGTAATTTGGATATACTCTTCCTTTGCCAGCGAAAGAGACGAGCATTATTAAAGTAATCACAAGTGTTTTTTATCTTAAGCGTTTGTGTGTTTAACAATGTAAACAGCTAAGTATTTCCATAGAATTTTAGTTAATTTAATCGTTGAGAGAATGCACATTTCACAGTATGTTGAGGTATATAATATATTCTCTGAGAAATCACTTACTCACAATGTGTTAATCGTGAGGGGGGGAAATAGCCAACTGAAAATATCATACCCAAATACTTTCTCTGCAAATTTAGTTGCAGATTGATTATCGCAATGTGTTAGTCATGAAGGAGAAAAACTGTCCAATTAAAAATATTACAGCCAAATATAATGAATGTATGTAAGTGCTGAGCCAGGTCCAGGAAATGGTGGTGTTTTGATGGGGGAGCACTACGGGTGGATCGTGGAGTGGCGTGGCGGGAGGGGTTGTTTTATGACCGCATTACACACCTAAGTAACTTCGAACTGTAACAGTGATTGATCTGCGAGTTCAAATGTACTCTAGACACACTCTTTTATGCCTCTATGGTGTGATCCTGTCGATCACGTGTCAAGAGTCGGAGTGTGCCGGAGTGAAATGTGTCGGTTTAGTGACAGACAAGTGTCAGTAACAATAAGAGACAGTTAATGTGTGATTACTCGTGACACCATGTTCAGCCAAGACCTCTACTTAAACAATTTATGTGTGGTTACTCGTGAAAACATACTCAGCCAGGACCTAAAATTAGACAGTTTATGAGTGATTACTCGTGAAACCATACTCAGCCAGGACCTCTAATTAAACAGTTTGTGTGTGATTACTCGTGAAACCATACTCAGCCAGGACCTCTAATTGAACAGTTTGTGTGTGATTACTCGTGAAATCATACTCAGCCAGGACCTCTAACTTAGACAGTTTGTGTGTGATTACTCGTGAAGCCATACTCAGCCAGGACCTAAAATTAGACAGTTTATGAGTGATTACTCGTGAAATCATACTCAGCCAGGACCTCTAATTGAACAGTTTGTGTGTGATTACTCGTGAAATCATACTCAAACCTAACAGTTTGACTCGTGAATTACTCAGCCAGTCTAAAACAGTTTGTGTGTGATTACTAGTGAAACCATACTCAGCCAGGACCTCTAACTTAGATAGTTTGTGTGTGTGATTACTCGTGAAGCCATACTCAGCCAGGACCTCTAATTAGACAGTTTGTGTGTGATTACTCGTGAAACCATACTCTGCCAGGACCTAAAATTAGACAGTTTGTGTGTGATTACTCGTGAAATTATACTCAGCCAGGACCTCTAATTAAACAACAGTTTGTGTGTGATTACTCGTGAAATCATACTCAGCCAGGACCTCTAATTGAACAGTTTGTGTGTGTGATTACTCGTGAAATCATACTCAGCCAGGACCTCTAATTGAACAGTTTGTGTGTGATTACTCGTGAAACCATACTCAGCCAGCCAGGACCTCTAATAAAACAGTTTGTGTGTGATTACTCGTGAAACCATACTCAGCCAGGACCTCTAATTGAACAGTTTGTGTGTGATTACTCGTGAAATCATACTCAGCCAGGACCTCTAATTAAACAGTTTGTGTGTGATTACTCGTGAAATCATACTCAGCCAGGACCTCTAATTGAACAGTTTGTGTGTGATTACTCGTGAAATCATACTCAGCCAGGACCTCTAATTAAACAGTTTGTGTGTGATTACTTGTGAAATCATACTCAGCCAGGACCTCTAATTAAACAGTTTGTGTGTGATTACTTGAGAAATCATACTCAGCCAGGACCTCTAATTAAACAGTTTGTATGTGATTACTTGTGAAATCATACTCAGCCAGGACCTCTAATTAAACAGTTTGTGTGTGATTACTTGTGAAATCATACTCAGCCAGGACCTCTAATTGAACAGTTTGTGTGTGATTACTCGTGAAACCATACTCAGCCAGGACCTCTAATTAAACAGTTTGTGTGTGTGATTACTCGTGAAATCATACTCAGCCAGGACCTCTAATTGAACAGTTTGTGTGTGATTACTCGTGAAATCATACTCAACCAGGACCTCTAATTAAACAGTTTGTGTGTGATTACTAGTGAAACCATACTCAGCCAGGACCTCAACTTAGATAGTTTGTGTGTGATTACTCGTGAAGCCATACTCAGCCAGGACCTAAAATTAGACAGTTTGTGTGTGATTACTCGTGAAACCATACTCTGCCAGGACCTAAAACTTAGACAGTTTATGTGTGATTACTCGTGAAATTATACTCAGCCAGGACCTCTAATTAAACAATTTGTGTGTGATTACTCGTGAAACCATGCTCAGCCAGGACTTCTACTTAGATAGTCTGTGTGTGGTCACTCGTGAAACCATACTCAGCTAGGACCTCTACTTAGACAGTTTACGTGTGATTATTCGTGAACCATACTCAGCCAGGACCTCTACTTAGATAGTTTGTGTGTGATTACTCGTGAAACCATACTCAGCCAGGACTAGTAAGAAAGATATAAAAAGGCCAAATATCGTTTACGAAAGAACAATTTGTGTACGTTCAAATTTTAGATTTTATCAATTTAAGAAGTTTATTAAAGGAGATTCAGAACGTCTCAGGTTAGACCCCGGTTGTACTGTGGTGAAATGCTTACTAGCGCGATAGCAAGGAAGACACCGGAGGCGGAGGCGGCGAGGAGGTAAGCAGGCTTGCTTGTGCCGTCACGGTTGGCTACCGGACCGAGCGAGCTAGCTACCAGCACGGCACGAGACAGCGGAAAACTCCGGTATCGCACTCGCGACCGCACCGGCCGACATGGATACGATACTGGAGGGCCGGACTACAAAAACTGCCCGGATTACCGCAGTTTGGATTACACGTGTAACGGAAAGCCACGTCAAGAGATTTGAGAGTTTCACATGATAATCCATAATCCAGTAACTTCTACAAAACGAAAACTGTTTATTACGAGGTAGTTGGATTGATCTGAATGACTGACATACTGTACAGAATTTGACTTTTGCTCCAAGGACACAAATGAACTACTTCACACGGATGATTTTAAAAACAGTTACATTTTGGTAGGAACATTAAAAACTACCAAAATACATACATTCGTACAAGAAGTTTAGTAATAAAAATTATATCCAAATCAGAGATTACTAAGTGAATAGCCAAAGTACATAAAATGCCAGGATAATAAGTGGTATGAATTGTCAGAAATTTCATCTCATTTAATAATACATATATTTGTATTAATACACTCCCACACCTGACGAAGATGATAGATTTTAATCCTCGAAACGTTGTGTTATACCTTTTGTCACGACGGCAAATGCCCGAAATCCTGTTATCCTTTCAAACCTTACATCGTCAATGAAAAACAAAACGAAAAACTGATAACCGATTACAAAATAATTCATTCGGATTCGTAGCAAAATGTGTGATTATCCAATCTATCAGATTCCACCGTGAAAAAAGTGAGCATGGAAGAAACTGCAGTATAGGATCATTAAATACTGGATTTGGATTCACTTTATCTGTTTTCAAATCGGACTGTTAAATATTAAAATATATTTCAGGAAACGTTTCCATCAAAACATAATTATACATTTGTTGGGGTGCGCCGGGGCTAAAATCTGGACCACTCACACTTGTCGGGCGAGCATGCTATCACTATTAACCCTACTGCACCCTCACTTTTACCATTATCGATTATTTTGTAATTGGGCATTTCTCACACATCTTTTAACTAAACTAACATGTGATCGGAAAACTAAATAGCTCTTAAACAACTACCTAATTTAGGATTTTTCCGGACATTTGCCATCGTTCAGTGAAACAAGAAAGTTTCTTGTTTCACTGAACGATGGCAAATGTCCGGAAAGATCCTGTTTCCTTCAAAATCCTTCCATCGTCAAAAATAACCTTCAAACAAAGAGTACCTAATTTAATTTCAACCAATGCTCCACCGGGACCCGAATTCGAAACTTCCACTTGCCGGGCGAGCATGCTACCACTACACCACAGAGTAGGCTACTACTCAACTTTTGTTATTAATTATTTTGTATTTTGCGGTTTTTACAAAACCGTTCTTTTTGCGAATAAATCTTTATTGAAATTAAATCAACCAACTGTCATTCACACAACATGTATAACTGTCACCGGCATCATCGCAAAAAAAAAAAAAACAACTACTGACTTTTCCAACATAAACGTTGTTGTGATTAATCCTGGCATACATTTTTCTATTATACAATAATATCTTTTGGGTTATTACACGTTATCAAAGGTAGTGAGCAAGTGAAGTCTGCGAAATGAAGTCGGTTTATGTATGACGTGACTGAAGGGCCGTGGCAAGAACAATCGGAACCCTTGATAATTAATTAACCTCCTCCTTCCTTCCTGCCCCACAGGTGCCGAAATTGTTCAGTCTAACCGACAGTCCCTTTCAATGTCATCGTTCTCAATGTCTCTGACTGATATCGTATACGTAACAATCAGAACTGCGATTGCAGACATTGAATTGAGTAACAGTTACTATTCGTATAGTTTGAAACTGAAAATGTGATCAATTGCTAAGATTTATATCTAACACCAAGAAAATGCTCTATATTTTGTTAAATTTCAACATGAACAAGATCACTAGGCCCTGGAACAACATAGGGTCCGTACCAGTCAAACATTCTTTAATTTTCTGCACTCCAATAACTAGAACCGACTTCTGCCAGATTTTTCAAAAATTAATTTTACTTTTTAAAATTTTGCAACTACAGAGAAATTGTTTGCTATGAATTCCTTTCAAGTTTGACTTTTACCAGAAAAGAACGAATTCAAATAAATATACAATGTTATTTATCAAAGGTATTTGTCAAAATATACGTTAAAATAGGATTTATCCTGTTATAATTTCAGTTAACAATCTCAAATAAACACAACACATAAGTTAAAAATATAAACATAAACACAGGTTCTACCATTACTTTCTACTTCTTTTTAAATGTGAATGTTCACAGTTGTTTATTCGGCCTAAATCTACCAGTACTACTTGTATAACTATATCCTTTAGTGATACAAAAAATTCACCTACGACCATTGGTTGACCTATTGTGACCTGCATTCTTTAGTTCAGTTTTAATAATTAGTGTTGTGTTTAGTTTTGTATTAAGCGCATGTTTTAGAGTTAGTGAAGTTGACACACAACATGGTGGTTGCGATTCCTGACTTACTCGTGTCACAAACGCTCTGGTATGATTTGTTTTTTTTTAACTAGTTTGTAATTATGTGTTAGGTTAGTTATTTACCTGAAGAAGAGATCAGATTACAAATCTGGAAACGCAGTCTTACTGATTTTTTTGTGTCACTGAACGATGGCAAATGCCCGAAAAAAAATCCTTCACTATCCTTCCATCGTCAAAAACAAACTTCAAGCAAAGTATAACCTTTACTTGATCCATCAAAATTAATGTTATACGAACATTTGCATTTTAAACGCTCGATACAATTACTAAAAGGGTTAGTTTTGATACCAATGTTATCTTATCATAATATCAAAAGTATCATAAATAATACAAATACAAAAAATCCCGTTACGTGGGATGTTTAATACAAGAAAGAAGAAATCCGGGGACATGAGAGATGGTAACATGTATGTTAACAAACTAGTCTTTTAATTATAATGACTTAAAGACCGGTCACCAGTTGCTTCACACAACTATGCTGTAATGTCACCAGCATGCCACAAGCAGTATGTTTTCCTGACCACAATCACCAGCACAACAAAAGTCATTAACTCGAACTTGAACCGACAATTTGTTGTTTTATTATCATACTGCTACCTATTTATCACAAAGTCATAACCGGCAACTTTGCGAAAATTGCGTGCACAATTTGTTAAATAGATTTGCTAATGATACGAGTTTTACACCATTTATTATTTTACATCGCCCATCTCGCTAAGTAAATTAATTTTAAAGTTTTAAAAATAATACACTAATGAATATATATGTTTTTAAATAACTTGTTTTAGTGTTAGAAAATTGGTCATCCCACCTCTCCCGACTTTACAGTTTGTATCTGAACACCTGAGAGAAACGGCTAGGACTTACAGACGTAAAAATAACATCATTTTCAACACACTTTCCAAAAACGAATCCTCCGGAGTTAGATCTGCCAAAGTATGCATATTGTGAAGATTTTTCAAATTGTATCGGTTTACAATAAGGTATAATGTTTTTATTTAAAAGGAGAAGCCGATCCCCTTTTAAGCCTTACTCTGCCCGTCCTCATGGGCTCACTGGCCTGTGCAGGGATCTTATCAAACAGAATAAGGGGGAGAGTCGATACAGTACAAGGTCGATGGTACTGATAAAAAGTGCAGCGGTCACAGACAGGATTTGAACCTGCGCTATCTCTAACTCAGACTCAAAGTCCAACGTCTCAGACCACTCGGCCATCGGCACTCCCAATACATTGTATTTAATATGTTATTGTATCGGCAACAACGCAGATGACTGTGAGTGCACACGTTCTGTCAGCCTTACCGTGAGTGCAAGTGTACATTCGAAACAGGTTCTTTCAAAACGGCGCATTGCCATAATAAAATTACCCTTACTCAGGTGGCAAAAATTGCTTATAAATATTTAAATATAAGAATTCTTTGCTCTGTTTTTTTAACACTTTTTTTATTAAATGAAGCTACACGAAATGTAAAAAGTAAGTTTCAATTATACTTGTCATGGATGTCACTTTTAGCAAAAACTGTTCTTTAGAATTTTCGAATTTTTATTCGATATTTACGAACAATTGTGCTTTCTACAAACGGCTTATTTGTGACCGATCAGACCTAGTCCTCATGTCAGGCGGAACATGATAGGCTAGTCCATAGGGACAACAGAAATGCACGTCCTGCAATAATTAATAGGGTTTATGTATCTCTAACTGTACAACACCATCGCATTAATAACATCCCCTATTTACCTTTCTGGTTAACTAACTCTGCAATACTGGTTAACTAACAGTTGGGCTCTCTCACATTCAACATATATCTTCCCAATACTGCCACTTTATAGTCCAAGAATACCGAATCCAAAAAATTTCATCTAATTATTTTATGTTTATTAAGCAACATAAACATTCTATTTCAACTTAAAGACTTTAAGTTTTCCTGTGGCCTTTTTAGACTGAAAGTTGTGAGTGGTTATATATTCTGGAGTCTTAGTCTTACTTATATAATTGTAATTATCACTGCAATATAGCCTACTCGTCTTCAGACTTTTTAGACACAGCTCCTTTTTTCTGCAACTAATTTCTGATGAGTCTTTTACATTCTTACGCCTAAATGTATCACATCAAATCAAAAATACAATAACTCGTTTCGAAACCCTTAGTGTATTATACTAGGGACTGGTTGAGTAGTAATAAAATGTGATTTGATCAAATGAACTTATACAAAATGATATTTCATATCTTCCTGTTTTGGCGAGACATCCATGGCTCATGGGCCAAGGTTTACATTATAGAAACCCCTGATGTCAGGTATAGATACCATTTTTAAACTGATGAGAGTTCATCAAAAAGGTTGTTACATGCATTTCCATACAAACAAAGCATTCAGGAAGCTTAATTTCATAAATTAAGATATCAAGAATTTTACTTTCAATTGTCAAAAATGCTTTTTCTTATAAAATCATGTAAATGTACTGATACTAATTCATACATATGTAAACAATACGTATTTCACAATTGTAAAGCCACAGGTAGCTAAGGGATCAAAGGAGATAAACACATTCCTTATGGGATGATGAACACACCCCAGAACTGGCTATGTTCTTGATCAACATCATAGCTGGCGAGAAGGCCTACAGGTAGCTAAAGGGACCAAAGGATTGAGGTCAGAAAGAGAAACACCTCCCAAAAGTGACCCCATTCTTGACCAACATCAGAGCTAGTGCGAAGATCCACAGGTAGCTAAAGGGATCAGAGGATTGAGGTCACGGAGAGAAACACCCTCCCAAAAGTGGCCCCATTCTTGGCCAACATCAGAGCTATTAAGAAGATCCAAAGGTAGCTAAGGGGATCAAAGGATTGAGGTCACGGAGAGAAACACCCTCCCAAAAGTGGCCCCATTCTTGACCAACATCAGAGCTAGTGAGAAGATCCACAGGTAGCTAAAGGGATCAAAGGATTGAGGTCAGGCAGAGAAACACCCTCCCAAAAGTGGCCCCATTCTTGACCAACATCAGAGCTAGTGAGAAGATCCACAGGTAGCTAAAGGGATCAAAGGATTGAGGTCAGGCAGAGAAACACCTCCCAAAAGTGGCCCCATTCTTGACCAACATCAGAGCTAGTGAGAAGATCCACAGGTAGCTAAAGGGATCAAAGGATTGAGGTCAGGCAGAGAAACACCTCCCAAAAGTGGCCCCATTCTTGACCAACATCAGAGCTAGTGAGAAGATCCACAGGTAGCTAAAGGGATCAAAGGATTGAGGTCAGGCAGAGAAACACCTCCCAAAAGTGGCCCCATTCTTGACCAACATCAGAGCTAGTGAGAAGATCCACAGGTAGCTAAAGGGATCAAAGGATTGAGGTCAGGCAGAGAAACACCTCCCAAAAGTGGCCCCATTCTTGACCAACATCAGAGCTAGTGAGAAGATCCACAGGTAGCTAAAGGGATCAGAGGATTGAGGTCATGGAGAGAAACACCTCCCAAAAGTGGCCCCATTCTTGACCAACATCAGAGCTAGTGAGAAGATCCACAGGTAGCTAAAGGGATCAGAGGATTGAGGTCAGAGAGAGAAACACCTTCCAAAAGTGGCCCCATTCTTGACCAACATCAGAGCTAGTGAGAAGATCCACAGGTAGCTAAAGGGATCAAAGGATTGAGGTCAGGCAGAGAAACACCTCCTAGAACTGGCCAAACATTGGGTTGATATATGTTTGCAACCATATTTATTGACAAGACATTATTACGAACATTAAATCGTTCTAAATGTGCTGCATCGGAACATAAAATCACAATGAGAATAATCTGTATGAATAAAATATGACATTGCAAATTTTCAGCCTGTTCTTTAATTCTGTGTTGTGCAAATACCTGAAATGGCTATAATAAAACACTAGAGCTGACAGATCAAATTTTACATCAGAATTATTCATTACACTTTTTGTCAGAAATCCTAACACTTTACCATAGTAAATATTAATAAGATAAAGGGTTTAATTACATAAATGATTCAGTATAATTTTGATTTTTTTTCAAGAACCATGAAGGAAATATTCAGTTTGTTCTTCAGAGGAAAAGATCAGATGCACAAAGATAAAACCAAATTATATTTAGTTAAATGGAAGTATATACCTTAACATAAAATATAGCATTAAATGAATGCAAAATTGCTATATTCTACTTTCCTTACGTTCGTTTCAACCTATGTTTGATATGTTTTCACTAGCCATCTTCATTTTGTTCTTATTTTTATTCTTTGTAAACAACTTTTAAATAAAACATTTAGTACTTTTTTTATTGCTTTTAGTTTAACAATTCCTTAGACAACCATACCTTCCTACACATAAATTCTCTATGCACAAGTTTTTGACAAAAAAAACACACACACACAGCCTAAATCGCACGTCAACTGATTCAACTGATTGTTTATAAACTTATTATTTATTATTCTGCCTAATATTCCACTCGAGTTCAACACATATGTATATTGTAATGTATTTCTTGAACAACCAACATACTTACTTTTAGTTTTAAAAGTTACGAGAATTATTTACACTATTTCCCTACTCTATAGTCTAATCTATATTCTTAATGTTATTATAATCACCAATTCACATATGTCAAACAATCACATATGTGAAACAAGCTGAAGTTGATGAAACCCAACAGAGGAAGTGGTTGGTGATACTAGAAAAAGAACTCCCTGATAAGATAGCAGACCTTGACATGTCACACTCATACAATAGAAACTACAACAGCTGTACTTCTCAATGACAGCTTATTGACATATAATGACAAATAATGTCAATTAAAGATTAACATGTATTTGATGCTTTACTCCACAATTCAAGTTTGACTTCACAAAAGCTGGAAACAGAAGCTGTGATTTTGTTCTATAAGCAGTCCATGTAATATTTTTAAACTAGGCATAAGCATTGGAGTTATGACACTGTGTAGGGAAAGAAACCTTCTCTAAACCTTCTCTTAGCAGATGACCCTGCACTGGCGGCCATCTTGGTTTTAGCTCCACATGAAAAATGTTAAACCTTACACTTTTACTCTAATACTTATTGTTGCGGGATTATGGAAGAAGTCTTATGTTGGCTGCACATAAAAACTTTTTCAGGTATTCCACTATTTTATGGATTACTCAGGCCAGAGAGGCACACAATATGAAATTGTTTTTACTTTATCAATAAACTACACAATAAGCATACACAATTATAAACAATTCAACAAAACTGGAGTAAGAATAACAGATAAAAAATAACTGAGTGACAATAACAAAGCAATAACAAGGAAATCAATAACAAAATGAATGATAACAAGAAAAATGCAACAACGACAAGATAAATACAAAGCTTAAATAAAATTAATATATAAAAGTAACAATAATAATAACAACAATTTACTTTCGATTACTACCTATCCTAAAAATAATCGACTACAAAAATGTTTTGCTTTAATTTTAAACTTTGGTTTACCCTCAAACAGCAATGTACTACCATACTCTAAAAGAAACCTATTGAACAACTTAACACCAGAATAACAAAATTGCCTTCTAGAAATTTCCTTTGAAAAATTGGGTAATAATAAGATTACATTATTGGAAGAACGTGTGTTCATTCTATTTTCTTTAAAATTATAATTTTCAATGTTTTTCAAAATGTGGCAAAGAGTACATAAAGCATACAACTGTTTAAAATTGAAAATATCTTCTTGTTGAAATAAGTGTGTAACAGGATCAAACTTTCTTAAATTATAGATATTTCTCACTGCAGATCTCTGATTTAGTACCACAGGCTGAAGGATAGTTTCATACGTACTACCAAAATGAATAATTCCATATCTTAAAGTACCCTCGAACCACGAGGTGTACAGTTGTTTTAGATGTTCTGTTCTAATAAAATTTTTCAAATAAAATTGTGTGTGTTCGTGAATGTGTGTGTGTGTACAGGGTGATCTGTAAGAGGTTAACAAAGCTTCAGAAAATGATAGTAGACCCACAAACAACCGAAGATGTTCTTATAAATACACATCCTATCTCATTTCCTTTAGTATATATCAATCCATACAGTTTTTTTATCTAAAACATTATCTGAGAATGGTTAACTCTACATTTACCATTTAAATAAAGCTAATCAAAAGAGTATTAACTATTAAATAAATAATAAATAACACTTCAATTTAAAGATTGAAACATTACAATTTTGTTAGATTAAATATCACTAAAACAATTAATCCTATAACAAATATGTAATAGTGTTTTTTTGGAATTTTAATGACAAATCCAACCCTATTTGTGTAGTAGATTGGATGAAAAATAAAAAGAGTTACAACTAATTTAGTTGTTAGATGTTTGATAAAAAATACATTTCCTAATGGATTTGATGGTTCTATATTAATTAAAAACAGCTGTTAATGATGCAAATACCAATAGTTAAAAACTTTCAGTACTTGGATCTATGAGTATTCTTTCTATTTAAGAAAAAAATTACAACCACTAAAATGGCCATAAATCTTTAATAAATATAAAAATAAAAAATAGAGACTGACTCCTAATGAAATGGGATAGTAAATATGTTCATATAAACATCTTTGCTTGTTTTTGGTCCTACTATCATTTCCTAAAGTTGTGAAATTAAATTCTTTATTAGCCCAAGAGAACATGTTACAATGTTATAAGGCTGTCAAATAGATAAGAAACCTAAAACTAATATAAATTAATGTAATCTTACAATTATACTAAATTTACAAAATAATTTTAAATATAGGCACATCATAGAGTCAATATGTACACTGTTAACAAGTTCCTGGTGAATGCGGCCTAAAATCATCAAATGTATATATTTCATTTTTCAGCAAAATTTCTTGAATGACTTTTGAAAAATTTTAATGTTGGAATCTGCTTCCACGCTATTGGTAATTTATTGAAAAAATATTTGCTGTTATAAGAAAATTATTTTTGAAACTGGGTAGTTTTGTGTGTTGGGACTGGAATAGCATTAATGTAAAAACCCTGGATATAAAATTTAGAATCGCGAATATACAAATCCTTGAACTCATTATTTTTGTCAACAAATATACCTGTGATAAATACGACATAGTACCAAAACTCTATATCCAATAGTTTTGTGTTATAATCATACCAAAAAATGACTACCTTGTACCAAAATGAGACTACCTGTACCAAAATGAGACTACCTGTACCAAAATGAGACTACCTGTACAAAAATGAGACTACCTGTACCGAAATGAGACTACCTGTACCGAAATGAGACTACCTGTACCGAAATGAGACTACCTGTACCGAAATGAGACTACCTGTACAAAAATGAGACTACCTGTACCGAAATGAGACTACCTGTACCAAAATGAGACTACCTGTACCGAAAATGAGACTACCTGTACCGAAATGAGACTACCTGTACCAAAATGAGACTACCTGTACCAAAATGAGACTACCTGTACCGAAATGAGACTACCTGTACCGAAATGAGACTACCTGTTCTCTAAACTGTTGGTCAATAACCCACAAAGTGGATCGGTGGCTTCCTTTCTCACATTTCACACACTCTACAGAACATTGAGGGCTTTATTTGCATGTAACTCTGCACAATTAATGTTAATTAATTTGCAAGAACTGCTCGCTGCTCACAGATGGTTAGATAGCCAGACTTTCTCAAACACGTTTTCCACGGAGGCGTCCCAAAACAATATTTTTTAATTGAGTACAATTTACTTGGTTTTTTTGGATTTTCTTATGTGAATCATCACACATTGTATGGGTGGGTAGACACTTCCTAGTCTACTATAGGAAGTTAAAAAAAAATTATTTGTGGCCAATTATTTGGTTGGTTTTATCCCATACCGTAAAGTTTAATGAATGACTAGTTTATTATTTTGTCTATTTACAGGCTACAATAATTAATTCTTAGCACTTTAAAAAGAATTGAAAGGAGATATAAATTGTACAGAATCTACAAGAGAAGATCTTACAACATCATGTTTAAAGTATTTTACAACAAGTTTACCTATGAATTACAATCTTTTATTGATGAAACAAACAGAAAATTGTACTCCCATAAGTTACTAACTGTGATGATTCATCAAAACAGTGGAAATCGTAAACAATCTGACAGGTAGTTCAGTCTAATAAGTAAATTAACCAGAGTTTTTTTAACTTCAAGAAAGCTTTCGATTTGGTCGATCACAATATTCTGTTAACAAAAATGAAGGCGATTTCTGAAAAAATTAAATTAGATCTTTTCCATTCGAAATTGGTGTGTAATATAAATACAATCTAAGTTAATTTAAGTAAAACCAAGTTTGTTAATTTTGATCTAAGATGCTTCACTTTCCAACATACTCTAAAATATCGCTAAAAACAGTAAAAAATCTGTTTTTAGACAATGTTTTGAATACACTGGACAGAAATACTTTGATTAAATTAAATTGTGTAGTAAACTAAGAACTTTTTGTTATACCCTAAATAATTGGCTTTTTCAAAATAATAAAATTGAATTTTTTAACTTAGTATCAACCTAGACTTATGGTTTGTATTAAGAATTAAAAATTCTAAGGATATACATTTCTTGTTTGTTGAAACTATACATAGTAATAATATTGTTAAAAGGTACTTGTGGTTTATTAATTTTGTGTGTGAAATATCATTGATCTGGATACTCATAAATGAACTTTTGATGCCATAGAATGCTGACGTCATACAATATCTATTATGTGAAGCTGGACTCTTTGCTTTAGTGTATTATACTTTACTTAAGTATATTTAAACTGTTAATACTTATACAATTTTTCTTGCTGTTAGTATATTGAATAATTGGGCAGTATTATTTCTAATAAGTAATGTGCTATAACCTTGTAAACCTTAAAAGGAAAATAAATCATTATTATAATAATAGCAACATGTAACTCATATAAGTGATATTTACAATTTGATTTTCACACAAATGACAATTCTCAATATGTTATAGACTTATTGTCTTTGACAAGTTAAAGTCAATCCCGCTAACAAAATATTCACCGATGACATCATTTTTTAAATTCATCTAACTAAAGTCACACTCATATTGTATCATATGTAAATACATATGTAGATTTCTTAGCAACCTCTGGACTTTTTTGGTGATATAAAGTTATCACATTTTTCTCTGCCAAGAACGAACAAGTTTAAAATTACACAGAGAATGTAGTTTTCCATTATTCAAAGACCCTAATCTTATCCACGTGTTCTGGCAACTAAACAATGATTCCCTCTTGTCTGAATCTAACAACAAAATGATAGAAGAGTATCAATAAACAATGTACAGGCACAAGACAACAATTCTTGTGTTTCAACTTTGCAGCATATTCTCAAACATTGAAATTAAATTTAAGTAACAGTAAGTAACAAAGCATTTTTACACTGTTACTGTATTTAGAGAGCTCTTGAAAATAAGTGCTAATAATCTAAAGAGACAAGAACGTAGCCACAAAAATCATTTGGGGGGTCCATACAACTGATATTTTCCTGTAGTGGACACAGAGTAAGGCCCCATTTTGTTCTTTAAAAAGTTCTTGACCCTTTTCTTTGTTAATAACGATCTTTCAGCAGTACATGTCAGTTATATAGAATTATTTAAATAATAATAATCATTTACTAAAAAAGTAATTTAGAAAATTGAAAATTTAGGGAGGGTCCAAACCCCCTTGGACCCCCTTGCTGGCTAAGTCATTGTAATGAGATATGAGAAACGGGTTAACGCTTAACTGCAACACTGTAAATTATGTCTAATTCTAAACATAGAAGAGTAAAGTTACTCAAATATATATATATATATATATATATATATATATATATATATCCTCCCACATTACCACTAGATTAGATTATTATCCAACAAAAGTGTGTGAGGAGGGTGAAAAACTAACATCAATTTGTTCCTCGAAACTAGCTCAAATTTTGTCAATGTGTTGTGTTTATTTTACTGTCAAAGTGTTCAAAATCTTACATAGCTACTCTCAATACCCACATTTATAAAATAGAGAAATAGAATACGAATTCTTTATGTAATAATATGTTTTAAAAATTGGAATACTAGCAAATAATCAATTATGCTATTACTATTCAAGTCAAATAAGCTTTGTCTTGCCTAAGTTTCTAAGTAATAACAAAAATTATATTATTACTTTTTACTAATTTAATATTTTCTCTTCAATACAATCAGTACAGTATCCAAGAGAAATACTGGACTGATTATGGTTTGCATTAAGAATGAAAAATTCTGGGATATACATTTCTTGTTTGTTGAAACTATACCTAGTAATAATATTGTTAAAAGGTACTTGTGGTTTATTAATTTTGTGTGGAAATATCATTGATCTGTATATGCATAAATGAACTTTTGATGCCATAGAATGCAATCCAAAGCAATGGGACTCTGTTTTTGCTCACAATATTTCAGAAACAGCTCGTTTTAATAAAAATGTTATATCTACAATCTACATCTAGGCTTAGTTACTTAAAACACAAACTTAAATTTAAATCACTTTGGGAACTATCAGAGATTATTGTAACACAGCATTGCAGCATAAGTGAGAGTTTATAAATTTGAATGAACTTTAATTCAAAATCCAGTATATATTGACCAAAAGTGATTTACAAAGCTGAATCACACACCAGTCTCTTGAGAATTCATTAGATAATTACTTATTACTTGTACTTTGTATTAATTTTATATACATATTCGAAAATAACATAGGTTTAACAATTTTTTTTTCTTAAGTAAATATACACTGTAAAACTGTCTGGTTAATAAAAGTCATGGTTGGTTGGAAGCCATGGATAAGTTACTACAATATATCCATTTCATTTAAGAAAAACAAACCAATGCATCATCTCGTGTTTAAACTAAGTTATACAGTAAACCACACAGTGCAAATGACCTGTAAAAGCCATTAATAAGTTGTTTACTGTTTCAGGTCAGAGAAATTACAATATCAATATGTTCTTTGTTACTCTACAGCAATACACTTCCTTATCTTATCATCAAATGGTAACTGTAGAAGCATGATATTGCTACATTTCCTTATATAGACACTTCTTACTGCTAAGTGTAAAATTTCAAATGAATTGCAAATAAACAAAATACAATGCATTATATCATCATAGTAGCACAGTACAGTCGTAAGGATGTAGTTTACGCAACTAATGCTTTGATTACAGCCGTAACACAAGTAGTTGAAGCGAATTACATTCAGCATGAGCTTTGATGAGTCCCGTAAACTTTAACAAGGAGTGTTACTTGTATGAAATGATAGTTGTGTATGTTACAACATTGTATTTATTTCTTCATGTACAGGGTGATCCAAGAACTAGTATTATACACAGAATTTCAACTTCGGTATAGGCTAACTAATATTTTATGGAGAAGGGAGGAGCAGATCGACCATCTTTTTGATATTATTTATTCCATATATTTAAAATTAAGGATGTTGGAAAATTTAAACCAAAACGTCCGGAAATGAGTGAAAAGATTTAATTGCAGAAATAATATGGAAACAAAACAACTCCTTAACCATTATATATCTTCATCAACTACTTAATTAGCATGTTCTCGACAGTCATGATTTTATTGGTTTTTTTAATTTATCGTATGTATTTTTGCACTTTATATGTCAAAAAACCATAAAAATGTTTTTTGTATTAAAAGAATTGAAAACCATTTCAAAATGCCATATTATACATTTGATAGGTCTATTGGAAATACGGCTGGGTTACACTCATCATAAAGGATTTTAAGAAAGAGTGAGTGGGGCTTAACTTTTAAAAACACATATATGAGAGGCAGACTACTCTGGCAATATCTTCAAATTGAGTTCTAGATTTAGGCCTAGATTTAATGAAAATTCCTAAGCGTAAAACACCTGCAACGTATGAACCAATCGGCCAAGGTGTAATATTACATTTAGATTAGTCTATAAATTTATTTCTACACGATCCTCAAGTTTTCTAAACTTTTTATAACATGTATATAAAAATTAAAATAATGACCAAATAATGAATTGTAATTGTCCAAATTGAGACTGCTCTGATATAACTTCCACATATCATAATTCAGCAAACATGCCATGAGCTATTGATCCGATCAGAGTTTCTTTCAATCTTATAATTGGGTTTAAAACTAATGCAAATTTAATTTTAGTTTATAAAACTAAGAACTACTGAAATGTACATTTTGTTTAGATATGGATTATACCATCCATAAATTAGGCATGTTTCACAGACTTTTGGAGGAGGGAAGGTCTTTTCAAGACCCCTGTATGAATATGGTGTTTGTGTAAAAGTAATATCACTGATGCCATGTAAAGAACCTATTTGTGTGTTCAATAAAATCCAAAAAAGTCAAATTTTATTTAGCAAAATAATGCACTATTGGATTGCAACCACAAAATGTAAACATGTAATTCACAAAATCTTAGGAAAATGTTATGGAACAACGAAACATGTGCACATTTCAATTTTAAGGTGGAATCTCCTCATTACATAAGTTATCCTACTCTGGCCAGTCAGTCGAAAGGTGGCTGAGAAATGTAAATACCATTTGTTGTGAACCCGTTATTTGTAAAACGATTTGCTTTGTCATATAAGGACTTAAACTCTGCACTAGAGGTGTTTAAAGAGATGTGTTATTTAATACAAAGAGCAATTCTTATTTTGACTTTTCCAATACACACTAGAAATTTGGGTTAAGGTATTTAACCTATATGGCATTAACATTCCAGTGAGTAATAAATTTAGCAAGTAAAATTATGACTCCTAAGAAGCATTAATGTTATTTTTTTTTAAAGCATTGTACAAGTACATCTTTAACCCATTAACCTCTTAACACTCCTGCACCTAACCTTATACAAATCCAATTAAACTATACAAAACTCTAAGGATTTGACAAAACTCTCACGAAAAAAGTCAATTTTATTGCACTTTGATTAACTAAATTATTGTTTTTTTATCTAACGAAAAGGCTAGAATAAAAGTATATTATCATTTATAAGCATTTTATATTAATAAGAATTTTTTTATTTCTAGTATAATGCAGCAACTACAATTGTATCCATTCTATCTAGTGTACTTTTTTGCGGAAGTAAATTCTTTATGTGGAAAAATTTTATTTAATTCTATCTAGTGTACTTTTTTGCGGAATTAAATTCTTTATGTGGAAAATTTTATTTAATTCTATCTAGTGTACTTTTTTGCGGAGTTAAATTCTTTATGTGGAAAATTTTATTTAATTCCTTTAACTTCATTATTTTTAATTTTACATAAAAATCCGACTTTTGTTTTCTCCTACTTACAAAAAAAAAACATGTAAACATGCGAGGTTTTGGACACAACCCTTCACGCACACACTCCCTCACTCACGAGCACAAAGAGTTAGGGCCAGCCCGACACCCGTAGTTTTCCGTCTCGGGTTATTTGGTAATTTTAGACTCATGACTAAACTATACTCTGTGACAATTCAGTGTACTATACCTATGTTGGTATTGTTTTGTAAAAATCAAAAACCAAAATATAATAAAATAAAATTTTACTAACCAAAATCACGTGGGAATGTTGAAAAGATAAACTGAATAAGTCAATTTCACACTACATTTTTAAGTCACTGTAAAAGTATAATTTTAGTATATAAACTCTATTATTTGAACCCATAATAATGTTTAAACAAATATTTAATAAAGTGTAAAGTCATCACGGAGCTGTCTCATGATGGGTGTTTTGCACCGATTCAGCAATCTTGGGATGGCCATGATCAGTGGTCAATGGATTAATTAAAGAAATCAGCAAACCAATATGTATTATTGATTTGGTGATTTGATACTTGAATTACCTGATTTTTGTGGGCTATCAATAGGACATGTAGTTGTAAAACATTTTGCAATTTACTAATACATTGTTTATCTCATATAAAAATATTAATCTAATATTATTTTGTGCTTGAACAGTGAACTTTTACCATTGCCAAATACGTTTGTAGCCGAAACACAGTTTCAGCTAAACTGACAACGTTACCAGAAAGCTTGACAAGCTACATTTTACTGTCTGGTAACAAACTGATGTTGTCTAACACTGCACAAAACAAAGCACTTCAAAGCCAAAACAAATCGGGTTAAAACAAACTCAATTTAACACCGACTGTTGATCAGAGTTCATTGACCGGTAGCAATCAATGTTCCATGGCCATCCTTGTCCTGCTACGTCATCAGAACTCTTTTGCAACTGCTGTGATTTCCCACTAACATATCAGGTGTGTGACTCACAGTCCAGACTCTATCTAAACTGTCCCAAGAGCACGTTTCATAAACACACTTGGATTTCTCACTAAACAGCCTGTGACTCACAATCAAAGACTTTCCAAATCGTTTGTGCGTGTTTCCACATGTTCTACTTACACAATGGGTTCTTACTTAATTGACTCAGGTTTTATGAGAGTCATCTTAAACCGGACTGATAGTTTACTTCTTCCCTGAATCACTTTAGTACCATATATTCCCAATGACTAAATCTTTTATTGTTACATATAATAATATTCCTTAATATTTATATTCAAATGAACTTCTTCAAACAAAAATTATGCAATGGTCACAACTTACAGAATGGTTTAGTGATAAATACACACGGTTTATATAAAATCCTCCTGTCCAATACAAAGCAAATCACAACTGAGGTTACAGTACTAATAATTTATTTTTCATTGTGTTTTATTAACTATCTGTAAGAAGTTTCTTACATAAAAAACCTTTTAGCAATTTAATCAGGTTTACCTAGAAAAGTAACGAAGCTAAGGTACTCCATTCTATAAGAGGGTTTATTGTTTATTCACCAATCCCTTCAGTGCCATTGTCTGATCTGCAGGATATCGTTATAGCATATCTTTTCGCAACTACCGAATGTAAAATTAAAATGGTCATATGACAAAACTTTATTATCTCCCATCCTTGCTCCAGGATTCTGTCCGGTTTACACCTTCCAGTTGAACTTACATTGGGTACAGCAAAAACCGATGTGTAACTTCAATCTGGGTAACCCTATAGATGTCTATGAGTGGCACATCACTAACCAAAAATTTCAAGATGGGGTGCAAGGATAGATCGATAGGTCTAGTCTACTGCAGGGGTCTACTGTTGGAGTAGGTGGGGCTCCCTAAGTGTTAAAGGTAGTTGCTAGCCTAGACATAGGGATGTGCCACCCCTGCCTGCTTTGACTGGAGAGGCTGGTACATAGCTGGCCTTCGCTTCTTCCAAGGATACATGACTGATTAATAACTAAAATCCTTCCCAAGGATCTTGACAGGAGGTGGCTCCTTATAACAACCTTACCCATCCAGATTATCCTGTCACTCCGGAAGCAGCGCAAAGTTGCTTTTAGGATTAAGTGCAATTTCTCAGCTTCTTGTCATAAGATAACAATAAAAATCTCCTATCCTTTAAAAAATGACATGGAACTCAAAATCATTGTAGACTACAGTAATGTGTTTATAAAAAAATTTGAATGTGTACTCACTGTGTTTGACGATGATTCATACAGCTTCTGCAGCTCGTCATACAACCACATTTCCACAGCTAGCCGCTTCCTGATGAGCGACATCTGGTGGCTGCCGTATTTAGCTGTCAGGAACTTCTCCCGCCTCTCCTTCACTTCTCCCTTCTCTATGAAGTTCACGTGCAGACCGGTCTTGGCAGGACTTCGCCTCTCCTCGACATCCCCACCGCCCCCACCTCGCAGCACTCCACACTCCATCCTCAGTGGCACCGGTTTCTGAAACAAATGAAGCAACATTTTGAAATTTCTTCCATGTTTGAAGTTTACTACATAATTTCAAAGATTTTATGTATGATGTCTCAATCTTTAAAGTACACCTAGAAGTATTTTATCTAAGACGTGACAATCATATGACAACGCATATTTATATTCAATATTCTATTCTAAAATTGGCCGATACAAGACTATTAAAAATTCTGAAAATGGTGTATTCTAGTCTTAACTCTGGAGAGCCTGTTCTGGCTGACCAATTCAAATTAATCACTGAAACAAGCGCAAGAGAGACAAGAATGACCTCATCAATGCTTCTTATTCCTTGCCACCGAACCACAACTTACAATAAATCATTTGTCATTACTGCTTGCCAAGCATGGAATTCACTTCCTAACCATATTAAGTCAGTAGGTTTGCAGCCTTACTGAAAGCTCAATTGCTAGAAGCAATGTCAGCGATGGGTTAGTTCGGGTAGGTCTTGGAGGACAGATGGGGTGCTAATGAATGTACGGTATGAATGTATGTGTACTTTGAATTCGTATTAAATTCTTAAAGAGACCTTTATTATATAATTTTTTTTTTTTTTTTTTTTTTTAATGTACCGTAGTAGTTTTATTTTACTTGACAAGTATAATTGTAAGACAAGGCCTTATGGCCCTAAATTCGCCCTTTTGTACATTATATACGTATATGATACAAATAGTCATTTGATTTTATTTTATTTTATTTAGACTGAAAAATTGGTGAAGAGCGTAAAATTCTATAAGAATTGATGAAATGGCTGATAAATTGTCTAGAGATGAATTGAAATTTAACTTTATGTATCCCAAACTGATGACCATGGTTGTAATCTTTTGAGAATAAAACCTAAAGCTTACTCTCTGAAAAAATAAATTCATGGACATACCACTTTCAGACAATTTTATTTGTATATTTATTATGATATTACTGATATTATTATGATATGATATTACTGACCATGTAATATAAAAATTTTACAATCAACATTTTCATAATTCATAGCTCTGATATTGATTTTGAAATAAAAGACACATAGGTAAATATATTCAAATATTTATTTTGAAATAGTAAGCATGAGAATTCCTGCTTTAAGGCAAAATTTTATTAAATCAATCACCTCTTGTTCATATATTTTTCATAGCCTAGCTGACAAGGAGATGAAGAAAATGGGAAGGGGCTCATTCAAGAAAAGTTGAAATTGATGGCATAGTAAATCAAAAGAGTCGTAAAAAGGACTTCATAAAGACATTCATAACTTCAACAAAGACATTTGAGAGTGGTCAACCATAAAATACATTGAAAAGACTTGAGAGGAAATTACAAGCTGTAGTTCAAACATCAAATGTCTCAGAAGCAATTGCCACATCTATAACAGATGAATGGATGGAGTTGATTTTATTGATATCCTTATCAGTTACAGTACTGTAGGATAATAATATGACCAATAGATGACAGTTTTCTTTTAATTTATTGACATGCACTTAAGATTGGCTTTCTGAGACTATGTGAAAAAGAAGAACTAGAAGTTGTGTTGTTTTAGGAAAAAAGGAATCATCTGGAGTTTTGCATTTAAAACAGAAGCGACCGTCTTTGAGTTTATTTAACAAAGAGAATGATTTGTTTAACATAGAACGACCTTCAAATGTATTCTATTACTGACAACAAGAATATGACGACAAAATGCCAAATATAACCCATTCCTCCTCCACTGGTGCTGAAAAACAGCCAATTTTAATGTTAATTATTTTAACTACAACATCCCTCCTTTATGACCACTGTACCAAAAATACACAAACAAAATTCTGCAACATTCTCTATGATAAACCAAAATGCAAAAAATGTTAAAAACCCCTACCTATTTTTAAAAATAAATCTAAAATTATTTGAAATAGAAGGCCTATTTATGTATTTAGAATGGTATCTTACCGAAATAAAACAAAGTCAACTAATTTTTATTTATTTTTCATTATGGTAAGCTTATTAAAATTTTATTTTAGAATGTCCTCCTATGAACTGAAAGACAAAAGAAGAGTTTAATGTTCCTTACGGCTTAGTTTTAACGGTTCATTTGAAGATTAACTAACTTTAAAGGGTTTCGAACATTTAAAAATGTAGAAATAAAATAGGAAGGGTAATTGTCTGAATTAATGCTATACAAACTTTATAGAGTTTATGAATTAATTAAAAAGTCAATTTATTGAAACAACTCTTAATAAAGAAAAAAATCCTAAGGATGTCAATTTTCACATTTTTATAGGCCTAAATGTTTAGATTTAATCTAGGTACTTTTAAAATCAACATAACTAGATTTATCGTAGAAAGATAGCCCAAACTAGGACTAACAATATGGCTTTTGTTTTATATGTCTATTTTCTATGGATTAAAATATGTATAATGTTCCACAGTTCATGAAAATTTAAAAGAAAATGGGTGTCAGACATTCTTAAAACATTGTAAACTGCCTATACTTATTAGGCAAACTAAGGCATACAACACAATAATTTTGTAACTAGTTTGTATGTGGGAACACCATATTAAAAAATTCTTTGAAAATAATTAATCTACCACTATGGAATAGTTTCAGATCCGGAATGACCCACCTTATTACAATTTTTACATCTCTCAATTAGTTTTTAGCAGTGTTTTCAATATTGATCGCCTACCTACAATGTGGGTCTGACAATGAACCAGACTGAATGCGACAACTAATGCTGAAATTTTCCTAAATTACGTAGAGAGTAGCTTTACCTGTATGCTCTCGTGTTAACAATTTGCAAATAGTCAGAATATAGCCTAATTTAACATGCATTTTTATTTTGTGTTGGTTTGTTTATTTTTGTTGCAACTAGATATTATATTTCGCTTGTTTTACAGATTATTGCTTTCAGTTTTATGGTACAATTATAGGGTGTTAAAACTAAATGTTAGGACTATGAATTTGTGTTCTCTTTTGTCAACTAAATTGTCAAATTATGTTTTACCCTAGCCCTAATAAATTTAATAAAATTTATTACAATGTTTAGCAGTCATTTTATGGTCTATTAGGCCTATGAGATGAATTAATTCAAAAACTAGGTATTTTACATTTTTATGTGTGAGCTTGGTTATTAGTAATTTTTGTAATCTCTCCTATGGGTCTTAACGAAGCTTAAATAAGAATATCCTGCTTAATCAATACACAAATTGATATTTATCTGTATAAATTAAACCTAATAATTAGAAATATAGTTAAATAAACTTTATTTTATATTTAAGTCAACATTAGACATGTATAAACATGGTATAGCCCATGTTGGAAAAATGATCACTGATGAACTTGACATTGGTCGGTTCCAATATTAGTTAGAGAGATATCATCCTTTATTTAAAAACTAATACGTTTAGCGAATTATTTGTAACACAATAAGCAACCAACCAATTTATAAAAATCATTACAACAGTGTTAAACGCAATGTTAATTCATAAGGAAAGCAAATTTGGCGTCAGTAATTTTATTGTTTGATGGGACCTCACCTAAGTTGGAGCAACGACCTCACTCCCCTACAGAGAAACCCGTGGGACTAAAACAAACGGTCAAAACAAGAGGTTTCAGTCCAACGCACTCCTAAACTGACACAATTACACTGTAAACCGGCACAAAATTGTTCACTAGAATGTTGGATTTGATAAAACACACTAGACATAAACAAACAGTAACCACCAAGCGTACACTGAGGCAGACGACAAGAGACTGTGTGTGTAATTCTTCACGCGATCACCTGAAGTTCAGTTCCGAGCGCTAGCGTCGCCTTTCTTTTGTGAATCAAGACAAGCTGATACTGATTGAAGCAGTGAACATTGGGTGGTGATGACGTAAGTGATGGCACTGGCCTGCCTGACTGAATTTATAATTAGAGCTGTACAAGTCATACAAAGTCCTAACCCGCGAAAGCGCCTATGTTGTAATAAGATTGTGTGGAAGTAACGTGTCTTCAATCCCTAAACCTTACACCTTCATCAAGTATGTAATGCAGAAAAAGACTCAATTTCATACTCATCGCCAACTCTCTGAACCCCTTCGACCAATATCAGCTGTCTGTGTTTACCACTGACGTGCTGGGGTCGATTCTGACATTACAACGGATCAGTAGGTAGTTACAGTTTTTTTTCCCGCGGAAACCTCAAAACGGGCAAAAGGATTAATGATGTTAGTATATGCCGATTTAAATACTAGGATAAACTTTGGATTCAAATCAAAACTAAAAGAAGTCAAAATCTAAGTAAAGTTTCTAAATTAAAACTCAGCATTATTAAATTAGTACATCTAAACGCTGATTTTGCAACAAACAAAGTAGACACATTGATACACATAAATTGAACAGTAAGTCGAATGTGTTTCAGGATCTTGCAGCAAAAATTTAATATAAAATTAAAAGATATTTTCAAATTTAGAATTGGCGACAAATTTCTCTCAAGATTTTCAAGAGGGTGGTGTGGCAATTTTAAAACCATCCTTGAACATATTCAGGTTTTGAGTTTGAGTGTTGGCAATCAACCCATTTTCATGATGAGAGGGGATGGTAGGTCAACCTCATTGTTTGTAATGGTGTGTATTAAAGATACAGGGTGTTTGAAAATGTGGGTTAAATCCCCAAGATGGGTAACATTGGGTTTGATTATCTAGAAACTATACTAAACTAGACATATTTTTCTGCAATATCATTGTCATCGTCACCTACTCATTAAAGGTGCATAAAGCAGTCTACTATGTTGCGAAGAGTGACATAATGTACCAAGGACGTAGCCAGCGAGGGGGTCCAAGGGTTCAGATACCCCCTCCAAATTTTAATTGTTTCAATTACTTTTTTAGTAAACACTATTATTATTATTTAAATAATTCAGTATTACTGACATGTACTGCTGAAAGATCGCTCTCAACACAGATACGGATCAAGTACTTTTTAAGGAACAAAATGAGGTCTTACTTTCTGTTCACTTTGGAAAATATCAGTTGTCTTGACTTCCCCCTAATTTTCATTCCTGGTTACGTTCTTGTAATGTACCGAAAGGGGTAGCACACATATAGACGGACGGACTGTCATTTTAAATTTTGAATTTAAAATCAGTACAATTGTTTGGACCAAAAGGAATGTACGATATGTGTTAAGAAAAAGCCTCTCGGACTTTTCTACCTAGAGTTATCAAAGTACAGATAGTCAGACAGAGCGACAGAGATAAGGATGGACAGCCATTTAACCTCAAAATAATACGCTTTTCCTCGAACTAAGAAGAACCCATGTACCTACTTTCAAGTCTCTATGATCTCAACGTGTACCAAGTTTCTAGTTTCTAGGACCTATTTATTAACAGTTATCGCACAGACAGACGTGCGGACAAAGACAACATTCAAGACTCTGGCGCTTCTTTAATAACATATTTATTGCACTTTAAAAATGTATTACATCGTATCGGTATTCCAAACAATAAACCCACAGTTGGGTATAAATTTCATATACTCTTATTCATATTATGCCACACTGCTACTGGATCCAGCCTTTATTTTAATTTTTATTATAGCAGTTTCTTATGGTGAAATAAACGTTCTAAACGCCAAAAGGCATTTATGAATAGGTTGGAATTTATTTCATTTAATTTGACGTTATTGACAAGGCCTGAATAAGAATTCAGACACGTTAATAGTGGAAGAAAACGTTTAGTATAATCAACTTTTCATAGTTTTCGTACACATTCCCAAATATCTGAGTTTGCAATCGCAATAATCTAAGTCAATCTACCTCTCCTCCCGAAATAGGATTTGATATTTACTTTTTGATATGGTGGCACCACATTTTTATTAATTTGTAAATCTTATGCCTACTTACACTCATAATTTGAAATGTTATACCTGAAGTAGGGACCAGATACCAATTCTTAAAACGTCGTTTCTAGAATAGATGATACCTATTTTCTATCTGCGAGGGTTTTTGTCTTATTAACACGCTACATAAACCGTTAAATGAACTATTAATAATTTTACACTCTGTAAAGCTCAATGGATGATTAGAAGTAATGCGATATAAATGAAAATTAATCGGTCTAGCCCTCATACACAATGATAAAATTTAAAGATCATAATTTGATATTTTACAAAGCCTGTACAATATAAATGTATACATTATTCACAATATCTTCATAAAAATATCATTACCCATATTATTTAACCAGTACTTACGTTAAACTGTGAATTAAAAACATTCAAATTAAATCAACTCTTCCTACTATAGCTATATTTGAGTAAAATTTCAAGTATTTAGCTACATAGCTTATGTTGTTATGTCACATGTTAAAATGCCATATGCTTGTACTCAGTTTGTTTCCAAAATTGTTTATTCTGTGATTTTCTCTTTGTTTTCGTAATTACACATAAGATCAATGTAAAAATGTTCCTTGGCGCTTGCTTATCCAAGTCCCGTGGAGTGAAATGCACCATCAATGAACTCTACGTTGCCTACATAGAAATGAGCCTTTATCCATAATACGAGTATTAAGGTCAGTAGATTTTCAAGATAACGCATGGACAGACATACAGAAACGAATTTTTTTAGACACTCAGTGATAAGCTTCGTTCAGCTAATTAGATTAAGCATTAAAAATCCTGTTCTAGGATTAAATTGACACCTGAAGTGGAGGGTTAACACCAGTTCTAAAAACGATTAGTCTCGTTATCGTTAAACGATGTCAAATGGTCGTAATTCTACAATCCATCCATCGTAAACACTGAACTTTACACAAAGAATAGCACTTTTAGTGTTTAGGCTTTCGACACCAGCATCATGACTATCATATAACTTTTTGTATAGATTAGAATTCGTTATTTTATTTTGAAAGTGAATATTCTGTATGGGATTGTGTTTTGTTATTTTAATAATTAATTGTGTAACCAGAAATAGAGGGATATAAATAATCTCAGATAAGACTTCTTTCAGTCGAGGCGGGAGTGATTCATTAACTCGAGTCTGAATTAACTTTAAAAACCGAGAAATAACTGTATCTAGTTGTGAATCGAAGACTAATACATTGATTATTAGGGAACCCTCATAATACAAATATCTTCATCAAGAATAGTGGGGTCTTTTAGATTTATATTCCTCAAGAGTATGTGATAAAACTTGACACTCGATCTGTATAGATAAAAAATAAGTTAAATTTAATATATTCGATATTTATTGGAAAATTTTACTTGAGCAAACGAAACACAGTACTTGTTTTAATAACAAAATAAAATGTAAACATGATAAACTATATATTTACTTATAAAACACAAATAAAGAAATATTTAAGATTATTTGGTTTTATTTATGCTTGATACACAAGTATTATTTACAATTAATAGTATTTTGGCATCCAACCACTTAAATTAATTATTATGAAGTACACAACATTATTTGGCTAATTAAAAATAAATTACTAATGGAATTATTGGAATTTATAGTTGCTACATTTATTTCCATATTTCAATATTATGTATACTACAAAAACTTATTGCAAACAAACTGTTAGTACTAAAATTGGTTTAGTAAGAAAGTAATATCAACATTAGTCTAACGTCTGCATTAGGTTAAAGCCGTTTGTGACACGAGGATGTACTGCAATTGGCCTACCAACTTATTGCAGGTGCTTCTCCGAAGGTCTGTCGCACGCTCGGACAAAAAAAACCCACTAAATCAATTTTAGTTTTTACTTTGGTTTCTTCCTTTGTGTTTTTCTATTCAACGATAGATAGTAAAATTGATCCATGTTTTCTAAAAATATTTATTTTTCCGTTAGGAGTATTTGAAAATACCATGTTTTAAAACTAACTAAAAATTTCAAATTTACTACGTATAACATGTTTCCCATATGCCTAAGTTTAAGAAGCTAACAAGTCGAAACTTTGTCCGTTTTAATACCGTACTTTTTAAATAATAAAATATACATTAGACGTTCGTAAAGTTTATTGCACAGTAGCTAATAGCTGAAGCCAAATATATTACATTTAAAAGTTAGCCACATATTCCTTCATGCATACAACACAGTCCCGGCTTTGCTTCCGTCTGAAGTTTACTTTGCTTGAAAGGATATTAGACACATCTGGTTATATTAGTAATGGTTCCATTACAGATAACTTCAGAAATAAACTCAGAAATTTTCATATTGAAAAATCCTCGTCCATCACCAATTAACTACTGCAGGTGCTCACACTTTCAGTTAAAAGCGGAGACGCTAGAACTAATAACAGCTGAAAAGTTACGAAAACACAAGAAAAAGAAGTTGTGAAGTTGCTGAAGATGAAATAAAACACAAAAACTCTACAAATGTATAACTCTGGGGGAAAATGATATTAGGGTTAAACATAAATTGTACTTTACGATGATTGACAGAAAGGTGGCCCATGTCACTGACTCACCGTTTGCCAGTAACTGTGTCATCTGTGGCGAAAAATCTTCGGAGCTAAATTACTTAACTAGATTCAGGTTAAAACCAGCCAACGATGAAGTTCTCGGATTCGGTATGTCCCCTTTACATACCGTTCAATGACCCTATAGTCACTGCAATTGATTTTATTGATACATAATGATATATCCCATAAATCAGATCTTCCATATTGAATACTATTACGCATAAGCTATTACTTTGTACCCTTGGTACAAACAGCTATTAATTTGTACCCTTGGACAAACTAGCTATTAATTTGTACCCTTGGTAAAACTAGAATTTGTATTGGTAAAAAACTAGCTATTACTGCCTTGGTACAAACTAGCTATTACTTTCTGCCCTTGGTACAAACTAGCTATTACTTTCTACCCTTGGTACAAACTAGCTATAAACTGGTACAAACTAGCTATTACTTTGTACCCTTGGTACAACTAGCTATTACTTTGTACCCTTGGTACAAACTAGCTATTACTTTGTACCCTTGGTACAAACTAGCTATTAATTTGTACCTTGGTACAAACTAGCTATTACTTTGTAACCTTGGTACCAAACTAGCTATTACTTTGTACCTTGGTACAAACTAGCTATTACTTTCTACCCTTGGTACAAACTAGCTATTACTTTCTACCCTTGGTACAAACTAGCTTATTACTTTCTACCCTTGGTACAAACTAGCTTATTACTTTGACCTTGGTACAAACTAGCTATTACTTTGTACCCTTGGTACAAACTAGCTATTACTTTGTACCCTTGGTACAAACTAGCTATTACTTTGTACCCTTGGTACAAGCTAGCTATTACTTTGTAACCCTTGGTACAAACTAGCTATTACTTTGTAACCTTGATACAAACTAGCTATTACTTTGTACCCTTGGTACAAACTAGCTATTACTTTGTACCCTTGGTACAAACTAGCTATTACTTTGTACCCTTGGTACAAACTAGCTATTACTTTGTACCCTTGGTACAAACTAGCTATTACTTTGTACCCTTAGTACAAACTAGCTATTACTTTGTAACCTTAGTACAAACTAGATATTACTTTGTAACCTTGATACAAACTAGCTATTACTTTGTACCCTTGGTACAAACTAGCTATTACTTTGTAACCCTTGGTACAAACTAGCTATTACTTTGTACCCTTGGTACAAACTAGCTATTACTTTGTAACCTTGATACAAACTAGCTATTACTTTGTACCCTTGGTACAAGCTAGCTATTACTTTCTCCCTTGGTACAAACTGCTATTACTTTGAACCTTGATACAAACTAGCTATTACTTTGTACCCTTGGTACAAACTAGCTATTACTTTGTACCCTTGGTACAAACTAGCTATTACTTTGTACCCTTGGTATACAAACTAGCTATTACTTTGTACCCTTGGTACAAACTAGCTATTACTTTGTACCCTTTATACAAACTAGCTATTAACTTTGTACCCTTGGTACAAACTAGCTATTACTTTGTACCCTTGGTACAAACTAGCTATTACTTTGTACCCTTGGTACAAACTAGCTATTACTTTGTACCCTTGGTACAAACTAGCTATTACTTTGTACCCTTGGTACAAACTAGCTATTACTTTGTAACCTTGATACAAACTGCCTGCAACCATCCATAAGATACTCTTTCATGGTGCGAAGATAATAGAGAGTGCAGTCCGTGGGAGCTCTTTCTGAAGAAGCAAAAAAACACCGCAACAAAAACTACAGACACTACAGATCCCATCATTTACGGAAGTTTTCTCGAACGACAACTAATCAGGACATTTTAAACAAGTTGTTGGTGACATCAGATCCAGTCATAACACATTTTCGCCCATCACCAAAAAAGAAACATTTAGATCTGAGTGAAGAGGCACAAACATTGCTTTTATAAGTTATCGGGGGCATCAATTAAATGTAAATATGACATACTCATTTTACATAGCAGTGTAAACAATATTAATTAAATAAAACAAATTAAGTTATACAGTGTGTTTGAAAAGTCCCGGAACGGTTTAATAAATTTTAACCATTTCTTGTAAAGCAGTGGCACTTGGTATATAAATATTACACTTAAAATATAATTTTTGATGCAATTGCCAGGTTTTTATCTCACCAAGGGACGGCCCATAAGGAGTCTGTAGAAAATCTTATATTAGAGCAAAGGTCGAGATGTTCATCAAATTATAGATCTTTTATAATAGAACATAATGCCGCATACAGAATCTCAAAAGGCTTACCTTATCAAAAATGGCGACGTTTTAGTGCTTTTTAACATGTTTTGCCGAGTTTCTTCGTTGATGCGATGAATCAGTTGTAGTGTGTTGACAACAAAGATCACAACAATGGGATTTCCGAGATAGTGTATTTTTCTTGAAAAGTCATTAGCCTTTACATCCTTGTTAGTAAGTGAATGTTGTTAATGACTTTCCTACTGTCAATCCAATATTAAAGTGATTCATTGTTTATCTCATCTAATTTGATTGTTGAATACATTCAGACAGGAAATTTTATTTTTTGTTAGATGTTGCACAGTTGATACTGTGTACAGTGTAAATTGGTTTTATCAACACTGACTAGTTGTATATTTTGTTATTGTGATATCTCTGACTGAAACTGAAAGAATACACCTGCTTGTGATGAGGTGATATGGTGACCGTTTACGAACACGTCACCAAGTTGTGTATTTATTTAATGACAGTCTCCCGTACATCTCATCGATATCAAAGTATACAGTATGTAGAACCCAACGTTTCGAAGAAACGGGCAGTGTAAAGACCGTGAAAGAAGTGGTAGACCTAGATCCCCTACAAACGAAGATAAATCCATATACATATTACAAAGTTCTGTCGAAAAGCCACACACATCAACAAGAGCTGCAGCAACTTCTCACGGTATAAGCCAATTTTCGCTGGTAAAAATTTTAAAACAAAACTACTATTATCCTTATAAGTTGAAATTGCTTCAGGAGCTTTCAGGAGGCGATTTTGACAGAAGAGTGAAACAATAGGTTGGTGTGGACAGGAACTAAATTTCTTATCTAAGGTTTTATTTTCAGACGAAGCTATCTTTACACTTCACGGAGATGTAAGTAGGTATAACTATAATACGAATAAGAATAATTTATTCACACAATAGCAATCAAAGGTTTTCTGTGCAAGTCAAAACATCAGTATCAAAAGTAATTATGAAAAAAGCAACAGAACAGTATACAATTTAAAGGTAAAAACAATAAATTCTTGTAACATTTTTAAGTTATTCCTACTGCAAAAAACTTCGGCCTAATCAAGACATGGGTATCACGAGAGCCTCGTGGAGACTGTAGAAAGCCTTCCCGATCAAGTAAGCCTTTAAATAAATTTTGAAACTGTTTAATTTGTTTGAATTTTGATGACATTTGGAAGTAAATTGTACAGTTTAGAACCAAAATAAAAAATTTAGTTTTTAAAAAGGTTGAGTCTAAAACGGTCTGAAATTAGATAATTTCTGTGCCGTGTGTTATGATCATGATTTAAATTCGGAAAAAGATTTTTATTTTGATAAAAAAACATTGTCGAATAAAAATGAGAAGGGAGGCCAAGGTAAGGATCCCACTAGATCGGAAACGCTCTCTACAGCTCTCATCTGGTCTCATTCCCCAGACGACCCTCAACGCTCTCTTTTGAAGAGTGAATACTCTTTTAAAGTTGATTATAATTATTGGATCATCTATATATATATATATATATATATATATATATATATATATATATGTATATATATATATATATATATAAATGCGAATGTTTGTTTGTATGTTCCGTTATAACTCTGGAACCAATGCACGAAACATCGTGAAATTTTGTACAGTGATTCTACACGTTCCTGGAAGTAACATAGGCATACATACTAGAGTAAATTTGGTCCAATTTAAATAGTTTATTTAATTAATTTTTTAATATTATAAATCATTGTTGATGTTATAGTGTTTTATATTGGATCCGACAGACTGCGCTACGACACATAATACAAAGCGAACTGATACTTAACAGCTGTTAATACTTTCAGCTGAAGTTCATCAAAGAGGCAGAAACATTTGTTTACATTTAAAATTTAGAAAATTTTTATTGTAAAGTGCTTGATCAGTAGTGTAATGCAGGTTGCATAGAAGACGTCATTGCCTAATTTTAAATTCATATTGCACCAATGATCAATAATCTATATATATAAAAATGAATGTTTGTATGTTTGTCCTTTATGGAATCGTGAACTATTGGACCGATCATGATGAAAATTTGTACGTATATGTATATTTCCACGGAGAAGGTTTATAAGCTATGCCCATCCCTTTCCCGATTCAGGATTCCGCCCCACTGGTTACAGAAATACCCATAAGAAATGCATTGCAGCAAACATATGTTAACGTCTTTTCAAATTTTTAATCAGCTGTTCTTTGTAAACATATATTACACTTATAGTTTTAAAGCATAGAGTAAGCTTAAGAGAAACGACAAATTTTGTTTAAACTGTTTTTTGCAATCACTGTTAAACATAGACTTTACTATCCAGATAATACAATTCAAATTTGACGTAAAAATTCACCTTTAACTGCAATATTTATTTAATATAAACCATGCTCATGCTTGATCAGAAGAGTAATGCAGATATCATAATTACTATCTTACGTTGGCTACAAATATAAAGAATGTTATAAAATCAACCTTAGTTGTTTTTTTTGACAGAAGTATGGTTCTCAAAACTCCGTGTGTACATATTCTCTCGATCGAGACAACAAAGCAAGCTCAATCGTGGCATCGGAGATATAACTAATTTAATCTAAAATTTATTATAGTAAAAAAAAAAAATTACTAAGTAATATAAGGACTTCGGTTCTTAAGATTTGCGTGCGAAGCCGTGGGTAACAGCTAGATAGAGGCAGGAATATGGTACATACCTTCATAATACGCCCAAGAGGCTCACGATGGAACGACTATCAATTATCTCAGCAATGTTTAGAATGTGATAGAAAAAGAATAAGTGAATATAGTGTACTGTTTTCAACGGGAAATTGCGTGCGAAGCCGCGGGCAACTTTTGCAAAAAATTATTGAAATGCGCAGCAAAGCGCGCTGGGCCCCCGCTAGTCTATCTATATATATAAAAATGAATGTTTGTATGTTTGTCCTTTATGGAATCGTGAACTATTGGACCGATCATGATGAAAATTTGTACGTATATGTATTTTTCCACGGAGAAGGTTTATAAGCTATACCCATGCCCTTTCCCGATTCAGGATTCCGCCCCACTGGTTACAGAAATACCCATAAGAAATGCATTGCAGCAAACATATGTTAACGTCTTTTCAAATTTTTAATCAGCTGTTCTTTGTAAACATATATTACACTTATAGTTTTAAAGCATAGAGTAAGCTTAAGAGAAACGACAAATTTTGTTTAAACTGTTTTTGCAATCACTGTTAAACATAGACTTTACTATCCAGATAATACAATTAAAATTTGACGTAAAAATTCACCTTTAACTGCAATATTTATTTAATATAAACCATGCTCATGCTTGATCAGAAGAGTAATGCAGATATCATAATTACTATCTTACGTTGGCTACAAATATAAAGAATGTTATAAAATCAACCTTAGTTGTTTTTTTTTGACAGAAGTATGGTTCTCAAAACTCCGTGTGTACATATTCTCTCGATCGAGACAACAAAGCAAGCTCAATCGTGGGCATCGGAGATATAACTAATTTAATCTAAAATTTATTATAGTAAAAAAAAAAATTTACTAAGTAATATAAGGACTTCGGTTCTTAAGATTTGCGTGCGAAGCCGTGGGTAACAGCTAGATAGAGGCAGGAATATGGTACATACCTTCATAATACGCCCAAGAGGCTCACGATGGAACGACTATCAATTATCTCAGCAATGTTTAGAATGTGATAGAAAAAGAATAAGTGAATATAGTGTACTGTTTTCAACGGGAAATTGCGTGCGAAGCCGCGGGCAACTTTTGCAAAAAATTATTGAAATGCGCAGCAAAGCGCGCCGGGCCCGCTAGTAATATATAAAAATGAATGTTTGTGTGTTTGTCCTTTATAGACTCAGAAACTATTGGACCGATCACTATGAAAATTTGTATTTATTTGTATTTTTCTATGTAGAAGGTTTATATGCAATGCCCATTGATGTAACTCACCACCAGGCTGTACTGCAAGATATAAAAGTTATCAAAGCACCTGCACATTATAAACTGCAATTACGACACAGTTACGTATATTAAATAGCCAAACACTATTTGAAGGCAAAGAAATATACGGGCAAAGCTTAAGAGACGCGTGCGAAGCCGCGGGAAACAGCTAGTAGTTAACTATAATACTTTATTATAGTTATTGGAGCGGTAACAATCCTCACTGGATGAGAAATAGCCATACACAGACAGACACACTAAATGTGAACATGTGGCCTGGGATAGTTGGAAATCACATTGTAGGACTCTTTGTAATCAATGACAATTTTAATGGGGTTCATGTGAATTGATGTTGAGAGATACAATCATACCGGCTTTACGTACTGTATTGAGTCAAAGCTATAATACAGTATGGTATCAACTGGATGGGACACCACCTCATTATGCACTACAAGTACGTGAGCTGCTGGACAGAGTTTCCCAATAGTTAGATAGTACTAGGGGAACAATAGAGTGGTCACATAGTCAACAGATTTAGACCCTTTAGATTTATTTTTATGGTGTTATTAAAAGCAAAGAGTTTGCATTACTAAGCATACCAAAAAACAAGAAATAGTTCATCGCATCAATCAAGTAACTCGGCAAATACCTCCGAATATATTAGAAAGTGTTGCTGGGTTCTACCAAAGATCGGGATATTTTCAACAGACACTTGGAGAGCATTTTGAACACTTACTGGAACTATAAGTACTTGATTTTAAATTTCACTACAGTAAATTAATGTTATCTTTAAGAAGTAGAATAGTATGTGTTATACTAATTTGCATAATTTAAGAGAAACTTTAAAACGCCGCCATTTTGTACACCTTTTGAGGTCCGGTTTGCGGCAGTGTGTTCTACCATAAAATACCTATAATTTGATGTACATCTTGACCTATGCTCTAATTTAATATTTTCCTTTGACTCCTTGCGGGCCACCTTCCTAATGGGACAAAATTCTGACAATTGCAAAAAAATATATCTTTAAGGGTAATACTGATATATTAAGTCTCATTGATTTACAACAAATTGTTAAAACATTATTAAACCGTTCCGGAACTTTTCAAGCCCACTGCAAATGCCCATATACTCTAGTAAATATTTACCAATAATGAGTATTATATATTGAAATTACATTGTGGACAGAAAGGTAACTACATTGCTTTTAAATGTTTTTCCCTTTTTGGGATTTCAATTAAATGTCGCGTAAATTTATGATTTTCTAAGTCCATATAAATATTTACTGATACTTTTTATGATGGTTTAGAAGTTTGTTAGATACCTTTCCACAAGAACAATAAGCCTCAAGTGTTATTTTATGGGTTGAGGCCAATAAGATATCATATTTTAAAATTATAACTGAAAAACTTTATGTTATTTTTATTGGTTAAATGGAGCCAATTTTAGTATTTTAAGTATGTGCACCATATTTTAATTTAATTTCTTTTTAAGCATACTTCTGAACAGCCATATAACTTAGATATACTTTTAAGTATCCGTTGCTTAGTCAAACTTTTATAAATGTTGTATTAATTAATTTTATGTACCTAAATCGGTGCCGAATACTATATATGAATGGATAGAATATATAAATATATCCTGTTTTTCTTTTTGTACTTTTAAAATTAGGCTACTGTACAAAACTTTTAAATAGAAATGTTTTTAAAAACCTTAAGTTCTTCTTTTACATATTTATTTTCTCTGAGAAATATTATGGCAAATTAAAATTAACTAGTGTTAGGGAAATATTTGTCTCAAATTATAATATAATGATTTTTATTCAATGTAATGGGACCAATAAAATTATTATAACTCTTTATTCTTATAACTATTGTGTTTTCAGTAACCATTTCACTCAGCCATTGTCACCAGTTAGTGTTACAGCCTAAAAACTATCGATTGTATCGACCTTTGAATAGTTTCATTGAATCCAGGAAGAAATTTCAATACAGAATACTCTTAAATGAACCATTTAAAATCATTATTGCACTTATGAAGATTTTTCCAAAATAACATAGATTTCCCTACTGTGCGGTTGAGTGTCACATTGAATTGTTTTGCTGATGGTTTTGTTTAGACTAATTTAATTAATTTATGATTAAATTTATGTCTTGTTCGATTCAATTAATCCGTTGCTTTTCTTCTATTAGATCCATTGTCTATGGTCATTTTTACAATAGCAACATACAATATTTCAGTAGTTTTTTGTCATAATTTACAATGTACAGATTTTTACTACAGTATTTTCGTCATACAGAAGAAGATTAAATTATTTAAATGATCCAACAGAACTATTATGAAGGTGATTATATACGAAAAGTTGACAACATAGTTTATAAAGGATAATAGGGTTACTCATCGGTCATTTACTATCGTTATATGTTACAAAATGTATACCACAACGTTTCCAGTATTAAAATCTATCCTCTTCGTCAGGTCCTCTTATAATTAATTCATAAAAAAGAAGGAAAAAAGAAAACAAAGAAAAAAAACTAACGAAATTAAAGAAAACAAAAGAGAATTCATAACATGTATAATAAAATAATACATTTTAAATATATTAATATAAACTCTCTATTGAGTCAGTCAGTATCCTTAACTATAACTTACCACCACTTAACAGTTAGAAAAGAAACGAAAAATTAATAAAAGTAATGGAAATGTTCAACGCGAACAAAGTAAAGAATACTGAGATTGATTTTCGGAGGATTAAAATCTTGTTTATTTTTTTATGGAACGAGATTGTTAACTACTTTGCGGGCCGAAATCGGCCAGAGCCCTGATGTTGGAGATGCTGAGCAAGACGAAGAAGATCCAACCATCGTGCGACTGCGTCACGTTTCGCTTCGCGCTCACACACCATGATTTAGGAGCACAGAATCACAGACCGCACGCCGCACGCCGCACACCGCACGCTATATTAATGATTGATCCTGGCCACACCATGGACACGGTTATCGCGGACATTGTCCATGTCCTGGAAATACCTGTGACAATGTTTTCGGCGTTTTACACAAAACAGACATCGCCAAGTAGCAAAGCAACAGATCTATTAACACATTCGCGGAGAGACAATTTGTACCGTTATTTAGTTATATTTTAAACAATACCTATTTTCGCAATCCTGTTACTCGTTACTGGTTAATATAAGTTACATCCGATGTTCTTGGATCTAAATTTTTGCCGGATTAATAACCGAATTGGCACGCGAATTAGTTTTTTCTCTCGGGAAATTTGTAGCTTACCATCTTCTCGCGCGCTTTGTCTGTAAGTAAAATTTATATTTTCATATTATAAATTAGCCCTTTCATGCGAGACATCTAATTTTGAATGTAATTTAAAGTAAAGTTTTAAATAGTAAAGTAACTTATTTGGTTGATGTTTTATTTGGAAGATTAATACGGTTAATAGTGTGGTGATGTATTTCTGACGAGACAACGTTGTCAGGAAGCTTAAGTTGTCTCTATAAATGGTTAATTCTGTCGTGATTTTGTTTTAGGCGAGTTTAACTGGAGACTCTGAGTTTGATTTTAACTATGAGTACAACTTCGAGTGTTTCCAGTATTCATGTTTTAGACTTCCAGTCTACTAATCTTTACTTTTTCCGACTACAGCTGCAATGTCGAGGCAAGATGCTGACGCCCGCGCTTGTGAGTCAACATCATCGTGAAGGGTAGTTAGTGTTAAAGTTTTAATAATTATTAAGTTTGTATGCTAAATTCCCATAGAACATTGGAACCATTAAGGCACATCCCCATGATATCCTTTACTTCATTATCACTCTATTTGGCAGCACCGTGGCAATGCAATATTTTATTTTTAACATCTAGAAGCGGTGTTATAAGTAAATTTTGCAAGTTGAATATTCATTTGCCGACCTCAGCGGTATCTAACCCCATGTATTCCGTCCATTCGATATAAATTACACTAAGCAGACGCAGCTGTTCTAAGTGATTATAGCACTAATTGTACTGTACTTTCGAAATGATTTGGAAGACATTGGATTTAAATGAATTTTCAGGAAGAAAATTGAAGCGACTCATTAAATTTATGATCTTTAAATGGGAATATTGAAAATTTCATTAGATTATAACCAGAATTATACTTAGTACAATAAATGACACATGCCTGTTCGCAAACGATTTTGTCTTTATTGGGAACTAATCAGTTAGATGAAAGTGAAACCCAAAGGGCCCAAAAGTCGACAGTTCAACGCAAGATAACAAAGCAACATTTATTAATTAACAGTAAAAGCATTACCTTTTTGGATTCAACAATGGTCTTGTCTATAGGCATAACCAAGAGGGAGGTGTTCCCTATAAACTCCACATAATTCCTTATATTTCTAATTAAACTCCTCATTCCCTCTTCATAGTTTTAAACCATATCTATACACACTAAATGGATGACATAAGTCAAAACTTATGTTTTACTACTACGCACGTGACATTTCTACTCCATAACTAATATGGTATGCTGTATCTTAAATTCTTCAACATATATATCGTGATTTTTGTCATCATATGATATGGTTTATTATAACCTTTCTCCAAATGTCCGAATAACGGTTCGGACCTTACTACAATATTGATAGCAAGATGTAAACACAAGATGAAAATAAACGTACTCCATATTTATTTTTTCTTCTTTCACCACATAATACTGGTGGCTGACTAGCCATTTTCTCAATAAGTTCTTGTATGATCAACATTAATTAGGCGAAAATATAGTTATGAGATTTCCGCGTACACCTTAATTTTGAGATCCAAATATTTCTAACTATAGATTCATTTTCTTTAATTTAAAGAAGATTTATTTAACAGTATTGACAAAATTCACAAGATATTCAAATCAATTGCACTTTCTGGTAAACTCGCTCGATAAAAGCAAAAGAGAGAATTGGTCTAAAGCATTCAGAGTTTGAATTTCATTCACTGAAGCTTCAAAGCTTGGTCGCTTTAGAGTAAAACTTGTTTCATAACCAAATTCTTGGACTCTTCATGATTCGTATAAGAGTTATGTATGATCTATCGAAATCAATACGTCAACCATCTTATAAGCAATATCCTGCAAATTAAATGGATGAAAAAAATTTCAGCAAGCTTCTGGACGCCTCCAAAAGTAATTTTTTTCACTAATTTAAGTTTTTTTTTTAAAGTTTTTAGTGTCGTTGGACTTTGGACCAAATACAAAACTTTTCACGAATGTACAACTGTAATATTATAACTAATATTATGTTTATTTAAATTAATATTATGTTTAGTGAGTTATACAATATAACAATGCTATACAACTATATAACAACTTTTCAATAGCACCTTGAATTGGAAATTGATTTACTTTTCGGGTACTTTAGAAATGTGGCATTTCAGAAAGAGAATAGATCATTGCTTGAAAGAAATGTATTACTAAAAGCCAGGATTCAATGGTGTAGTAATAACAAGATTGAGATAAGTGGCTTGTTCAGAGAAAAAGAATGGAAAGGACTAATTTCCCCATATCAGACAATACAGGAACGTGAAGAGAAAGACTCCAATAACACAAAAAGAGGTCCTGAGTGGTTCAAGGATTCTTTCGTTACGTCAACCGCAGACAAAACGACAACTAGACTCTTGTTAAGTACAATTTACTGTAATCGTGGGAGCGGAGGTTTTAGTTGGATAAGTTAATAGACGATTTAGAGCAGAAAATTAGTTAGAATGGACACTTTAGAAACTGAAATGCTAGAACCAGTTAAAATTAATAATCCGTTACACGCAAACGAAAGGTGTTGAACCACAAGGGTTCAGTAATTGTACGAAGATCTACCTCAACCTCAATTTGTTCCAAAACTGAGTATCGTGTTTTCTAAAAGAAAATCTTCCCGTTATTATGTAAACCTTGATTTAAAAACAACGCCTTCGTATTGGGGTTTAACACATATAATAGTGAAAAAGGACGACTAGATCACACGTTAATGTAGATATGAAAGACATGCGCATGAGTGAGATATGGAGTTACGATCACATGTTTTCTCTGGTATGTTAAAGTGCAATGAGAGTGGTTTGCTACAATGGAAATACAACGTAAAATCGGTCTTTTTATCTGTATTGTCTTTGCAGTAAATTATTATGGGATCTCGCTGCATAGTACGCAATAAAAATCATACGTTTAACAAAACTTCTAATATGGTAGGGTCCTTATCTAAATAAATAAAAGTTTCACTGCGTTTTCCAGTTAAATAAAAACGTGGCATGTCAGAATTATTAATATAAGAATACTTACATAATTAGTGTATAAATATTTATCTGAAACTTCCTCATCCCTAAGAGGACCTTATCCGGGCTGAGCATTGCATTCTTCACTTAGGGAAGGAGAAGTCAACCTAAAAAGAAATCTTTGGGACAGCAGCCCGAAACTGAGAGAAGCTGGAGAAATGTGGAGTCGGAGCAAAGGCTAACTGAAAACTTGTTGGAGTCGATAGGAAGAAACTAAAGTATCGACGAGCATTCTTACACGATACTGAACCTTGGGATAGGAGAAGATGGTGTCTTTAGATTCTGTCAAGACGGACAAGAGATACACCCTAAGAGTCAAGATCCTAGGCAGGAAACAAGCTAAAATAGTAGGGAAGGGGAAGACAACCTAAAGAGAAATCTTTTGGACAGCAGCCCGAAACTGAGAGAAGCTGGAGACATGTGGAGTCGGAGCAAAGGCTAACTGAAAACTTGTTGGAGTCGATAGGAAGAAAATAAAGTATCGACGAGCATTCTTACACGATACTGAACCTTGGGACAGGAGAAGATGGCGCCTTTAGATTCTGTCAATACGGACGAGATACACCTTAAGAGTCAAGATCCTAGGCTGGTATCAAGCTAGAATAGTAAAGTTGTCCAGTCTTAACCCCCATTCCACTAAAGTGATAAGGTTTCTTGAGGAAGTCTGATCTGTAAAACTACAGGCAGACCGACAGTTATATCTGTCTTTCCATTCCCATTTCGCCGACAACCCGTCGAAATTCCTTCTTCAAGTCACTGTTGTTTCGGAGTTTATTGGCATACACCGATGACGTCAGATAACCTCAAAGATGAAAGTCACAGGGCGTCAAGTCAAACGACCTTGGTGGCCATTGATGGTCGTAAGTCCGAGAAATAACGCAATTCTCTAGATCCGTTCACGAGGCAATACCAGTTCAAGCTCGCATAAATATTATTATATACTATATTTCCAAGTTTAACAAAACCAAATTAGACGTTTCGTCTTTTTGCTTTTAGTGTCAACAATAGATTGAGATCCCATAATCATAAATCTTATTTCCAAAGCTAATCCTGCTAAAACAATAACTTTTCTTAGTATTTTCATTGGAACAAATCACACTCAGCGAACTACAGCAAACCAGAGAAAATATATGATTCGAACTCCATATCTTACTCAACCGTGTATTTACAAATTAATTGCCTGAACAAGTCTCTTAGTAAAGTGGAGGGTTTAGTAATCGAAACAATCTTGTTGACTCGCAATACGTTTAAAATATCTGAGCAGAAGGGACAATTATTCACAGCTGATAGTGATGACGCACGGGGCTGTGCAGACCGTGGAGGTGAACGGACGACCTTCTCAAGGTCACACCCACAGCCTTCTTGTCGCCCACCGATAAGTGGTTGCTCTGGGCGTCACTAGAGTGCAGCACACCCTCGACGTAGAAGAAAGATCAATTAATTATATTTAAAATACAATGTTTATATCAAAACTATCCATAAGTTTTTATTTTATTCAGAAACATACTTTTTACCAAACTGCATAATTAATGGCTGTTTTTGCCACGTAAGTTGGTCCATAAAGTAACTGTTTTTCGTTACCTTATAACTCAGTTGTGAAAAATCATCTGGCGCACAATTAAAGTTTTTTCAGTGAGCTAACCTCAAACTTTGTTATTGTTTCAGTAGAAGTAAATGCAAAAACAGAGCTGTTTTCATACGTAAACTTGGTAGTATTACTATGTTAAGATATTATGTAATACAAAATGTTAATAAAACGTGTAATTTTAAATTTTGTTGTATAATAAACACCTATGTTCACCACTCCTCGGTTTCGCTTCGTTCGTAAAACGCCCTTTTGCTTTAGTGATGAAAAATAATGTTGACTTTACTCTCTCTTAAATAAATTTAATCTATTTGAGATATGGACCAAATGCAAAAAAATGGTAGACAAATGGCCATCTATTGCCGCTTACTTAGAACTTAAACCAGAGGTGTATCCAGTATTTGAGTTTTGGGGTGACCTAAATTTTCATTTTCATCTTTGACGCTTGGGGTGAATTATATCTGCCTATACTACTTTAAAAATTACATTTGGGTACTTATAAAATATGGATCAAAACTTTATTAAGTAGGTTTCTTTAAATTATTATGCTCCCATCAACTACTGTACTTAGTAAGTCTGTAGGCACGACCCTATATGTGTCGCACGAGCAAAGCCTTGTTATAAAGAAAGGAAATTTCCTAACCTTATATTCATGCACTATATAGAATATCTACCATTGTAACAATCAATTCCTATGATACTCGTATTAAAATGCTTATAATAAAGAGAATGAGGGTTCTGATCAAATGAACGAGTAAAAATTATAGTTACTCTGGTCTCACCTACACGAACTGATCCTCTGATCTTCTGATCCTGATGCTTATGCTTCCAAGGATAAAGATATGACGCGCGGTCTGCTAGTTACTTAACCGATCACATTTTTTATTTAAGAGAGCATCATCCCGGTTTAAATTTGGAGTTAAATAAGAGTATCACTCCTAAACCTATATTTTTATTCGATGTTATTTTACAAATTACAGTGTATTAAATGTATAATTTGACTTAATACTAAAGTGATTATTAAAATGAATTCTGTACTTTTTCAAAGATATCGATATACGCTTTGGAGTGTGGATCGCTCCCTGAGTAAATACACAATTCATACAATTCAATCCCAATGAAACAATGGTATTATATAAGTATTCAATTTTTTTGCGTCATTCTCGTTTTGGCGCCTTTAAGACAGTCTTAGGGTAGATATAAGTTTTCCTCTGTTAATTTGCATGAGATGCAATAGTTATTATTGGAAGCTCATTAATATTATGATAAATATTATTTAGTATCGACCAAAATGATAAATATTATTTAGTATCGACCAAAACAGGGTTATATCGTTGTAGAGCGTAATACAATACATCCTTCTGGATAACGCGGTTCTTCTTCTTTTAAGGCGCGACCTACTGCCAAGCACTGAAGCCTCAAATGGCCTTTTACGCACCCAGGAGGTGTACTATGAACTATAGCTTACGATTTTAGTAGTCGTAAAAACGCCATCAACGACAGATCAGCTGCTTCCTAGAGAAATTCCCTATCCTTGTCCAAAGTGCCAAGGATTCCGGTGTAATGCTTTGGGACAGTTTCATTCGTATTTGTTTGGAAACGTCGATCACGTCTAAGTACTTAAGTAGGCATTCTTAAATAACACTAATATATCGATCACAGTTAAGTACTTAAGTTGGCATTCATAAATAACACTAATATATCGATCACAGTTAAGTACTTAAGTTGGCATTAATAAATACCACTAACCTATATTACACAGTTAAGTACTTAAGTTGGCATGCATAAATATCACCAACATATCGAGCACAATTAAGAACTTAAGTTGGCATTCATAAATATCACTAACATATCGATCACAACTAAGTATTTACGGTACTATTAATAAATATCGCTAACATATTGATCACAATTAGTTACGTAATGCGCCATTCATAAATATAACTAATATCTAAAGCAATGCTATAAAGTTTATAGTCCAGTTTCCCCTTCTCAAGTGATTTTGTTTTGCAACGAAGAATTTCCCGGACGTCCTTGCGCTTGCAGGATCCGTAGGTAGGACCGGGACCAAAATCAGGATCAGGCGGAGGAGAATCAAAACACAACACGAGAACCGGTTGTGCGATTAATCGGCCAATTTGGCCTTGTGTCCGCCCACTCTCCCGACCGGTCGTAGCTGACCGTTACCTGCCCACTCGCAAACTGTCCACCGCTGCGCAGCGGCCCAACTGATACCATTCACTTCGTACGTGAAGCGTTCATTCACTGGACATGTTGGGCCGCCGACATATCCTGCAAGTTGTCCATTATTACCTCATTAGTGCGGCAAATATTAATTATTTAAAGGGCTTTCATTGAGTTCAGATTACAATTTTTGTTACGAGACACATTTTAATTATGGAGTTGCGATGATTGTAATGACAAAGGAGATATACCCTGTTACTAGATACTGATTGTAATTTCTTTGACTATTGTCATTAATTGGTCCGCAGTGGTGAACTCAAAATCCAGGTTGCTTTATCTAGGTTGTGTTGATAGGTTATTGAAATTGAAATTCACATTCCTGTGCGTTCACATAATGATGGATACTTGAAAGGGAATACTTCCCCTAGACTGGTGATAAAGGGTGTCCATAAATTACCATATCAAACTTCACTTCCGGTCAAAATAATTCAAGCAGGTCACATAAAGCATGGTTCTATCTTCCTTAGTTTAGCGTCTGACTATATGTTTTAGGGAGGAAATTAGGTCTTTAAACTGAATAAAAGCATAACAGTCAAACTTTGCAAAAGTTAAGGCCTTTAATTTCGTCGGTAAAATGCAAAAATCAGCTGATTATACAAGTAGTTAATCAACATGAATAGCAATGTTAGTGACGGGCGGCATACAGTAAAACCTTTACTATTCCGTTATTATTTAGCGTAGAGAAATAAACTTGACATCTAAAAGAAACCTACAGCTTGCCTTCCCCTATCAACTTTGCTTTAAAACTTTGAGAATCTTTCATCACCTCAATTTTGAAACCTGATATGATATTTTTCTTAAACTGTTTTAAAAACAGGTCGTAATTAGACTAAACATTCGGAAAAGTTTGAATTTTATACTTTTTATTCAATTCAAATGTATAGTTTTCCGCGAAAGATAGGACTATAACGTATACGTCATTTCTTACTAATTCTGACCTAATAAATTAAATAAAATTCTATAGAGTAATTTAACAATAATAATCCTTTACTGCATTATATTTACAATATCAACTGTATCCCAATCGTCAACAGATTTCTAAATTTAATAGGTTGTCTCCTCATCTTACACACACACACACACACACATGCGCGCGCGCGCGTACGTATTGTACCCACATGGCATTCAAAACACAGTCACACTGACTTCAGATACAGCGCTTTCAAATATCCCAGCGACTCATCATAAATTCATCAACAGAGTAAAACGCATTGGACACCAGGAAAGGTTTAAGGCAGGTTTAAAATTTAGTATATTTTGTTATTAATGGAAACACAATATTCAAAACGTATGAAGACAGCAGTTCCACGTTCATAGATGTGTTGGAGGAGTTACAGTTAGTCACATAAAAAACCAAAATTGAGGACGAAAATAGGTCGAACGAGGGTAAGTAGGATGGTGTATCACTTACAGACAGAACTGCTGCTGACTGAGCTGGTGCTGATCGATATCAGCATTTGACTGTAGATAGCAGCGGGTCTGCCCCCACTTCTCACCCCCCCCCCCCACATTAGCTTTAAACCTGCAATTACACCGCGCCACTGACCTGCGTTAACATCAGTATTGATTTCTAATGGCGAATTGGTGAATGAAGTAAATATACTCATTTACTGAAAGTTAAACGCTTTCAAAAAATAATATGTAAAATTTTTGTAATTTAAAGTTAAGAGAAATAGTTGTTTAAAATTGTACAGTCGATTTTCCTTTGGGCTACATTTTGTAGCAACATACGTTATAATTTATGTTATGATTCCTTCTCGGAAAAAGTCTATAATTTCTTAACTCTATGTTTCATTAATAAATTAATTTTTTTATAAAATTTAATTTAGAAATAGTTTCTATGAGTCATATTTCAATAAAAAACATTTAATTGAGTTATTGTTCGTGGTACATAATGTAAAAATGTAATAAACTACAATAAAAATGTTTGTAAAGTTAAAAAAAACTTTTTTAAACCGCACTATGCTGTAAAGATTGAAACAATATTAAACCATAGAGTAGCAAAGCAAACAGAGTTATCAAGTAAAGTAAATTAACCTATTTTCTCTAGAGATATTTTTAGGTATCTTACCAGTAGCAGAACTTGTATCTTATTGTATAATTGGCTGAGCGTTAACGAACCCTCACTCAGGGGTATGGCGATATTTCCCTTCTTCTGTCCGTATGATATCTCGAGAAAAAATATGTATAAACTTGAACCTACATGAAAGTTAATTTGTACTTCGATTTTTGTGATGGTGCATTCTTCTTTATGGAATTTGTTTAAGCGTTAGCAAAGCCTATAAATCAGGGCGATACTTCGATAACGATCTGAGACTTTTATTGTATATATTTTGTTATAACTTAGGCAGCTAGCGAAATTTCCTTTCTATCCATCTGTTTGTTTTACTGCAGGAAATCTTAAGAGCGAATTAGGCTAAGGACTTGAAATTTTGCATTAACCTCATGTCTAAATAGGCAACATCGTATTTGGTGATGCTGCATGTGCTGTGGGATTTGGCTGAGTTTTAGTGCAGTCTAACATCCCCAGAATATCTCGAGAACAATTTCCTCTGTAGTCTCTAAATTTTGCGTGAAACATAATTTCTACATAAGCAATATTAAGTTAGACGATACCTATGGGATTGTGCTGAATTTTATTAAACTCTAGATCTAACAAAATTTCTCTTCTTTCTGTTTAGGGGCTGGAAAATCTTTTTCTACCTGTCTTTAATTCTCTCCGCAAGGTATTTCAAGAGCGAAATTAGCTATTAATTTGAAATCTTTCTTGAAACTTTAGCGAAGCCGCGTGCTTTTCATGTTGTGTGTTTGCCGTCACTTTTATAGGGTGACTTATAAATTTAACTAATAAGAAGAACAATCAGCCAACTATTCTTTGTAAACTAAGAATCTAGAGGACAATAAGTTCTTTACTATACCGTAGGCTGAATTAACTGTTCTGAAATATACACAATCAAATGAAACCATTAATGTCTGTTGGGTTTCCCATCTCCACCCCGAACCCGGAAGTTTGATGGGAAACAAAACAGAAAGAACAATCCAACAACAAGCACCAAGTCCCACGTTCCATTTCTCCAGGACGAGAATATTGTGTTAGTGTCGTCACTGCGAGCGCAGCCTGTTTCTTTATCTGATATTGTGTAACGCTCGGTCCTCGCGATACGATTTAGCAGTTTCCACTTAAAGTTTTAACGTTTATATTTATTGTTGAAGTCCAGAAGAAATTCAATACTTATATGGTTAATTAGTTGGGGCCTTTTTCGTTTAAGGACCAGCATCTTACAAACATACCTGACTGACAGTGCATTTAATCGTTTTTTGGTGTTATTAGTTCGTAGGGCAGTAGTCCAGGTACTACTTCTAGTGTAAACTCGTCTCATCTTATCAGTGATAAACGCGCGCCGCTTATCTTTTGCCTGCAATGAAACCTGCGTTAGTTCTGTCTGAGTTTTCAATAAAGCGTGGTGAGTTGATCTGGGCTTGGACTTTGCAAGCTCGAGTTAATTTTATTTCCTCGGGATGTCTAAATCTAAATTTAACTTGGATCTGAAGTCAGTTTGAATGTGTTTGAGTGAATGCATGAATTGTAAGTATGAATGTGTTTTAAAAACGTCTAAGCCTGTGGTTTATCTTACTTACTTCTGACTTTTGCAATACAATGTCCATTGTCAAAATGCAATAAAGAGATTGATTTGATTTGATTTGATTTCCTAAAAGAGCAAGCAGCGCAAAGCGCTGCGCAGCGGGCAAGCATCGCGTGATCTGAGTTTTGAATAGGCAAGCTAGGGTCTTTTGTGCTGGCCCTTAAAAGAAAAAGACCCATTAGTTGTAATCAGGATTTTAAATTCGTCCAATAAAATAAAAAAGTTTATTTTTTTCAAGTTTAAATCGAAATTCCTAAAGAACAGAACAACTTGAAATCATTCTACACTTTGCTAGTGGTACTACTAAAGCATTATGAACTTAGCGTCGGAATAGCCTACTTGTAAGTATAATTGGACGTAATTTCCGGTCATAGACATATACATGTAGTGATGTGCATTGAACGAATATAACGAGACGCCTCTAGTCAAATTACGTATATGTGATACGTATCACTAACATGTCGACATAGCCAGAACGAATATTAAACGTTTTCTAGAGGACATAAATGTAAAGGTCGTAAGAGTGGGTGATAAACGTAATGGCTGAATAAGGTGTAACGCTATTACTAGCTAAGATAGACCTTTATTTGCTACAGTCATTAATAGAGCAATAAAACCCAGAGGACATGAGAGTTTTACAGTTTAATGAAGGCTCGAATCACGAAGATTTCTGTATTGTTTTGTAGACTAGTGAAGTGCAGTCCAATGAATGCCAAGTTCCGTCCTTTCGCAACCCAAAAGTGATCTGAACATGATCAGAGAGTGTGAGGTCTCTATCCAGCAGTCTTCACGCTGTCGCACAGCCATACTCTCACTACCAAGAGTAACTCTCACACCTCTGCCAGTAAGGGCCTCCACCACGATTCGTAGAGCAAAATCAGGCCATCAGACCATCGGTTGATATTCACAAAATCAGAGTTTATCAGAGAAATTGCCTCATCAATATTCGTCGGACAAATCTAGCTGTGAGTTTTCTGCATGCAAATGTCCTCCGCAAATCCCCATACATTAGAAAAATCATCGGTGTACAGGTTGTAGAGCAAAGAGCAGAGAAACTCTCCAAAGGCACCCCTCTCCATTCGAACAAAGCAGCAGATATCCTCGCTTTCAATCCCGTCACTTGGCACCTATCATCCAGACACGATTTCACCCACCCTATAACACTTTTTGCCAAATCCATAAAAATACTCTTCGTCATCAATAGATCATAATTTATGTAATCGAAACCTTGCGAGTAGTCCAATATTACAATTTAACTACATTTTTCCTTACCTTTTGCATCACACAAATCGCTGAAGAGATTTACCAGGGCAGTGCCCATGCTATGGCTTTTTCTGAAACCAGATTGGTGGTTGTCAAAAAATAAAATCTTATGAAGCCATATCGCTTGTGGTTGTATTTTTCCTTTGGAAATTAGTATTATGTTATGAGGACAATATAATGGCTTTTTATATAGGTAATATGTAAACGAAATTGAAAAGGAAATCGAAATATTAAAGCATTCAACAAAGTATTACATAGATATCTTTTAGGAAAACATACATGTTTATATGTAGAAAATTATTGTTGGGAATTGTATTTTTACGTGAAACAAAAAGAAGAGCGCTGCATGGCAATTAAATCAGAGGATAATGCATCAATGTAAAGCCTTGAGAAAAGGGAAATCTCAATACTATCAAAAGAAGGAAACAGGATGTTTTTCGAACATTTGTCTTTGTTCAGTGATACACAAAATCAGTAACTATTATATTGAATCACTGAATAATGGCAAATGTCCAGAAAAAGCCTGTTTCCTTCACAACCCTTCCATCGTCAAAACAAAATTCAAACAAAGCGTTAAATGAAGTGAAAAATGTAATTTATATTCCAAATTATGGAAATTATATTTTTCGAAGTTTGTATATTATATGAATGTACTTTGAATGGATAATACATCCTTAACAATCAATACTGTTGTGAATGCAGGTCAGTTGTCTAGTCTAATTGCAGGTTTAAAGCTAATGTGTGGAGAGGGGCGTTAGGGGGGGGGGCAGACACGCTGCTATCTACAGTCAAATGCTGATTATCGATCAGCACAAGGTTCAGTCAGCAGCTGAAACAGCATCCTACTTACCCCCGGTTCGACCTATTTTCTTCCTCAATCGTGGTTTCCTAGGTAACGATCCCCGAGGAACTTCTGAATATTTTATACGTTTATTAATAAGAAAGGATATGGGACGTTACGGCATTAAATTTCTCTACAGAATAAGTGTCCAATAGAATACAGTGGTATTCTAGAAGTGCAGCCACTTCTGAGGACCATTTCAGAATAAATAGGATTTTTCCCCCACTCTAAAGAACAGTTGTACAATATATATCATCATGAGTTAGAAGGTTATTTACACAAGCTTACATCATTAGATAAATTTAACATATTACCAAATACTTATAATATAGTATGCGTAGTATAAATAAACTCATATGACAAAGTATTAAGTCTTGACGGAACGTTACAAAAGTCAAAGGGTCAAACGACAACCTTGCTGCCCTTTAACCTTTTGACTCCAAAATCAATAGTTAGAACCCTTCTTGGACGAAGGGCAAGTTTAAAGTCTGTAGGAGCTTAATAATAAAAATTGTCGGAAATCAATCAAACTGTGTGAAAATCACCATAAGAGTTGTCCAAGGCAGCTACGCGTATGTTGATTTTTCTATGTGTAGGCCTAGATTACGGTTATCAAGGTAGCGGCAGCTATGCGCTAGGTACCAGGTTTTCGTTAAAATATCAAAGTGTGATGAATTTTAATGTACAGTGTTTTCAATGCCCAATCCTTTCTTGTTATTTCTTTAACCTCGTTTTTCTGTTCCCCGTTTTTTTTGCTGGCAATATATATGAAAAAATAAAAGAAATTTGACCATTAAAATTTGAGGAAAATCTTTGATCTTGGCTTTTACACATTATGCGATAAAATACGGTTATAGAATCATAGGTCAGTAAAAACTTTTACAACGTTTTTTTATTCCAGAAGCGCTCGCTCTTCCTCCAATATCTCGTGAGGCTTCGAGATAGTGGGTATTCAAATCCTCGAAAGACTTCATTACATCTTGACTGTAGACGGTCTTAGATCACAAGAGAAGTATAAATAAAATTATTTATAATGTATAAGAACAAATTATTCCGATAAGATATGTATACCATTTAAGATTATTGTAAGGCGTAAGATGATTGCACAACGATAGCAAAATTCTGCTGCTTTCCCCATGGCCCACACCAATTCACCTTGACAACTATTGATAAGTCTTAGAATGTTAGTTGTGCGTGCCGGAAGGGATATCATTTCCTTAGAACACAAGTAACGTCCTATGAGCACATGTTATCGTGACCGTGTGAGTTCCAGATGTGTAGGAAGCGTGACATATCCGCCGTGACGTTGCACAAGTCCTGCCGCCTCGCCTCGCCTCGCCTTGTCTGTGTCAGGCTTTTCCAGGGGGCGTGGTACTTAGTGAAAATAATGCCCTCTTACAAGTACTTAGTTTTGCTAATGCCTTTTATATTCATCCACATTTAATTCGCGTTCAATGTTTCAACTCAATGAAAAACAAACGATAGCCTACCACTGCTTCAATAATCCACCAATCCAACACATCACTGCGTCAATAATCCACCAATCTAACCCACCATTGCGTCAATAATCCACCAACCTAACCCACCATTGCGACAATAATCCACCAATCCAACCAACCACTTCGTCAATAACCCACCAATCCAACCCACCACTGCTTCAATAAACCGTCAATGCAACACTACCACTGGAAGGATCCTCCTAAGGAATGATGCATACAGTTTTTTCAATCCTCCAACTCATCACTTGTCACATATACGCTCACTACTCGTCACACATTCACTCACCACTTGTCACATATTCACTCATCACTCGTCACACATTCACGCATCACTCATCACTCATCACTCGTCACACATTCACTCACCAATTGTCACATATTCACTCATCACTCGTCACACATTCACTCATCACTCATCACTCGTCACACATTCACTCACCAATTGGCACATATTCACTCATCACTCGTCACACATTCACTCATCACTCATCATACATTCACTCATCACTCGTCACACATTCACTCACCAATTGTCACATATTCACTCATCACGCATTCAATCACGACTCGTCAGATTCGGAATTTGAAACGGACACGTAAATACGTTGCTGAGTCCTCTGTTGCAAGTATTCTGAAACGACCTCGAAACTTGTCCCACGAGAACTATCATAAACCTTTATTTTAGGTCACGTACTTTGGTGGATTGTAGGATCATTTGTTGTAAAGGCGCAATCCTGTGCATTACAACTATAATTAGTAATGTAGTTTCGTAAAGTGTTTAACATAAAATGCATCTTTAACACTTTTGAAGTGTTTGTTTCTGCGATGTAGATTTAGTATTTGAAGAATCCATCCTCATGTACTGTAGCTAAAGGGAAATAAATGAAGTAAAAAAATAACAATAAACCTTATTGACATAAGTTTTAAGTTTTAACCACCTTGGTGGCTCAATTTTCTATTTAATTTTTATATGTGATCAATTTATGGTGTTCCAAATTCTATAAAAGAATAAACTTTTCGTTAAAAAACCTTTGTTACTAAACGATATGTTTAATTTGGGCACTTTTGTAAATTTCAAAATGTTCTGAAGTTGACAATAAGCTACTTTTTGCTTGTGTGTAACATGTTCAAATTTGTTTTCAATATCTGTGTATGTATGGCCGTTGTATTTAAGTGGCCAGCATATTTTGAATTTGATGTTGTCTTCAATGCTTTTATTTATTCATTAAATATAATTCTGAAGGATCGGCCGGTTTTGTCCAATATATTGGTTTTGATAATCGTTATACTTCAATTTGTATATGGAGTACTACACTTTAAATTTTGTTTTTCAGTTTGGTCCAATTCATTCATTTGCCTTAACTACAGTACCTGAAAATGGATTATCCGAATCCGAAATTTACGTCTTAGAAATAAAAAAACTTCAAAAGTGTTAAAAGATGCATTCTTCTAATTGTGATGTTTTAGTTAGCGGTATAGTGGACCGTACTTTGGCATTCACAGGGATGTATCTAAGGGAGGACTCGGTGAGGTAGCCCCCCCCCCCCCAAGTTGACGTGGTCGGCAAATGATATTTGTACTTAAAGAAGGCAACCGTAACTTCACGTTGCAGGTTTAATTTTATTTTTATCCTCTCTATTTATTTCTTGACTTTAACACCGAGCTGTATGTATAAGTAACGTCTGCTCAGTGTACTGTATTCTACACAAGCCTCAACAACACACACGGTGCAGTATGCCCCTGACTGATCCATGTTGTGCGACCTTGGCTCTCTCACTGTTACATTGAACTCGGCACGGTTCCACTCTGGCTACGCTTTCCAAGCCCGATTTTGTACAGCTTCGGTTCCAGATTGCGACAAATAACTCCAGAATTTATGTTTCAAAACCTGGACTGTGTGCGGAGTAATCTTTGTTGCAACATCTCTCCCATACTCCAAAAAAACTGGAGTGCGAGGCTTCACGGAGACGTTGAAGTCCAGTGGCGTAACTAAGGCTTGACTTTGGGGGGGTGGAAGGGGCGATCTGATTGAAGAACTCACCGCACTGGGTTACTAGAAATAAATCTGAACAAATTTTATTTTATATTAATTATATAGGACTATTTGAATGTTGAGTTTAGCTCCAGTTCACCTTCCTTTTCATTGCAGCATCTGGTATCTGACGCTGTCTCAGACTTGACTCCTGGAATCTGGAGTTATGTTCGTCTGAAGAGATCAAAGAAAGTCGGCTACGTAGAAACTCAAAACGAACCTTTACATCGTTTCGACATCAGTGACACCTATGAATAGGTGAAGTGGCAGTCTCAAGTCTGAGACAGCGTCAGATACCAGACGCTGTAATGAAATAGAAGGTGAACTTACAGCTAAACTCTACATTAAAATTGAATTAGCCCTTTCTACCATAGCTAATGGTATTTGATTCTATCAAAACATTATGTATATATGACTAGTACAAACATTTAACTGCTGATAAACATTAAAAACAATTTAATTGTGAGCATTTATCAGAACATGTAACTATTGCATTTCAAACTCGGATTAGCTATTTCTCAAATACTATTTTTATTTTTGGGGCTTTTGAGGAGAATGTTTGTACCCCCTCATCACCATCTTATTTGAGCCACTAGTTCGGTGGATCAGACGAAACCGTATTAGATTTTAACAGGAGATTTTTTTTGTTTTCATCTCTCAAATTAAAAGTACGTATGTCAAAAGTATTTTTAACATTTTCCACAGCTTAAAGCTGATTCAAAAAACTATTTAAATTAACAAATGTAACCCCCCAATTTTACGTGGGCATTTTTATGATAGTTCGTTCTAATACGAACTATCTAAGTTTTCTCAAGAATAGTAGTAAAGCAGTTTCCTAAAAGTGTATAATTTTGACTCCGTACATAAGTATAATACAATATGTTTTATATACTCTAATTGAATAGTAATTTTAAATGAACTTTGGCTTCATATTTTCATGTTTTATATTCTGCAATCAAAAGAGGCACTAAATTAAAACATTTAAAATATAACTAACATAAATAAAAAAACAAAACAAAAATTAAAAATTGTATTTTGATTTTATTTATTTAGGAACCAAGCCTCAAGGATTTGATAAACGCTACGAACGTTCTAGAACAGTTAGTACAAGCCACGTAGCATATTATATCTTTTTATTAAATTAATATAATAGTATAATACATCAAGGACATTCGTTATCATTTACTCTGTAAATGTAGACACTACATTGAACACAAAAGTACTATAAAATTGGATAAAATATTATATGAAACAGTGGATTATATGGCACAGCAACAATTTAGACAAATCTGTCACTTACTTCGCATTTACTGTGTAATTGCGCTTAATAACATAGTCTGGCATTTACATAAGTGAAACGTGAAAATCACTGTTACTAATGTGGCACGGACGATTATAGTGATGCTTGCTTATTTTTGTTGACATTCACGTTGACAACCTAATTCTGTGAGTTGCACAATAAATTGAGAGCAATTGAAAGTATTTTCCTAAACACGATCTTGTCCCTACCCTACATCTGTTAGAATAACACTGGCGTACCTAGTAACCCAATACAAAAGGTTTAAGCTTTATTTATGTTCGTTAAATATAAATATGGACATGTGAAATGTCCACAGTAGCTATTAAGGAGATCATTAGGAGATAAAATAATTATTGATTATATAACTAACAAAAAATAATCAGCAAAGTATTAGTTGAATGAATGAATATTTATTTCCTCTCAGATACACAGATCACAACATTGAGGTTAAGTAGTAGAGAGGACTTTAAGTCCCTAACTTCGCCTCTAATAAAGACATTTTTAATTTCATTTAATCACAAAATATACACAAAAACAGGAAATGATATCCACATGGGCGTAGCCTGTGTGTGGAGATCGAGACTCGATCAGCAGCATGAATATATACTCATTAACATAATAAGTACTGTAAAATCTTCGTATGGAAAAATAACATAATGACAACATGAAATGCAACACATGTATACTCGTAATATAAGAAAAAAGAAAAAAAAACAAATACATCATAGCTACAACAAAGCACGTGTTTGACAATACTATCATACTGCACAAATCACAGTTTTGATACTTAAAGTTGGTCCATAACGTGTGTTTTTTTTTTACCTTATAACAGACATTTTTTTAAATCAGTTCACAATTCCAAGTTTTATCAGTGCGCTAACCTCAAATCTTGTTACTGTTAACCGAAAACTACTTTTTCATCACTTAGATCAAAAGTTGTTGTTTTCTGTGTGAAATCATGTTTTAAGATTGCGACAATACGAATAAGTGCCTAGATACTTATGCAGCGCCTAAAAGTAAGTAAGACGTGTTATTTAATTTTTATTGCACAAATTTGACATAGTAATACTGTCAATTTTTCATATAAAAACAGCTGTTTCTTACATTTACGAGTACTTCTACTGAAACAATAACACAGTTTGAGGTTAACGCACTGAAGAAACATTAATACTTGTGTCCTAGCTGATATTTTAGATCTCTTCTAAGATAATGAGAGAGAATCACTATCAAACACAGTTGTAATTTGTGCAGTAAGTAAAAAAGTAATTTTTGAACTTGCGTTGGAATACAGAGTAATGCACACTGTCAAGTAGCTTAATTTATTATTATTTATTTTATGTTCTCATTAAAAAAGTAATGTTTAATAATAAATACATGTAGGCCTAATATATCCCAAATTAACGGAAGACCAAACACGACCTCTCATTTAAATACATGTGGGAAAGATTTCAGACGATAACAGCTGGTAAGGACCATTAACAAAAACCAAAGCTCTCAATGATCAGCTGACTGAGGCGAGGTCACGTGACCAAGCGTGCTGGCGGGAACCGGGCCAAGTACGCGACCTTTTGACCCCAAACAAAGCTTTGTCCAAGACGCACGATTCGAGTAATTGATCGACCAGGAAAGTTTTCTCCTTTTGCGCTGATTTTTCGTCTCCGGAGTATTTGTGAATAAAAAGCCGTCGGTTTTTTGTTTGGTAAATTTATATCTGTTATGTTACAAACTTGTAACGTCTTTTAAACGAGACGACGCCGACGTGACGTATGTAATTTTGCTGTCCATTTATTAATTACTGCACGACAAAATTTGAAAAATGATTACATTAATAAGGTTAGAAGAGAAACATTCTTTATCATTTCTTTTTAGACTCATTTAGAAAATTGTAAAACTGTATTACTTAATGACAGTTTTTACACTCTGTGTTGAACGCTAAGCTCAGACAGAGTACAGAGTGATCGTACTCTTCTTAAATACAAGGTTGGATACGCCATATCATGTGCCGCAACAGGCTTCGATGACGTTGCGTGCAAAATCTCATAAATGTAGCTCATTTAATTCTCGATTTGACCTGCAAGCAGATAGGCGGATACAAAATCATACAAAAAAGAAGATAAAAAATTACGCATCTTAAAACTCATTCTTGTAAATATAAAGTTTCTTGCAAAATTTGCTAGATAGTACATTCACATTTTTGTTCACTAAATTTCCATACAAGTGTTAAAATAATAAAATTATACACACCAAGTCACTATAAAATTATGTCGAACGCGTTGGGATAGTTAGGCTACATGTGTTCATGTGTTACATGTTTTAATCTCTTATGGGTGCAATGAGTTAGTATTTAAATTATTCGTTTTATACTGCTATTTTCACGTTTTCATCACGGGTACCCACAAGATCAATGTGAACACATTTGTTAACGCTCAGCCAAATCCCGTGGAATGACATGCACCATCATCGAACTCGATGCACAATTTTAAGTCAATAGGTCAGATAGTTTTCGAAATATCGTGAGGGAAGTCAGACAGACAGACATAAATGAAATTGGTCCACACAGCCCCACGAGTGATAGGCTTCGCTAAAGCTCAGCCAATAAACATTTGGCTATAACAGTTGGTAATAACAACATGGAATTGCTGTGATGGTTAAGGAGGAAAGTAGACAATTCTTTGTTTTATTCTTTACACCTAGGGCAGGGAGAGGGCTCAACCTTTTCGCTCCTGCTTCCCAATATGATCGCTTGTAGTTCTACAGAAATTTAAGAATATAGTGAAGCAGTAAAGGTCAGGTTGTGTTGGTTTTAGACAGTAACCAATCAAACAAAATTTTAAGCCAAAAGCTCTTCTGAAGATGTTGCCAGTCTGTCAATTCAGATCTCTCTTTGTGGGTTCCTTGCTAATCACAAAATTCTATTGATTTAATGGTGCGAAATTCCACGCTTTGGTTGTTTTCACATCTGCCGCGGGTTATTCTGCAAATGAGGGGCGCTTTCATATTTGCTCTATATTAACTGACGGTGGGGGTTGTGCGGCAACCATCGAGGCGAGAAGTCCAATATTGCACGCCTCACGCACTCTCCAGACACCGCACTAATTGTATCAGCGAAAGTTCCGACAGATTGCGGGCGAAACCGTCCATCCATCCAAAGATCGTCCATCCAGCTCTCGCTTTCCCGCAGATTGCTATACACCACAGCTGTCCCAGTCATCTTCTTGTTACTGTCGCATTAACGATTGCTCTGGAGGCTGTCATTATTTTACGTTGCTCTAGGTACGTGTAGTGTACGTTCGTGTGGTTTCCTGTACACCACAGCTGTCCCAGTCATCTTCTTGTTAATGTCGCATTAACGATTGCTCTGGAGGCTGTCATTATTTTACGTTGCTCTAGGTACGTGTAGTGTACGTTCGTGTGGTTTCCTGTACACCACAGCTGTCCCAGTCATCTTCTTGTTACTGTCGCATTAACGATTGCTCTGGAGGCTGTCATTATTTTACGTTGCTCTAGGTACGTGTAGTGTACGTTCGTGTGGTTTCCTGTACGCCACAGCTGTCCCAGTCATCTTCTTGTTAATGTCGCATTAACGATTGCTCTGGAGGCTGTCATTATTTTACGTTGCTCTAGGTACGTGTAGTGTACGTTCGTGTGGTTTCCTGTACGCCACAGCTGTCCCAGTCATCTTCTTGTTACTGTCGCATTAACGATTGCTCTGGAGGCTGTCATTATTTTACGTTGCTCTAGGTACGTGTAGTGTACGTTCGTGTGGTTTCCTGTACGCCACAGCTGTCCCAGTCATCTTCTTGTTAATGTCGCATTAACGATTGCTCTGGAGGCTGTCATTATTTTACGTTGCTCTAGGTACGTGTAGTGTACGTTCGTGTGGTTCCTGTACACCACAGCTGTCCCAGTCATCTTCTTGTTAATGTCGCATTAACGATTGCTCTGGAGGCTGTCATTATTTTACGTTGCTCTAGGTACGTGTAGTGTACGTTCGTGTGGTTTCCTGTATACACCACAGCTGTCCCAGTCATCTTCTTGTTAATGTCGCATTAACGATTGCTCTGGAGGCTGTCATTATTTTACGTTGCTCTAGGTACGTGTAGTGTACGTTCGTGTGGTTTCCTGTACGCCACAGCTGTCCCAGTCATCTTCTTGTTACTGTAGCATTAACGATTGCTCTGGAGGCTGTCATTATTTTACGTTGCTCTAGGTACGTGTAGTGCACGTTCTTGTGGTTTCCTGTACGACACAGCTGTCCCAGTCATCCTCTTGGTTACTGTAGCATTAACGATTGCTCTGGAGGCTGTCATTATTTTACGTTGCTCTAGGTACGTGTAGTGCACGTTCGTTGTGGTTTCCCTGTATACCGACACAGCTGTCCCAGTCATCCTCTTGTTACTGTAGCATTAACGATTGCTCTGGAGGCTGTCATTATTTTACGTTGCTCTAGGTACGTGTAGTGTACGTTCGTGTGGTTTCCTGTACGACACAGCTGTCCCAGTCATCCTCTTGTTACTGTAGCATTAACGATTGCTCTGGAGGCTGTCATTATTTTACGTTGCTCTAGGTACGTGTAGTGCACGTTGGTGTGGTTTCCTGTACGACACAGCTGTCCCAGTCATCTTCTTGTTAATGTCGCATTAACGGTTGCTCTGGAGGCTGTCATTATTTTACGTTGCTCTAGGTACGTGTAGTGTACGTCCGTGTGGTTTCTTAATAACTGTAGTAAATTTATGATAGTATTATAACAGTAGATAGCTTTGTACTTGACAAACGGTTCTTTGGTAATTTTCCCATTAAATAATGAATTGTGTTGACCCGATATTTTAGTATGTCTGGTTCACCACATACTTGCTGCTAAAGACGTTGTTGGACAACCATAATCTTAAGAATCAGAAATCCTAGTGTACCATTAATACTGAAGTCTTCATAACACAAAAGGGTGCAAAGATTGGTATTGATACAGTTGTGATAAAATCAATGTACAGCAATCATTAGAAATTATATTTTTCAAATAAAAATTGCAGATTATATTAATAATTCTAGTGGGAGGTAAATATTCCCATTACTAATATCGTAGGCCTAACATGTATTCATTTAGATTACATCATCCTGACTGTCTACTGTCAGTTGTGTGAAATAATCACTGTATAGCCTAATGCCAAGTGAAGAGATATTATTATTTCGCAGAACCAAGGACTCTTATAAAATAATATCGCTATCACCAATTCAGATGCCAAAACAAAACGTGAATTATAGAAGGAATTGTGTGCGCCTATTCAGTATAGAATTACAATTTCAGTCATAAAAAACACATCTTCCCGTTGATGATTCGGTAAAGTCATCTGGGATAGAATGTGACTACTCTTTGAATAGTCACAAGTCCACATCTGTCTAAGAAGAGATAGTAAAATTATTATCGAATCATCTTTACCTCACCCAAAGAAAGACCTTGGCTTAAATCCAGACAATGAGGTTATCAAGAATGTTGGATTGGATTCACTAAGATATCAGAAGCGGCATCGCCTCTACTTTGTATTTCGGTTTCTAAATATAAGATTTGAACGTATCTTTTAATCAAAAATTCTCAACGCAGGCTTCTAGAATGTTCCTGGCATTTCAGTCCAACAAAGATTACATAAATGTAGGCTATATCACCACATCAGTTTTTATTCTCTTATCCTTTGTGTTTGTCAAGTTTCATAAATTATATATAGTTACAAAATATATCTACCTTTCCTGTTTCCACTGATTATTACTAATTGTATTACATAAATCTGTCGCTTTTAAAGTGTTACTACAATATTCAATCGCCACGTTTTAAAGGCTATTCTTTTTCTATTTTGAACTTAAAAAGTAGCTGCAGCATTTGGAATTATGACGAGTCTTTTTCAAAATTATAATATTGTCATAGAAACTAATCAACTGCTTCATCTTGTAAAACTATAATTGTTATTTTTTTAGGATCAGAAATACTGTGTTCCATTTCAGCGTAGTCAAGTTATCTTCCGTTGTGGACTAATCCAATATTTCTTTCTTCACATTTTGCCTCAGCGTAGTTATTAGTAAGGTGAAACATGTAATTTTGAACATAGATTAAAACTGTCTAGTGTGCTCAGAATTTTACATTCTTAGGTTAACATTTGACAACCAGTTACACGTCAAATTCGCTTTAAAAATAAAATTCCACCTACTTTCCCAATAAATTAAAGTAATCCAATTTAAATAAAATCTCTGATTACTCTTTACTCGTTAAAGTATTGACGTGTATTGATACGCAGATTGGTGCCATATAATCTGACTGCATACGGAATTGCTTGACTATCAAACATAACAGCACCACAGGTAGAATTATGTTCTAACTTTTAAGTGGGTCAAGCAAATAATCGCCATCTTGAAAAGTTGAGTACGATCAAGAGATCTGTGGATTTGAAGTGTTCGGTTGTCAAACAAAATATGCACGTAATTTCTTTACCAGGAAATTAGAGTGTTCGAACAAGAGCTAGACTAGTGGAACGTGACCTATCGTAACTACCTGTAGCTCTATCTTCGTGTTCCAATGAATGCCCAAACGACCCGCTACGCCACGCCACCCGCTTCTGCCGAATCCTGGAGAACCAAACCCTGGAGTTTCTCCGGAAATCTTTTGATCGGCATCACCACAAAACCTTCTGTGACGAAATGAACGAGTTTTGTGGAGCGGGTAGTCACAACACTGTTCTAGTGGGTGGTTCCTGCAGTTCAGGACGGTTGAATTTGTGTTACTTTAATCTGGAAGTGGAGATGGCCGAGCGGTCTAAGACGTTGGACTTTGAGTCTGAGTTAGAGATGGCGCAGTTTCGAATCCTCTCTGTGGCCGTTGCACTTTTTATCAGTACCATCGACCTTGTACTGTAGCGACTCTCCCCCTTACTCTGTTTGATAAGACCCTCGCACAGACGGGCAAAACAAGGCTTAAAAGGGGATCGTCTTCTCCTTAAAAATAATCTGTATGGAAGCTTTTCTGGAGCTCAGATGAAAGTAAAACTGAATTAGTTAGATTAATTTCCGAGACATTAACACTAAACAAATAGCAATCTTAAAAAGGTTTATTCAGTACAAAAAGGCTGATTCCATTGTTGAAAATTGGCAAGCAGTATCACAAACCTTTTGAATAACGCACTGAAAGAAAAGTTAGACTGCAGTACTACATTTTAACCCTAGAACACTACCGTGCGTAAGTTTTACGTATATGCGTCATGTTTATTGTCACATCTACTCTTCCCCCCAACCATCCGGTTTAAGCTTTGGGAAGTGCTTCTACTGATCAATGGTCGTTCGTCCTCCGAAGTGTAAGGGTGTGTGTAGTTCCTTTTCTTATCTCAATGCTGATTTTTATTTAGGCCGTGCGTCAACTTTACGTAGTGGTAGTATTGCTAGATAAAAAATACGTATATTTTACATATAAGTATGTATAGTAAAATAAGTATCCAAACCTATTTTAGGTTGCTTTTTGGTAAATAAAAGTCTTGGAGTTAGTAGACAATTTGTAGGCTTTTTGGAAAGGATGAGTTTCTATGGCATTGTAGACATGAAGATAAGGTTAGGAAAACACCATGTATCACACATGCACGCATTACACACACGCATACACGCTTAAACACACGCATAATCACCTTAAGTAAGCACATAGGCAAGAAAATACACAAACACGATACACAGGCATGAAAATAACCTTTACATAACCTAAAAAACAAAAATAAACATGCTACGTAAAATTTATGTATCGGTAGTAACAAAGGTATATCAAAACACGGTAGTGTTCTAGGGTTAATGGAAAAGACATTTTTCATACTTCCACATTTGATGTATTTAAAAAATCCCAGTAGATAGCCATTGGAAGTTTTTAAATTAATTAAATGTGGAAGTATGAAAAATGTCTTTTCCATTAAAACCTACTCACTTCCATCAAGAATACAAAGCAGAAAATGCAGTACTAAAACACAAGAACTAAAATGAGTGTACTGGCTAAGTGTAAAGTCCAAAGGTCAGCCTAAAAGTAATAACTTTCTATTGTAATAACTGATACCAGATTTTTCCCTCTATCGTTCAACTGTTAAACAACCCCTTTAAAATTATGTACATCTTAAGCTATGCTTGTGTGAATTTTTTTTTTTTTGTTGAACTCCTTGTAGACCATCCTCCATTGGATGTGAAGAGTCACTACCTTAAACACTATTTCTTATTGTACTCGACTAATAAAGACCTTTAATTGTATGTACTACTCGAGCTTTGCTCTCATTTACGATTTCCCTTTGACTCCTTGCGAGCCATCCCCCTGACATGAAAAATGGTAGTTACATCAAAAATTGAATTTATAGGTGCAGTAATGATGTGCCAAATTTTATTGTTTTGCCTGTAATCGTTTGGGAATTATCAGGCCCGTACGGGACTTTATTAGCACCTTGTATAAATTATGCCTCAGCATTTTCTTAGGATTACAAAAAATCAATTCTATACCTAGGGTAAACTAATATGACGTACGGTCAAGGCAAGGCCCTCAAAAATTTATCACAAACACGTAAGATAGCTGAAGCTGGTCTTATAGCAAGTTAGTTTTGTACACAAATGGTTAATCGTCGACGCATTGACAAACGATATTTTACTAACGTTACATTTTCACTATGTACATGGGCAGGGTGTTTGATAAGTCAATAAACAATTTTGTGTCAGCTGTATACAATCAGTCAAAAGAATAGTTTCTGGGTGGGAAGAAAAGATGTTGTGCGTGCAGGGTGGAGCCCCTCCTCACTACTGATGTCAGAAAATGGCTAATAGTCGTTTTAAATACAAATGGATAGGCAGAGGTTGACCTTATGAATGGCCAGTCCAAAGCCCTGATCTGAATCCATGCGATTTTTTTGTAGGGTTGGGCCAAAGAAGTGTACAAAACCAGAGCAAAAACGTTGCCGGATTCCGAAAACAGACAACGGGAAATGTTAACAAACATTCCAGCACACATTCTGCAAGCCTCAGTGGCAGATGTTCGATGGCGGTTGTAGAAATTTGTTGCCAAAACTGGAGTATGTGTTGAACTGTAGTTGAATTAATTTATAGGGAAGCAACCTTATGAATTATGGGTTTTTTTATCAGCCAGTCACAATTTTACCATAAAAATAAAATATTTTATTTACAATATAAGATGGTATATATTTATCAAACACCCTGTACATAACACATGAACACCAAAAGGTTCAAATGTTATTATAAGCTCCATAACCGATCCCTCTCCGGCCCCATTGCATTGACAAGAACAGTTGCTCAAACGCAGAAGTCAGTAACCATTTATGTAATTGTGTCGAAATAACGGTTCCACCATTGTCACTCCAACAGTGGAACTGAGTCTGGGAACCCTTTTGAGATCATTACATCAAGTAACAGAGCGATCTATTGTTTCTGTTTGAGTCTTATTACAAAACAGTTGTATACATAACCTATAATTTCCTGTATCTTTTAAGGAGGTAATTGTACGTATTTATTTGTACCTACTTGTAAAATCTTCAAACGAAGAAGTGAAAGAAAAAGTTTCTTCTTATACTTAGAAGAACTCAAAAAGTAATCCACAACTTTCTACGTACATCACCTTTAAAAACGAAATACCGGAAATTAAAAACATATTATACGTCTTCTTCGGTTGACTATGTTCAAAACACATAATAGTTGACCGTAGGCGAAGCTAACATTCTAAGCCGAAAAGCCTAACGAGCTAATTATTGCCATATTAACTCAACTAATCCCGTGACATTCAACATGGGTCAAACAGGTGGGGGGTAAAAATTTTCCTTGGATAGAAAGTATTGAGACCTAACAAGTCCATGTTGATTTGTACAGACGATTACAAAGTTTTTTAGTATTCACATACGTTTGTGACAACCGAGAACTTTTTTGACGAACAACTGTTATTAATGTTGCTTCGCTTGATTCCGAGCTCTTAGTAAGAGTACATGCAACATATAGCAAATTCCACAAAATAGCAGCAGGCGAAACTTTCACTGGTCCTCAATATTCCTCAAATAACTCTTATCTTATTAAAATACTTGCTTACAAGCAATCATATTATTTGGAACCAACTAGCTTTTCATGAATGTCTTAAATATAAGATATTTTAGTTTATGTTGTTAACATAGGAACGTCTCAAGATTGGACTTTTTCTATAAATAAACTTGAAATAGGCTAATGACGCTTTCCCCTAACAAATTCTAACAAAATCTTTCCTGTGGGGGGTGTAACTTTTTATCGTGATTTTTTAAACGAATCTCATTAAAATAGAGACACCGAAACACCTAGGTGTGTGAAGTGGTAGTCTCATTGTGTACTTGATGAGACATAATGAGACTACAACTTGACCCATTTATAGGTCTCTGATGTCGAAACTATGTAAATATTTCGTTTTGTGGTTTTTCGTTGTCGAATTTCTTTGGATTTCTTCAGACGAACATGAGTCCAGATTCCAGGAGTCAAGTCTGAGACAGCGTCAGATACCAGACGCTGCAATAAAAGGAAGGTGAACTGGAGCTAAACTCAAAATCAATACTGTTTAATCAGTAAAACAACTATTTAATAACATGTTTATTATTACTTTTTTTCATGGCTATGTCATAAGAAGTGGCTGTTAAGGATCGAAACTGGTTAATGATCATAAATTATATTAAGAATTGTCAATTGACGTTCATTTTACTGATATAATTATGTTTTAATTGATTACATGCTCCAATTTAAAATTTTTAAATTGCTTAGCATAGGGGTGGTATTTACCCCTAAAAAATGAACAACCCTCGGTACGGGGTAGATTTTTGAAATAGAGGGTAAGTAGAGCCTAAATCCAAATTTTCATACAAATCTGTGCTGTATTGGATAAATACACAGTTTACCCCTTTTTTACAGTCTTTGACTGGACTATAAGCTCTTGGTAAAAGTTTAATTTTGTATATGTTTTTGTTAATATGGTTGTCACAGACGTTCGTATGAACGGTAGCATCCGGGATAAAGTAGCCCATCTGTACGTATTTTGGTGAGGGCTGCTCTAGCTGTTATCCACGGCTCCTAACGCAATATCCAAAGTGTAACAGGGTCATACTAACCTCGTTGAATGGTATTAGGATCCCTATAAAGTTCCTCAATTCGGCGGTAGTACCAGCTGAGCAGTAACGTTCTTATCTAGGAACTTCTTCTACTTCAATGCTACAGAATACGACAGAATAAATTAGGCTTCTACTCTATAGCTTGTTTTTTCAGGTTTCAAAAGTTGTTTAGTAGTGATCTCCAATCACTAAAGAAGTGTATATTTCGGATAGTACTGTAAAGTGAAGGAAGCAGTGAATGCCTTTAATCGAGACAGATAAAAATGGCTATTTTGAGTATGGTGAAAAACTTGTGGAACTGGAAATCGTCTCAGTTTAGCAGTCGATTTTATGTGAAGGGAATTATAACTGTCACTGTCCCAACAGAATGGGTGGCGTCTGCCTTCCTCTGGAGTATGGGATGAGTTTTTGTTGAGTTCGTTCACATTCGAATCTAGTGCATCTAATAGACCATTAAGAGACATTTTCTTTAGTAAATATAAGATCTTTAAGATGAAATGTATTCAATACATAAAGAATGTATAAGAGGAAATGCATCTAATGACCAAAAGAGCTTCTAGATAAAATGCAACATAAGACCTCTAAGAGGAAAATCAAGGAAGAAAACGACATTTGAACAGCCAGCGAGGGACTACCGTTCACGATATACTATGTTGCAAAGACGTCATAATGGTCACATCAATAGTCATGGTACTGTATGCGTGTAACCGTGACCCGAGGCTATATCCCCGGTTGGATGTGGCTCAGGAGTGGTTATTCAATCCTGTGGAAGAATCCCGTATATCGCTTATGTCCGTAAAATAAGGAACGCGTTGCCTATTGTACCTTACTAAAATGTTACACGGAATATCTGCATTGTTGAGTGGTTCGCAAGCTGTGAAGATGTTCTTAGAGATACTTGTTACACAATACTGTTACACATGAGTACATTGTTGGGATCAGCAACAGTCATAGTCGTCTCTCTATCCAGACCCACTTGGCTTTAGATTTGGTGATCTCAAACCATCGGACCCTCCGAGAGCCAACTATTACCATTGTAACTATGATCAGATAATCTATCTGTGTATATAAGACACATCTGGTCGGGGAAAGGATATTGTTGATGGCGTACAGAGAGAAAGAAGGAAGAGTCTTCAGTACAGTGAAGAAACAGGGTGGTTTGTTTGATTTTACTTCTATGATTCTTAGCTTTCTGATTATATTTCAAAGTTGTTTTTATGTTGACTTATTCAGTTTAAAATTCTGTTATTACTTTTTTGTTCATTGAACTGATTAATCTCAATCAGATTTAATCTGAGCTGATTACATCGTGATTATTTTATTTTGGAATTTTGTTCGAAACACCAACATCGATAGAATACGTTCCTGTAATACAATAAAATGGTTCAGCATCTTTAAGTTGTAGTTCTGCATATTTTAGTAACTTAATTAGATTCAATAGGTAAATCTTATTAGAACCTATTGAATACTTTAGAAATTTACATTTTACTTGAAACTGGAGATATCAAATTTCATAACAATGCATAGTAAAATTACAAAAGACAAAGCAAGCCTAACTAAATTATATATTTTGTGTTTGTTTGTTGAGAGTGTTTTAAAAATAACTTAAAAATAGTCACTTACCTTTTTTGCTCAGACACATTTTAGTGAATTTATTGACAGTGAATATATGAATACACATTTTGATAAGGATGTATGTTTATTTAAATAATAATATTCATATTCCTTGCCAATGTTTACCGATTGTATTAAGCGATGCTCATATTTTCTTTCTTTCTAGAGGTATATTTCATGTCGGTATTAATATTTACTACTATAAACCTTTTTCTGCAATTTAAAGTCGGAATTTCAAAACGACTGTAATTTATACGAAATTATTTCTATAACTGAAATACGTTGCGAATGTCAAGTTTAGCTCTAGTTTACCTTCCTCTTACGTGCAACATCTGAAATCTGATGCTGTCGCAGACTTGACTCCTGAAATCTGAAGATATTATCCACCAGGTTTGCACTAAACTTTTGTAGTCTAGGTGTCTCTGATGTCGAAAAGATGCAACTAGCTCGTTTTGAGCTCCTTCGTTCCTCGTCGCCAACTATTTTTTTCATCCCTTCAGACGAACATGACTCCAGATTTTAGGAGTCAAGTCTCTGATTTTGTCAGATTTCAGACGCTGCACGTAAGAGAAAGGTAAACTGGAGATAAACCCAACATTCGCATTGATTGAACACTTCCCTCAATAACTGCGCTATGAAATAGATGGTAATAAGAAAACCTTGCAACACTAAATCACTGCAAATTAAACTGTTTTTGAGTTTAAATCATAAATATAAGAGACGCGACGAGATAGACTTGGTAATATTGAAATACAACTTGTAATTTACGAAAACCATTCATAATCCTCTAACCATTAAAGTACGGTAGTATTATTAAATTGGAGGAGAATTAATGTATGCATGTTGAAAAATATGTATTTAAACTCCATCTATTTACCTTACTAAACGAGGAATGTACATAGTTATCTTATCTCGTGTGGTACACTAGCCTATGCTCCTCAGGCGACGATTGTATAGTAAATGCTATCAGCTCGTCTTACAGATCGTCGCTCAGGGCGCAGAGGCTAAAAGACGTAGTGTAAAACATCCCAACGAGTGGGAAAGATATCAAAGTTTTACATTTTTCTAAAGCGGGGATGAGCAACCTACTTTTGTATCTTGACATTTATAACGTGTGTGTGTGTATATAATAAGTAAATATTTATATGTGTGTGTCAATTTTACTGTGTGTTTCATGTCATTTTTTGTATAAAGAAATGTATACACGAAACTGTGTTTCATAACTTCAGAAATTTGCAAAATACACCGGAATGAGATTCATCTGCTGTATGGAACCTTAATTCTCCTAAATTTATTGTGATTATGTTACATGACTGTATTTTTTAACAATTCTGTGATGAAAAAAAAAATTGAACAAACTATAAATGTATCTGGACATTTATAACGTATGAATTGTAGCCTGTACTTTGTTAATTGCTGATTTATTAATATTTTTATTATTTAATATTCATTTATTTATGTGTACGGTATATATATATTTTATATTTAATTAATTAACGAGTTTAATTTAATGTGTTTCGTAACTTCAGAAATTTCTAAAATTCACCGGACTGAGACTTCATAAACTGTACGGAACCTTGAGTCTAGTAAATGTATTGTGACGATGTTACATTGTGGCGATATTTTTCAACCCTTCTGTGGCGACAAAAAATGAACATAAACACTTCTGTGGATGACAAACAAGGCCTGTCTTGATGTTTCTACGAGAACGGACATTGTAGTTCCTACCTTACAGGAGTAGAGGCCTAGGTATGCGGGTAGGCCAGGCCTACGGAGCTTGGTGGTGGTCATGTCAGCGGGTAGCGGGTAGCAGGTAGCGGGTAGCGGGACACAGCGACTCGCAGCCGAACACCGAACAGACTGAAGGAAGTGGGCCACGGGCCGGGGCCTCAGCCTCCCGCCAGCCGCTAGTCCGCCAGCCGGGAGAAACAGTGTCACTGTCACTGCTGAGTGGCCGTAGCACGGTCCATCGCCGGCTCAGCAGCGGCAGCACAACTGTTGGTTCCTCAGCATGTGGTCTAGTGCAGTAATAGTCGCTAACCGTTACAGGTATTATCTCTGAGACTGTTGACGATTTTAACATATATCTTTGGATAATATCATCCGGACATCTGGACCGAACTCAAGGATATAGTTACCACTAACGAAATAAAACCGTTGACTTTTTCCCTTCACTGTTTATATTTTATGTCTCAATGTATACATTCAAAAACCTGCAATATTCCCCTTCATATAATCAACTGCATTCCACCAGAAACAGGATACCGCTACAGCAACATTTTCAAAAGTTCCTTGTCATATGTCGGTCCCAAAATATTCAATGCCCTGCCGCATAGGGTGAAAACTTCTTCAATTGAGGCATCATTTAAAAAGAATTTAAAGTAGTACTTGATAAAACACGCGTTTTACTCTGTGGACGAGCTGTTGGACGGAGCTCCTTAGCCTGGGCCCATTAACAGATGCATGATTGTCTATCACTTTTAGTTTTAATGACAATGTTTGTATAATAGCAATTAATATTTTAGGTTATGGTATTTATAACATATACATACTATACTACTACTATATAATACATAGTTCTGATATTATACACTAAAAACTATATAATGACTATGTTCTATGCATGTTTATGTCTTTGAACAATATATATTTTGATTGATTGATGGTTCGGAGCTCTAACGAACCTCTTGAAATGTTAAAAATGGGCGTTAAGGCTCTCTAGCACAAATGTTCATCATTATCGCGTTAATTCAGCTGTAAACATACCGCACCAATTATTCTATTCTATACCTCTTTGTTAATATACAGTATTACTTCCCGTATTAACTGCCCAACATTTTACCATGTTATTCAATACGCCACAACAAATAATTTTTGTCATATAATGTATAGCCCTATCTTGTTTCGCTGTCCATCTGTCTTTTTGTTGTTTTTATAAAATATTTTTTATCTCTGTAACGGTTTAATATTTAAATTTAAAATGTGTGTTTGTTTATCAGTCTAAATGTTAAATAAAAGTCCCAAAACATTGCCATTTACTCAAACAAAATGGCAGCTACTCAAAAATGTCAACCCTTAATGACTTTTAAAAAGGGTAGTTTTAGTGAAAAATGATAAGGTATATAAAAGATAGCCATTTGAACACAAAAATTTGGTACTTTATTCAAACTCATACAATAAGTAATTACGGAAAAAATTGGAATAATTTAAAGTCCGATTTTTGTCACTCTTACTTTTTGTTCTGAGTTGGATCAGAAAGTTTTACTATGAACATTTTATTTTTTAGCTGATTTGGCTTTTAAGTACAGCTGATTTGTGTTTAACAGTTTCCAATAATTTAAGCTACAATGAAATATTGTGATGATTTGTTTACTAAAATCCACAAGAAATGTAATACAGTTTTTAACTGTTATTTATTCAGATCTAAAAAATAGTAAGTTTGTTTAAAATAATTCTGACTTTTGTTTTAGTTTTACTTTTATTAATAGCAATTTCAACTAAATGGAATAAAATAGAATACAATGCATAAACAAACGTACACATTTTTTAATAGTTCAAACCATTACAGAGATAAAACATATTTTATAAAAACAACAAAAAGACAGACAGACCGACAGCTAAGCAAGATAGGACTATATATTATATGACAAAAATTATTTGTTTTGGCTTATTGAATAACATGTTAAGATTTGGGGTAGTTATTACGGGACACCCTGTATATAGTAGCAGTTACTATATTATAATATTATAGCGGTTTCGCACGCAATTTACAAGGCTCTACGAGTGTATGAACACTTCGGGTTCCAGTGAATTTTATTTCCGATGTAAATGTTGAGTTTTACTTGTAACAATCACGAAAATGTGTCAAAAAATGCACATTTATGGCAATTATTATTTATTTCGCTCTTAGTACTTTTTGTATCATATCTGATTTTGTCTTGTTTCCCCGAGCAAAATACTACTCACACACAAACACACGCACACACACACTTGCCGACCCGGAAATCGTTGTTCTATGTTCTACCATTTGACAGAAAGAAGAATGGGGCTCTGTAGACGAAACTAATAAAAACACTCCAACCACGCATTTTCTCAAATCAATATATTTCATTAACGTTATTCACATTTTCGATGTTTGACATCCTGAAGGTTTAATGTAGGCTATACAGTATTTAAGAAAGTAATATATTTTTATCGCAAAATAGAAAAACGTAATAACTAAATTCAACATCAATTTCGAAGAGCAATTTAGTGTACGCTATTCTTTGTAAGCCCGACTGTAACCAATACAGATATGCTCGATGGCTTGCCCACGCAAGAGCATGCCACATATAATTTTCCACGTAAAACAGGGTGTGCCCAAATCTATCCCGATATGGACATAGCTTGGCCTTTGCGACTTATGGATTGTTATTGTGAATGTCAATCCAATAGGGAACTAAACGCGTTTGAATTCAATTAGCACGTCTCGTTTGAAGGAACCATTGGATTAGGAACAGAAATATATCAGCGTATGGATTCGGGAAAAAACGACACTCATAAGACGTATCTTTTAACGAGCGCGTGACGGCAACACCAGCGGATGATACGTCAATCCGCCAATGGTTGTTTTCCTGTTTACGCCAGCAGTTGATGGACAGTGGTACTGTCGTCCAAGACGAAGAGCGGGACAGAGTTGGTTGTATATATGTGGTTTTCTTTTCTGCAGCTCAGATATGAATTAACTCTTTGGATGACACAAGTTCTACTGTCATAAACAGCAAATGTTATGGCACTAGTTTTAACACATTTTTGAGTCACGTCTCAAAAACAACTCAACTAACAACTCAGTATCGAAGGACCCGACAAAGGCACCAAACAAGTATCGCAGTCGAACAGATAGACAGACGGACTGCATTTTACCTTTTGACCCCAAAACCATAGAGTTTCTTGAATAGGACAATCTATGTGACAAAGTTTTAAGCCTCTAGGAGTTTTCAAGAGGTACTATACAGGCAGGCGGTCAGTAAACGACAGGATTCTAAGGCCCTGCCAGGTCCGGGCTAAAAATATTTCGCCCCCTTTTTCAAAGGGGGGTTGGGGGAGTCACTTTAAAATTTCAAATTGCAACCCCTATCTTGTGACATGTCAAATTAAAGGTCTATTAAATATAAACACTATGACACTAAGAAAACACCTCTACGCCTTTTCTAACAAAAGTTATGGGCAAATAACGCAAACAAATTATCTGTAGGAACAATTTCTTGCGCATAGCCTATCAACACAATGCGTGCGTGATACCGTTTAGTAAGACGTTTAGTATCGTTTTGAGGTGTCCAGCTTATCCCTTTACTTAGTATCTAATGTTTCTGGTGTGCATAGTTTTGATAAGAGGTCTCTTTTTTAGGTGGCATTAGAATGTAAGGGATTATTTAATGGGGGATTATTTGACTATAACCTTTGCTAGAATCGTCGTAGAGATGTTTTGTTCATGTCATTGTGTTTCCATTGAGTAGACCTTTAAAATGACATGTCACAAGATAGGGGTTGCAATTTGAAAATTTAAAATGACCCCCAAACCTCCTTTGAAAAAAGGAGGTAAAATATTTTGACCCTCCAAAAATTCCAAAAGAGTATTTTAATAGGGATGGTAAAGATTTTACATCGATATCTCAATCCGTCTGGAATATATCCAGGCGTATCAGGACTTAATTTACACCATGTATATTATACTAAACATAGACGTTTTGACACGGGCTTAATACACACCTCAGTGTAACTGGTAGGCTAGAGTATATCATCAAAATGATAATTTGTGTTCTGTATCCACTACATCATGATCATATCTCGTCTTAATCTTATACATAAAAATAAATCGCTAAATGTGTTGCTAATCGTTAATCTTGATAACGGTTGGGCCATTTTGGCTAATTCATGTTTTTATTAAGTCCACGGAATGGTTATATGATGAGAAAGACCTGAAAGGTCTCTCGGAGAAATTTATAATTCGGAAAAATAATGATATTTTTATGTTTCATGATAAAAATTTAACACTCAGCTGAAGGTCATCATAGAGGCTTAAATATTAGTTTACATTTAAATTTGAGAAATTATTAAGTATATAATGCTTGATCAGTTGTATAGTGCAGATAACTAAAACAAAATTAGTACGGTACCTACCTTTTACTCCAAAATGTGCCAATGACGACTTTAATCATTGAGAATACTATTTACACACTGTTATAAAACCTACCGCCACGAACAAAGCTGTGACACAGTAAATACAATAGACCGGAAGTGAAGTTCAAAGGTCGGAAGTAAACAATTTTTGACCGAAGTAAGCTTCTTAGTCTTCTGTGTTTACATATATTTTATTTATCGGGACAGTGAGACAAACACAACGATGGCACTGGAAATATCTTAGACCGATGTTGAAGCTTTTTAACCCGAGTACGTTTCTAAGACCTAGATGTAATTTTTCTTGATTGGAGTAACAAAACAAAATGAACTGCGTAAAATACATCGAAAGTGATTACATCAGGGCAAGGCAAACCAATCTTATATGAGGAAGTGGAAATAACTTATACCGTAAGTAGATTACAAGGGCCGGAAGTAACCTTTTTGATCAATGTAAGTTTTGTAGACGAACTCTGTTATAGCGTTATAAATATTATTCATTCGAACCAGAAATGTTCTTACACTCGCAAAACCTGATAAAAGAATAGCAATTTCCCTCTTAACAATGAACATTGAATAATATGTACGTGATATACGTACGTTTAAAAAATATCGCAGATCTCCATCATATTACGTTATAAAAATTGTACTATGTAGGCTACGGACTTCGATTTTGAAAATTGAGTGCGGAGCCACGGGTAACAGCTAGTGTATCATATTTTATTGGGTGATTCTTGTAAATCCATTAACAACATTGATGTCGGCATCAGTATGCAATCCTGAGTTCTGGCAAATCTAATGCACTTAGGTCTGAGATGTATTGTTTAAACTTAGCATAGATATATAGACGATTATTTTCTTGCGATAACACTAGTATTAACAATTAATAGTAGTTCTACGTTATCAATAAAATGATAAAGCCAAACGGTTAAGCTAGCAGTTACACGTTTTGTACTACAGTTGCATTCATTTGTATTTAAATATATATATATATAACTGATTAATACAGGAAACAGGATTTTTCGGACATTTGCCATCGTTCATTTAAACAAAAATTAGTAACACTACGTTTCAAGATCTGCAATCTCATCTCTTCTTCAGGTAAATAACTAACCTAACTAACCTAAAATTACAAACTAGGTTAAAATAAACAAATCATACCAGAGCGTATTGTGACACGCGTAAGTCAGGAATCACAACCACCGTAACATGCTGTGTGTCAACTTCACTAACTCTAAAACACGCACTTAAACTAAACACACCACTAATTATTAAAACTGAACTACAGAATACAGGTCACAATACGTCTGCACTCGTCGACCACCAACCACCTATGACGATAACCACCACTATAACTGATTAATACATTAGGAAGATTGATATTTTTGATTGATTGTATTGATAAACAGGGTACAAAATATATTTTCAGAAAACTGCATAAAATCCTTAATTTCTACGAAATCGGCAAAGCTAAATTTGTAAAATCAATTTTGAAATTCAACAATTTTTTATAAGGATTTAGTAAGTACAGTATAATGAAATATATTTTGTTTCATGATTTGTTCTATAAAATAGCAGAAACATAGATGCCAAGAAACCGGTTTTGTTATCTGCAGATAGCGACTTTAGATCACTATACCACATCGACCAATGCTGACATGATCAATTTATTTATTTTATTTATGGCTTTAAATGTCTTATGCTACAAAATAAGGTGTATAAAAGTGCCATCTTTTCGCTGCACTTCTATTTAGATCTCCCAGAAAGTACGATTGACGATAGATTCTTTTCTTATTAGAAATTCTTCTGTCGATTTCACGAAAAAACTAGGTTATGTTTTATTGAATGCAAATATTTGGTATTCGCCTCCTCCAGCTGACCTTCACTCGCAGACAGGTTACATAACCTAATCGTAACCAAAGTGACGTTTAATGCGGAAACTAGTTTCAAAATACCGATATGATTTCTGAAATTGCTTTCGTGGGTAAGTTTCAAATAGGATACGGTTTGAAACGATTGGAGGTCTCCAACAACAAACCAGCCTCTGTCAATTTTTCAATCGACAATCAGCGAGATTGGCTATAGGTCGAATTTACCATCACAACCTCCTCCCAGTATCTCTACTGGCAGTAATCATGTCGTGAGTGTATTAGGCACTTTCTCGTGGTTACACCATAGCATCGGTTTAGCCCAGGCATGATCTCGCTCCTAATTAACTCTTACTTCTGCCAAGGCAAGGCCACCAAGCTAATGGGAATACTCGCCAACAATGGAGTTTACAAGCCTTCTTCTTTGCTGTTACAACTTCCTCTATTGCTACTGTTATGTTACGTTTATAATCTGCGTTCCCCAAGCAGGTAACATATTTTACAAACCTTTCCTCTTGGTATCCAACCTGACTAAACATGCCAAATACATTTTATTCGAGAAACATTATTTATCTAATTTATTGATGTTTTATGTTTCCCCCCTCTAATTGCTAGCTAGCTGTTGGCATAATAGGTTTTGGAAAATCCCATACTGCCATACAATTTGATTCTTGATGTAGGATTCTTGTAAGGATCTAGGATAACTTCGCGCCAAGGGTCCATCAGGAATTCCTAATCCGAAATCCAGTCCTCAGACTGCTGTATATTTTTAATAAATTTCTTTATTGAACTCAAAAATTCAAGTAATTTTTTAAAATTTCTAAATCGTTTGACTAGAGAATTTTTGCTGTTTTGATAATTCATCCCATATTTATTCTTAATTAATTTTAAACCTTGGCTTCTAGCATGGTCATATGCAGGGCACGTAAAGAAGATATGTTCAAAAGTCTCACTATGACCTTTTCCACATTAATAGAGAAATTATGGTTCATCTGATAAATGTTTTTAAATTATTGTAAAAATAAAGGTATCTAATTCTTTTCCCAATACTGCATATCTATATACAGGGTGTCCAAGAAGAGGTGTAAACATTTGATTTTATATTAATTGCCCATTTATGCACCGAACATTTCAAACTCTACATAATTCATTAAATAGGTTATACAAATATTCTGAGAAAATTTTAGCTCTCTAGCAATTTTTGAAACAAAATGGTGGCATTTTGAAAAACTATACTTTAAAAATAAAATAAAAAAAGTATTTTTGGTTTTATAAAATTATTTATTGTCATATTCTAGAGAAATAAAGCATTTCAATAAGAAAATTAGAACATAGTCCATTAAAAAAAACCTACAGTTACAGTCCACAATTATTCGAACTGTAATCCATCTGCAGTGACACACTGATAACAGCGCTTAACAAATGATCATAAACCCTTACAAAGAAATTCTGCGGATCCAAAGAAGTTCCTCTTCAATTGATTGTCATAATTCCTCATCATTATTGAAGCTACAAGTATAGACTGTTTCTTTAAGTAACCCCAAATAAAGAAATCACACACAGTTAAATCTGGGGATTAGGGTGGCCAATCTAAAAAAAATCACTTCCACGATCATTTAGTAATCGCTTGACAGGATTTGCAAAATGAGGAGGATTACCATTTTGTTGGAAGATTGCTTGATCCATTTCTGGAACCGTAAAATAAGGCAAGACTTGTTCATTTAAAACCTGTTCATATGTAAGATAGCAACCCATTACAACTGACAGCTGCCCAAACAGTAATTCCATTTGATTTGAGTAGAGTCTGTTCAAGAATTTGTGGATTACCGGTGTTGTAATAATTACAATTATACCTATTTACAGCACCATTGCGGTAGAAAGTGGACTGGTCTAAAAAAACAATTTGAGTATGCTAATTAGGATCTAGCTCATGAAACTCAATGACCATGAGAATAAAATTCCACTTTCCTGTCTGGATCATCTTAAAGAAGATTATGGACTAGGTGACTTTTGTAAAATTTAATTTTGTTTTTTTTTATTATTCTCTATATACTGAAGACTTTGGAACACTAGTTTCAAGTTCAATCTTCCTTAGTGATTTCTGTTTACCTGGAGAATGGAGCATTGATGCGCATACTAGTAATTCTCTTTCCTCGTTTGATTTTCTAGAGTACTTTTTTACAACACTTCCAGTTTCTAACAAAAGATTTTTCCACTTAGTAATAGTTGGATTGCTAGGTGGTTCAACTCCTGGGTAGGCAACCTGAAATTGTCTAATTGCATTTGTAATGTTTCCAACAGCAATAGCCAACACACAACACTTAACTTTTTGTTAACAATAAAAGCCACTTCTCAAACTTCAATATCAGTAAAACTGAAATGGAGGAGGTTAGGTTATGTTTTTATAACAAAAGCAATATTCTTCAATCAAAACAGCAGCTTTCAACAATGAGCATTATTAAACAGTTGTTCTTTAAAACTGCTATGCAGTAATCAAATCAGGTAATTCAAGAAATGAATTTTTATAGGAAGCAAAATGGTAAAACTTTCTGTATGTCTAGTTTAAGTACATCAAACTGTAATAAGCAGGATGTTTACATTAGGTAATAGTCTTATAGATTAATCTTCCAGTTGACATATTTCTTCCTAAACTTTAAGGCATTATTGCTGCTTCTGCATGCAAAGCTATAATGGAAGTTATTCTAAATGCCCCAAGTGCAATTCTTAATGCTTGATTCTGAATATTGTCTATTTTGTTTAATACAACTTTGGCAATGTATCCATAAAGCATCCATAATCTAATCTACTTCTGATAAGACTTTTGCATATCTGCAGTACAAATTCTGAATGTGCTCCACTTGTTCTGCAACTAATTGATTTTAATATATTTAAATCATTTAGACATTTTTGGAATATTTTATTAACTTGAGTCTTAAAAGTAAGCTTATTATGTATAAAGATATCCAGAATTTTCATTGTATCAACTACAGGAATCGGTTTTCCTTTATAAAGTATTTTTAGATCAGGATCAACAACTCTTTTCCTTGAAAATATAAATATACTACTTTTCTGGGCATTGAATTCCATGTGTAACAGTTCAAAATATGTAACTAGATTGCATATGGCTTGCTGCATATGCATGTGTACTATATCATAATGTTTATGTGCAGAATATCATCAGCATACTGTAGAGACTTAATATGTGTCGGTAAAAACTAACTTATATCTGATATATATATATATATATATATATATATATATATATATATATATATAAAACAAAGGATTAAGAACACATTCTTGAAAACCTCTGTTATTAACTCTAGTGCAGGTAAACCTAGAATCAATGAATCTTAAGTGGCTGTTGATAAGCCAGTTATAGCAATAAACCAGGAATTTAGGTGGAAAACTTAGACATTTTATTTATTAGTGCTGGTATAAAAACATTATCATATGCACAGGATATGTCCAATGCTGTAGCAACAGGTTTCTTTGTACGACAGGGCTATTAAAGTGTCTGTTATAAAAGTAATAAGATAATCACTGCAACCTTTCATTTTTCTAAATCCATACAGGGTGCTAGGAATTAGATAAAGTTTTTGCATAAGCCATTCTAATCTGTTTTTGATCATTGAGTTGAAAATCTTAGTGAAGCAAGAAACCAACGAAATTGGTCTGTATGATTCCTCCAGATTTTTATCTTTAGAAGGTTTAAGTAGGGCAATGACCCTGATGTGTTTTCAAGTTCTAGGAGTATCAGTATATCCAGGGAGAAAGGAACCCATGAAGCTTCTTTTTTGGAAAACATACAGGTGAATTCACAAGTCACACAGTTTATGGTTCTACACACTCCACTAAGGATGAGTCTCAAGTTGAGGTTAGTGGCAATGCATCTTTTGAAGTCAAACTTGTACTTATTAATCTTCAATCAATAAAAAAACAAATTAAACCTATTGGACATTTTCAATCGTACTATATTTTATGTGATATACTGTGTGTCAATGAACATTGGTGTGTTGTACCCAGGGTGAAATAGGATTATATGTACCTGATGGATATTTTCTAGCTGCTAGCTATTGTAGACCTTCTCCCTACGGGGGATCTGCAATTTTTTGTAAGATACTCTTTTCAATATCCATTTGAGGTGGTAAATATTGACATTTACTGTGAGTGCAAAATATTTGAAGCAGCCATGATTGTATCCAATGCTGTCGGTCTGATCATTTTAACTGTATATCGTACCCCCAGATTCCGCAATTGACATTTTTAATGATAGATTATCTGAACTTTTGGACTTTATAACTAGTAACCCTAAATTCTGTAAGTTGAAGATTGTTATCGCAGGTGACATAAACATTGATCCTAGAGTAAATAGTTCACAACTATAAAGTTCATCAATATGCTTAAGTCTTATGATTGCTTTTGTTTGAATTTTCACCCCACTCGTGCGGAAGCGTGCTTGGATAATTTCATCTCCAATCTCCATCCAGCTACTTATACATGTAAAACTGTCCAACCTCACCTCTCCGATCACCTTGGGCCTGATGTTGGATTTCGAACTTCCAGTTACAAGCTCACAACCCCGTGATGCGGGTGAAAAAAATAACCTACAACTATAGACTTTTAAATGATGTAAATATTAATAGATTGAAGTATAGGTTAAGTAATATTAACTGGCCATATATTTTCTCAGTAGCTAATGATCTTGAAAGTGCCTGTTATTCTTTTCTACAGTCTCTGTCATTGAGCTTTGATGAATGTTGCCCTCTAGTTACTAAAACTATTTCTAGGCCTAGGCGTGCCAAAACTGGTATACCCCTTTCTTAGGAAAACTTAGGCTATTGCTAGATTTAAGCCATCAAAAAAGCAAAAATGATCCTAGCCTGTTACAAAATCATAGGAGAATCAAGAAGTTTTATAAAGAACAGATTTGATATTGCAAAAAGGAATGCCAATGATAAATACATACTAGAATCTCGTAACCCTTGCAAAGCGGCTGGAATGTCCATCAATGCTGAAACTGGGCGTAGTTTAAAAAACAATTGTCAGTCTAAACTTCCCTTTTCTGCTGATGACTTCAATAACCATTTTGTCAATATATGTAATAATGTAAATAGTAGTAATGATAATGTAAATACAGCTAGTGCCATAGAGATATTAAAATCAACCATCAAGAGTCCTCAGGTATTGCCTTTTAAGTGGAGTTATGTTAACCCTGTTGATATTCATAACACTGTATGTAGGCTAAGTAACTCTAAGTCTGAAGATGTCTTTGGATTATCCAAATTTTGTTTTAAAGAAAGTTACAAAGGAAATTTTGTATCCCTTGACAATTCTTATTAATTGGATGCTCAGTGTTGGTGTTTATCCTAGATGTTTAAAAACGACTGTAACTGTGCCGATATACAAAAAAGGCGATAAATTAAATGTTAATAACTACCGACCAATTGCTTTGGTGCCTGTTTTGTCCAAGATAATCGAAAGCATTGTTAAATTCCAGGTTGAACATTATTTTGAGCAGAATTGCTTACTCTCATGGACGAGCAATTTGGTTTTAGACAAAACCTCTCCACTGTTAAGGCTGTAGAAAACATTGTCTCCTATATTATTAATGGTTTTGAAATCAAAGAAGAGATATGCACTTTATTGTTGGACCTTAGTAAAGCTTTTGACATTGTACCTCACTCAGAACTCATTAAAAGCTTAACCATTATGGACTCGGAGATGTTGAACTATCTCTTTTTAGTTCTTACTTGTCTGATAGGTACCAGTTTGTCAAACTAAGTGGCCAGAACTCTGATCTCAAGGAGAGTGAGTGGGACTAGGGGGGGTTCCCCAGGGTCTACTCATACCCTTTTTTGTCGTCTTCATTAATGACCTCCCAAAATTTCTACCAAACAAGAGTATCTTATATGCTGACAACACTACTTTGATGTGTTCTAGTAGACTTCCTGACCTTAATTCTTGTTATGATGGACTATATGAAAGAGAGATCCTACCTTTGGTTTACTGCAAATAGTCTAAGAGTTAATGAGGATAAAAGTCAGAGGAAATAATATTTAACCTAGGTGTCAACTCTGTAAATAAGTCTGTTAAGTTACTAGGCTCCATCTTGACTCAAGGCTTACATGGAGAGCACATACTGATGCCTTGTGTGCTCGTCTATGTAGAGTTATCTTTTTACTTAAGAAACTTAAACTTTGTACTAGTTGTAATTTAGTTTTAAAGGCTTATTTTGCTCTTTTCCACTCTCACCTTCTGTATGGCACCCTTCTCTGGGGTGGATCTAGTGGTGCTAAAGAGGTTTTCTTGTGCCAAAAGAGGGCTGTGCGTACAATTTTTAATATTAGCTATAGTGACACCTGTAAACCATATTTTATAGAATATGATATTACTTATGCTTCCTTCAATTTTTATCTTACAAATTTTATCGTATGTAAAAGAAAACTTTAGAATTATTTAATTTAAGAAGCTCAGTCCACAATCATTATACTAGAAACCAACATTCTATTGATCAGGACGTTTGCTAGACTATCCAAAACAAACGGTGCATATCTTTATTTACGCGGTAAAACTCTTTAATAAGTTACCATTAGTTGTAAGGAGACATTTCATGTAAAGATTTAAGAATTCAATGACTAAATGGTTAAAAGAAAAAGCTTTTTATTCTGTAGAAGAATTTTATTCCTGTAGTATAAGTGATTGCAATCTTCATGTAAATTTTGCTATGTTGATTTTATGTGCCATGTGATTTTATAAACTGTTTTGTTGTAGGCTATTTTAATTTTAATTTGATTTTAGATTTTAAATTTTAATTTTTTAATTTATTTATGTGCACCTATATGTTGGTCATATTGATATATTTATTTAGGCCTACTAGTGCTATTCTGACGTTGTCAATACATTGTTATGTGGGATGACAATAAAGATTCTTGATTCATTCCAAATAAAAATTTCTTGGAGCATGTTAAGAGCATTTATTGGCAAACACTTAATCATTTAATAAGAAATTCCATCTAGGCCTGGTGATGTGTTGTTTTTTACTCTTAATAGTTAATTTCAACTCTTTTAAAGTAAAGGTTGTTTCTAAAGGGTCATTTGCGGATCTATATAATTTAATTTGGATGCATTGCATTTCATTAATATGGGTACTTAGCCAGAGCTGAGTATGGCCTTGATGACTAATAAAAGGAGAAGTTTTTACCACACATGTTTATTACATTTCAGGATTAAGGAATTCCTTTATTTTTACCTAAAAATAACATTGAACATTAATACGAGAATTCTAGGATGCTGGAATAGTCTTTGAACACAGGCAAATTGGGAAAAGTTCATAAAGTTATAAAAATTCCCACAACTTAGTGAGTTATTTAATACTGCAGGACAACTACTGAGCTAATGATATTTATATCCTACTCCTAAAAACACCAATTTTTGGGAGGATAAAAGATTTTTAACTGCAACCCTATCGTGACTTACCTCATTTTTTAAAAGTACTAGTAGAAAGATAATTGTAATAAAGGTTTCTCAATTAATTACTTCTCATCCTTTGACCAAACGGACTTTCCTTTCGTGAAGCATATTTTGAATAGCAAGGTCAAAAAATGTTTTAGACTTGTTGGTTTTGTTTCATCAAAACCTCAAGTTGAGAAAGTACTCAATGAATGGTCATATTTAAAAGTTTTTAGTTCCTAGCCCTTTCCATTTTAATGAAGATACGAATAATTTTCAAATCCATGATTTGTCCTCAGGTACTGTTCTTGATACAAATCACTAAAATGGATTAATCTTTAAGACTTGACCATAAAAATGTCTTCAACAGATTTCCTGCCTGTCTAATACTGTACTTGACTAGACTTGAAATTTTGCATGAACACATATTATGGAATGTGTTATGGCTGGCAAAACCAACCAGACTATCAGTTAAAAAAATCTGCCTAAACCACACACAGAAACACATTACACACAAAGCGCAATGGATTATTGACAAAGTACTAGAATGCCAACCATACAAAATGGCGGCTATAGGCTAAACAACACATTTCTCGGCCTATGTATATGTGTGATATATTTTAAAAATATAATGAGTACTATCACCCACAAAAATTTTGTGATACCATTTTGTAAACACCCTGTATATTTTTATAAAGTTTTCATGGAGATACTGATTCTATCACAAAGAATAAGGGGAAGAGTTGAACTATTCTTAAAGGTTTTCTGAAAAGATAATAAATAATTACATATTTATTTAACTTTTGATGTGTTCTTGCCAAGATAAAAATGGCTGAAATGGTGTGTCAGTAGAAGAATTACACTGCTAGTTTGGGGGTTAACAACAATGATAACTATTATTTTAAAACTTAATGGAATGAACATATTTAATGACTTTGTACATAACTTTTACAAACTAAGACGTATAAATACACAACAGTCTTATGTTATCTGCGGCCAAGTTTGGCTAAGGTAAAGTTGACCAATTGGTCCTTGTGTAGAACACCTTCACGTGCTGGCTCTTGATGGATGCCCACTCCATTTTCCCACTTCCAGATTAGCCGCCTTTGTATACAATCCCTGTGGACAAACCAAACTCATATTGAAATACACTCAGTTATATAAAAGAAATTACACACTCATCTACCATGTCACTAAAGACTGAAATAACTGATGGAAAGTATTGATTTGTAGATGGTATGTGTAGAGGCTAGGGATCACAGGACTACAACTCACACAGTGAAACAAGGATCTAAACCCTATCACTTGGGAAATAGAGACACAGGACATTAGAACGAGTTCCATACTATGGTAAATATGGAATGCAGACCATACGATTTTTGTGCCGCATGTAGATTACACACATTCTGATCAATTATAGACTCTGTACTTCGGTACTTGTAGAAGTTATGAACTAGTCCCACACTATGGAACTTGAAGGTGTGACACTTAACTTCCATATACACTGAGAGTTGTAAGCACTGGATTGTAGCACATGTTGTATCCACAATATGGGGTTGTAGACTCCATGGAACTTGAAGGCGTGACACTTAACTTCCATACACTGAGAGTTGTAAGCACTGGATTGTAGCACATGTTGTATCCACAATATGGGGTTTGTAGACTCCATGGAACTTGAAGGTGTGACACTTAACTTCCATACACTGAGAGTTGTAAGCACTGGATCGTAGCACATGTTGTATCCACAATATGGGGTTGTAGACTCCATGGAACTTGAAGGCGTGACACTTAACTTCCATACACTGAGAGTTGTAAGCACTGGATCGTAGCACATGTTGTATCCACAATATGGGGTTGTAGACTCCATGGAACTTGAAGGCGTGACACTTAACTTCCATACACTGAGAGTTGTAAGCACTGGATCGTAGCACATGTTGTATCCACAATATGGGGTTGTAGACTCCATGGAACTTGAAGGCGTGACACTTAACTTCCATACACTGAGAGTTGTAAGCACTGGATCGTAGCACATGTTGTATCCACAATATGGGGTTTGTAGACTCCATGGAACTTGAAGGCGTGACACTTAACTTCCATACACTGAGAGTTGTAAGCACTGGATCGTAGCACATGTTGTATCCACAATATGGGGTTTGTAGACTCCATGGAACTTGAAGGCGTGACACTTAACTTCCATACACTGAGAGTTGTAAGCACTGGATCGTAGCACATGTTGTATCCACAATATGGGGTTGTAGACTCCATGGAACTTGAAGGCGTGACACTTAACTTCCATACACTGAGAGTTGTAAGCACTGGATCGTAGCACATGTTGTATCCACAATATGGGGTTTGTAGACTCCATGGAACTTGAAGGCGTGACACTTAACTTCCATACACTGAGAGTTGTAAGCACTGGATCGTAGCACATGTTGTATCCACAATATGGGGTTGTAGACTCCATGGAACTTGAAGGCGTGACACTTAACACTGAGAATTGTAAGCACTGGATCGTAGCACATGTTGTATCCACAATATGGGGTTGTAGACTCCATGGAACTTGAAGGCGTGACACTTAACACTGAGAATTGTAAGCACTGGATCGTAGCACATGTTGTATCCACAATATGGGGTTGTAGACTCCATGGAACTTGAAGGCGTGACACTTAACACTGAGAATTGTAAGCACTGGATCGTAGCACATGTTGTATCCACAATATGGGGTTGTAGACTCCATGGAACTTGAAGGCGTGACACTTAACACTGAGAATTGGTAAGCACTGGATCGTAGCACATGTTGTATCCACAATATGGGGTTTGTAGACTCCATGGAACTTGAAGGCGTGGCACTTAACTTCCATACACTGAGAGTTGTAAGCACTGGATCGTAGCACATGTTGTATCCACAATATGGGGTTTGTAGACTCCATGGAACTTGAAGGCGTGACACTTAACTTCCATACACTGAGAGTTGTAAGCACTGGATCGTAGCACATGTTGTATCCACAATATGGGGTTGTAGACTCCATGGAACTTGAAGGCGTGACACTTAACTTCCATACACTGAGAGTTGTAAGCACTGGATCGTAGCACATGTTGTATCGTTGTAGACTCCACATGTTGTAAGCACTGGATCGTAGCACATGTTGTATCCACAATATGGGGTTGTAGACTCCATGGAACTTGAAGGCGTGACACTTAACACTGAGAATTGTAAGCACTGGATCGTAGCACATGTTGTATCCACAATATGGGGTTTGTAGACTCCATGGAACTTGAAGGCGTGACACTTAACACTGAGAATTGTAAGCACTGGATCGTAGCACATGTTGTATCCACAATATGGGGTTTGTAGACTCCATGGAACTTGAAGGCGTGACACTTAACTTCCATACACTGAGAATTGTAAGCACTGGATCGTAGCACATGTTGTATCCACAATATGGGGTTTGTAGACTCCATGGAACTTGAGGCGTGACACTTAACTTATACACTGAGAGTTGTAAGCACTGGATCGTAGCACATGTTGTATCCACAATATGGGGTTGTAGACTCCATGGAACTTGAAGGCGTGACACTTAACACTGAGAATTGTAAGCACTGGATCGTAGCACATGTTGTATCCACAATATGGGGTTGTAGACTCCATGGAACTTGAAGGCGTGACACTTAACACTGAGAATTGTAAGCACTGGATCGTAGCACATGTTGTATCCACAATATGGGGTTGTAGACTCCATGGAACTTGAAGGCGTGACACTTAACACTGAGAATTGTAAGCACTGGATCGTAGCACATGTTGTATCCACAATATGGGGTTGTAGACTCCATGGAACTTGAAGGCGTGACACTTAACACTGAGAATTGTAAGCACTGGATCGTAGCACATGTTGTATCCACAATATGGGGTTGTAGACTCCATGGAACTTGAAGGCGTGACACTTAACACTGAGAATTGTAAGCACTGGATCGTAGCACATGTTGTATCCACAATATGGGGTTTGTAGACTCCATGGAACTTGAAGGCGTGACACTTAACTTCCATACACTGAGAATTGTAAGCACTGGATCGTAGCACATGTTGTATCCACAATATGGGGTTTGTAGACTCCATGGAACTTGAAGGCGTGACACTTAACTTCCATACACTGAGAGTTGTAAGCACTGGATCGTAGCACATGTTGTATCCACAATATGGGGTTTGTAGACTCCATGGAACTTGAAGGCGTGACACTTAACTTCCATACACTGAGAATTGTAAGCACTGGATCGTTGTTGTATCCACAATATGGGGTTGTAGACTCCATGGAACTTGAAGGCGTGACACTTAACACTGAGAATTGTAAGCACTGGATCGTAGCACATGTTGTATCCACAATATGGGGTTGTAGACTCCATGGAACTTGAAGGCGTGACACTTAACATACACTGAGAATTGTAAGCACTGGATCGTAGCACATGTTGTATCCACAATATGGGGTTTGTAGACTCCATGGAACTTGAAGGCGTGACACTTAACACTGAGAATTGTAAGCACTGGATCGTAGCACATGTTGTATCCACAATATGGGGTTGTAGACTCCATGGAACTTGAAGGCGTGACACTTAACACTGAGAATTGTAAGCACTGGATCGTAGCACATGTTGTATCCACAATATGGGGTTGTAGACTCCATGGAACTTGAAGGCGTGACACTTAACTTCCATACACTGAGAGTTGTAAGCACTGGATCGTAGCACATGTTGTATCCACAATATGGGGTTTGTAGACTCCATGGAACTTGAAGGCGTGACACTTAACATACACTGAGAATTGTAAGCACTGGATCGTAGCACATGTTGTATCCACAATATGGGGTTTGTAGACTCCATGGAACTTGAAGGCGTGACACTTAACTTCCATACACTGAGAATTGTAAGCACTGGATCGTAGCACATGTTGTATCCACAATATGGGGTTGTAGACTCCATGGAACTTGAAGGCGTGACACTTAACACTGAGAATTGTAAGCACTGGATCGTAGCACATGTTGTATCCACAATATGGGGTTGTAGACTCCATGGAACTTGAAGGCGTGACACTTAACACTGAGAATTGTAAGCACTGGATCGTAGCACATGTTGTATCCACAATATGGGGTTTGTAGACTCCATGGAACTTGAAGGCGTGACACTTAACACACTGAGAATTGTAAGCACTGGATCGTAGCACATGTTGTATCCACAATATGGGGTTGTAGACTCCATGGAACTTGAAGGCGTGACACTTAACACTGAGAATTGTAAGCACTGGATCGTAGCACATGTTGTATCCACAATATGGGGTTGTAGACTCCATGGAACTTGAAGGCGTGACACTTAACACTGAGAATTGTAAGCACTGGATCGTAGCACATGTTGTATCCACAATATGGGGTTGTAGACTCCATGGAACTTGAAGGCGTGACACTTAACACTGAGAATTGTAAGCACTGGATCGTAGCACATGTTGTATCCACAATATGGGGTTTGTAGACTCCATGGAACTTGAAGGCGTGACACTTAACTTCCATACACTGAGAATTGTAAGCACTGGATCGTAGCACATGTTGTATCCACAATATGGGGTTTGTAGACTCCATGGAACTTGAAGGCGTGACACTTAACTTCCATACACTGAGAGTTGTAAGCACTGGATCGTAGCACATGTTGTATCCACAATATGGGGTTTGTAGACTCCATGGAACTTGAAGGCGTGACACTTAACTTCCATACACTGAGAGTTGTAAGCACTGGATCGTAGCACATGTTGTATCCACAATATGGGGTTTGTAGACTCCATGGAACTTGAAGGCGTGACACTTAACTTCCATACACTGAGAATTGTAAGCACTGGATCGTAGCACATGTTGTATCCACAATATGGGGTTGTAGACTCCATGGAACTTGAAGGGGTGACACTTAACACTGAGAATTGTAAGCACTGGATCGTAGCACATGTTGTATCCACAATATGGGGTTGTAGACTCCATGGAACTTGAAGGCGTGACACTTAACTTCCATACACTGAGAATTGTAAGCACTGGATCGTAGCACATGTTGTATCCACAATATGGGGTTTGTAGACTCCATGGAACTTGAAGGCGTGACACTTAACTTCCATACACTGAGAGTTGTAAGCACTGGATCGTAGCACATGTTGTATCCACAATATGGGGTTTGTAGACTCCATGGAACTTGAAGGCGTGACACTTAACTTCCATACACTGAGAATTGTAAGCACTGGATCGTAGCACATGTTGTATCCACAATATGGGGTTTGTAGACTCCATGGAACTTGAAGGCGTGACACTTAACTTCCATACACTGAGAGTTGTAAACACTGGATCGTAGCACATGTTGTATCCACAATATGGGGTTTGTAGACTCCATGGAACTTGAAGGCGTGACACTTAACTGTCCATACACTGAGATTTGTAAGCAATGGATTGTAGCACATGTTGTATCCACAATATGGGGTTGTAGACTCCATGGAACTTGAAGGCGTGACACTTAACACTGAGAATTATAAGCACTGGATCGTAGCACATGTTGTATCCACAATATGGGGTTTATAGACTTCATGAGACTTAAGTTTAAATTGGTTCCACACTAAGGAACTGAAAGGCATCACACTTTTATACTTCCATACATTGAGACCACACAATGAGGTAAGTAGTATCTACAATAAGGTGTGAGTACCACACAATCCTGTTGGTTTTGTAGGTGTGAAACTATGTTGTTTATAGGCACTAATGTAGAGGAGATGGAGGTAAAACACCATGGGAGTTGTAAGCTCCATAGTAGAGGATATGTAGGATGTGGGTCTGTCAATGGGATTTTGGGGTAGTTGCTCCTCACCACTGATTAGAACCATGGTAATAGAATAATTATTTGTTATAATTTATTACGTTCTCTTCTATCATGCGAATAATATTTTCTGGATTATGTCCATATTTTTATAATAAATTCTTTCAGTAACTTTTTACTAAAATAATTATAATCTAATAATTTTATTAGGAAACTAATCTAATATATAATATCTAAGATTTGTTGCATTTTGTTTGTTTGCTGTATTATTTTTTACTAAACCTTTTTGAAAATGGCAAATACCGAAACATTAAAGGACATTAATAATGAAAGGACTAAAGAAGTCTAATTAATGTTTATATAATTATGTTAAATAAAAAATACACATACACACAATGGTTTTGAGGTAAACAATTCCATGACGTACTTTATATACTTTGCTGAATAATTCGTTAAATAAATTCTATTTCAATTAGTTGCAATAAGTTTTACTATTTCAAATATAGAAATAGTTATGTATTTTGAAACCTACCCATCAACAGACAGACAGACTTGAACTGTTAAACTATTGTTGTTGTACTAAGTACTGTACTTACACGGCAGGGGCACAGGCCTCAGCAGGTCTGTCCTTGTCGAAGAGGGAGGCTGAACCAGGCCTTGCGTAGTAACACGTTTTGTGACTTCTGCTCAGGTGCCTCATCCAGGGTTCTGCAATTACAGCATCTTCTTAATCTGTTTGTCATTTTTTTTTTTTTATCGGAAGCAGAAAAACTGGAGATTTGACAATGAACTTCTAATAGCAGTTTTACAAATAAGAGGCAAAATGAATCAACTTTAACTCGTTTATAAACTTTCCAGAATTGGTTTATCTACTACCAGGTAAGCTTATCTGCTAAGCAAAAAAAGGAAATAATTAGAAATACAAGCCGACTGTTCATGAGCCGCTCACTGATGTAGGGCGTTCAATATTATTAATTGATTTTAATATAAATTGGTGCCAATGTTGTGAAATGATACACGAGGCATGGCCGATGATCTGTGTAATATTACAAAATATAACCCATCCCTTCTTGGATTGCTCTTGAATTTTAGACAATTCTGCAAGTAACAAACATTATGTACAGTCGTATTTTGATAACTTGACCCTGAATCCTCTTTAACAGTCTACATTAATTTTACATTACAATTCAAATACTGCGTTGTAAACACCTACATATTTCCATTTACTAGTACAACGTGTTAACTAACTAACACTCTAAAACTTTAAATTGAATAATACAAAACTCTAGAAGTTGAAGTTTCAATAACTCAAGTTTATTATGAGTTTACAATAAATTGAAGTTCAACCCTAGTAACAAGGATAACAGGATTTTGGACATTTGCCATCATTATACGTTATAAAAGGTATAACACTAAAAAAAAAAAAAAAAAAAAAAAAAAAAAAAAAACTAGTAATAAAAGTAACATTTGCGGTTTAAATAGTTATGTTGCGATAAGAATATTTATGTTGCCACCCCGAACACTTGCTGAAAAATTCACTGTTTACTGTAATGTTCTGTACCACACATTGGGATCTTATTTATGTTATTACTTAAGACATTACCTACAGTCTGTATCACAGAACAAAAAGTTTAGTTTTCTAAGTGCAGTTTTAAGTGTAGCGTGATAACAGATACTGTAAAGGCGTGTACATAGTTCAAATGTTATGATTTTTATGACCCTCAGTAACTCAAACGTTCGACATAAATGTCCTTCTGTCCCTCCAAGTTCTAGTTATCAAGAGTCTACAATGTAAAAATATTATTCTTTTTGGGAAAATAAAAATTATCGATTATTATTAAATTTGAAGAGCTAAAAGATACACAAAATAGCTTTAGTTGCGCCAACTTGTAACCTCACAAGATTTTAATTCAAAACAATACTGATGATTAATAAAAGTGACTAAAGATTACATAAGAGGCCAACACAAACCTTTGGTTGCTTTGATGAACATAACTCCCTTTGGTTGGAAAGAAAATCCATCTATCTTGAGAAGGAGTTCATGGGTTCCACCTTTCATCACATATACAGTCAACCTATGGACAGAACAGTTATAATTAGCCTAATCAATTTTATATGGTATAGTGAAAATTTGTATATACAGTATTGTATATTAAAATACATATTTATAATTAATATATCATAAATAAGTTACGTAAGAAATTCTTGTATCAAAGAAATCTAGGTTAGCGTTACGACTCTCTGTTTTAGTGCAAGATCAAGTGAAGTGTTGGAACAACAGGCCTTTGTTGACATCAATAAATGTGTACAATACTTCCAAAGCCTCAATCTCACAACAAACACCTCAAAATCCAACGTTTTAAATTTTGCTTTGCGCGATGTAGGCAACCATTGTGGATCTACCGTTTTGTTAGCTGATTCCACACTGGAAGAAGTCCTCTCTTCAAAATTCCTAGGAATACACCTTGATCGAGGGTTGACTTGGAATGAACACATCAATCATGTTTGCGCAAAAATTTCCTCAGGCATTTATGTCTTGAGATCCTTAGCAAAATACTGCCCAAGTCAGGTACTGATAACGGCGTATTATGGCTTAATTTACCCCCATTTGTCTTACGGAGTGGTCCTGTGGGGAGCGTGCGCTAGCTCTCAGTTTCAGACAGCATTCAAACTCCAAAAAAAAGCTATTCAAATAATTGCAAAAATAAAATTCAGAGAGTCGTGCAGGCAAGCTTTTAAGGAATTACAGCTGTTAACTCTCCCGTGTCTGTACATTTTAGAAACCACTTTGTTTTGTATGTATAAGTGTGCCTTAACCGGAGGCCGGGACATACATACGCATGAGACACGAGGTAGAGAATTACTACGAACTGCAAGCCACAGAACAGTGGTTTTTGAACACCTGCCCTCACAGGCAGGTGTTAATTTTATTAACAGACTGCCAAATTCAATAAAAAATTCCCTAACGCCCATGGCGTTCAAAAGGCGCCAAACACCTCTTGGTGTCACAAGCATTTTATAATGCAGGGGAGTTTTTAGCATTTAACTGGGAGACCGCCCAATTACACGACTGATTCTGCTGTTTAAAGTGGAATATATTGGCGAAGGATGAAGGGTGCATAAGTGTAAAATTGTATGTGTGAATGAGAATTTTGTGGCATGAATGTAAGAAATTTTAGATTAAAATTTGTGATGTTTGCTACATTGTAATATTGTCACTGCAATAAAGCTGATTTGATTTGAGGTTTGTAAATTGTAAGTTGCTGCATTACGGTCTACATAATCCCATGGTTTTCTGTTTGCTCCTTAATATCCACATACAAGTTGAAATTTTTATAAAAATTGACTTAATATGTGGTTAAAGGTCTAATTTGATAAAATAAGTACAGTGATCTTTAAACGAGACTTGCTAATTTATATAACAAAACAAAGTTTTCGCATCTCAACCTTAATAGCACAAATTCCATAAAATTCACAACATTAATTTTCACTTTACCTCTTTGTATGTCTTAGCATAAGTAAAATGCCTCTTATTTAAACAATTTTATTTCATTTATCATGTGCATAATTTCACACTTGTTTAAAGTCTAAAATGTGGACTAAAAGAAGAAACTACGAGCTATTCCAAATGGTTTTGTTGTAATTTTCACAGATATTATAAAACAATAACATTTCTATGCTTGGATTAATGAATAATAAAAAAAATTAAGAATTCAATATTTAAAAAAACAATTAAAAATAGTATCCACCACACGATTAAAGCATGACTGATTGGAATTAATTATAAATAATGAAGGAATTTTAATTTAACTGGCCTCTTTGCGGCAAAATATTGACTACCAGAGGAGAGTCATTCTTAAGTAGACATGTTTGAGTCTACTTCTACATTTAGTAGACTTGTGGAACCCTAGACTGAAACTTACCCTTGGAACAATCGATTGATCTCCTCCAGATAGTAAGCATGCTTCACTCTAATTCGGCACATGTCCATTCTTGTCGACTTGTAATGAGATTCTGCAAACAGCTTGCAAATCTTCAGCCTGTGGATATTTTTCTTGTGTTAGTAGAAGTGTTAAATAGTACAAAAATATGATTATCAGGTAAACAAATTCTAATGTCATCACTCTGTGAGTATTCAGTAGTGATAGGTCATTTACAGCTCTTACAATCAAGGTTGATTGTTTTATACAGAATCCTTACAATATCAATTTTGCAATATGTTTGAAATTGTAGTTATTTATTTTACTTGTATAATAAAACATAAATAATATTTTTTTGGTTAGATTACTTTGTGCACTGCTATTCAATTTTATTTCTAACTATACAGAACATCAATATCAATTCTCCGTTCGTATTATGGTTTTATAATATTATTCAAACAATACTTTTATGTGTTACAAAATGTTTTGTTTTTTGGTCAGAAGCTTAAGAATACAGTATTGAAATTTCATCATATATTGGTCTAAGTAGGATTAAGGATTTTTTTTAAAATAATCTTTTATTAAATTCAGATAAATCTAATTATATTTCTTTTTCTTCCAGATCAAATTTAAACTGTGACATTTTTCTAGATAATTACAGACTTAAACAAGTAGACCACACAAAGTTTTTAGGACTTATAATAGATAAAAATTTAGCTCGGGATAAACATGTAAATCATGTTACTAATAAGATGTCTACTGGTCTATATACATTGCGACAAATGGTAAAAATTGGTACTTTAAATACACTGAAAATAATGTATTTCTCATTGATCCACTCACATTTAGCTGACGGAATAAGCATTTAAGGAGCAACAACGATAATTAATTTAGATAGGCTGCTGGTACTACAAAATAAATCTTTGAGAGTCATGAAACCGAGATATACAGATTTTGTTAAACACATAGTTTCTGAACTTTGATTTCTGACAGTATATGGTTTACACATATTTGAATCAATAATTTATGTAAAACAATTTTTTGATCCGATACTGAAAACAAATAAACATACATACAATACTCGTTTTAATAGACATATCGATCAACACAATGTTGTATTTTACAAAAAGAAAACATATTACAGAGGTGTGAGATATTTACATAATTTACCAAAAAAATTTATAATGCAAACAGATCTGTTAAAATTTAAAAAAAGAAGTAAATGATTATTTAATTAATTTCTCCCTATATTTTTTTGGAAAATATTTCAATACAAAAACCGATTAATTCATTTAAAGAAGAATTGAAGATAAATTGTTAAGATGTTACCATTTTTTAATTTATATTTTAAAATTAATATTAGTATTTAGTTTTATATTATTGTAGTGACGCTATTCTTTGTACCTTGTACATATTACGGAATAAAGTAGTTTGACTGACTATGACGATGACTTTGTTCTATGAAGTAAAACCTACTTTAATGTCATATTTGTTGGTCTCGTTTAACTAATCATATAAATAGTTCTTTCACTAACAAATAAACTTTCTATATACAGTTTCTAAATTGTATAGGTGAATATTTATACACTTTATCCCACAAACTTTGGGACGGTTACCTTTCAGTGTAGTGCAACTGGCTGACATTCTCTTCTCCCAGGCTGATGGCGTCAATGATGTGGAATGCTGTCTTTTTCAACTGAGACTTGCCTTCTCCCTGGTACTCCTGCACCAGTTCTCCGAACACCAATGTTCCGGGGCTCAGTTCCAGACTACTGGTTTCCGCTTTCGTCCAGTACTTGTTCCCTTTGGCCAGCCGAAAAACTTTGTTCCTGCCCACACCTGCCAAAACGTACTAATTACTGCACCAATTACCTTTATAAAAACCATTGATTGTCGATTTTACTGTAGGATTACTACACTTTTAACACAGAACTGAAAGAAATTTTAAAGAAAATAATAAATTAATACATTTTCATGACTATATTTGAGATGAAAATAACGAGAGTACAGAATTAAGCTAATTTATTGATCAGAATTATCTTGTTACTTTGATAACAATTATATTTTTATGGCTGTGTCAGGAAAAATAAATCAAAAGTTCTAAAAATACTTGAGAAGAGAGCCTAAAACACGTAGCTTTCAACACTACGTTATACGCATGGAAAAGTGTAACTTACTGAGGAAGAAAAAGATGTTTTCATGATTAGCAATGGGAACGCAGTGCCAGTCAAACACGGACTTGACTGCATTTTCCAGCTGCGACTCTGACAACAGGTTTGATCCAGATCCTGAAACATATTATTCAATGTCAATTCTGCAGGTTATGCTTACTTTGTGGACATAAAGCATAATGCGAATCTAGTACGTGGTTAATGATGTGAAGATGTATCCGATGAAAATTTTACTTTCAATTACAACCGTTAAAAGCTTGAGTACATTATTTACTGACCGATTTTTATGAAGTGTCAAAATATTTGTAATTAGATGTAACAAATTTTAATGTTCTTTCAAAAGGTTTGTAATGTTATTGTTTTTTTCTGTATTAGGCTTTAAAACTTTAAAGGTCTGCCAATTTAAAACGTAATATGATAAAATAATAGTAATTTTTCTCTTGATTTGCAAAAAAGTAACTGAAACAAATTTAAGGTTTATAGCTCTACTGGTTACTGAAATAAAAAATAAACAGCATACAGACAGGCAGACAAACATAACAAAAAGAGATAGAACATTGGTTGCATTTAGATGCATAAAACCAGAAGCAAACTGATATTCTGTTTTCTCAAGCCCACTGAATAGTTACAATAGACAGATGTAATACATGATAATGAACTAAGGTATCTTGATCCATCTAAATTTTAACCTACCACTTGTGATATTCAGAAATAACTGAGATAACCCAATTTTTAGAAAACATATTTTATATAATAAACTTTAGTGTTTTTACCTAAGTCTGTCCAGTTTGGAAGTCTCCGGTTTGCCAACTCCTCAGGGGTTGTCCTGTCTATCCTGCGAGCGACGTCAGGAATATTCCAGTAGGTGAGACACAATCGCCGGATCTCAGCCTGTTTCGTCTCCAACAGATTCATATCTCGACAAAACGCAGCTACCTTCACCAAGTTGACCACCTGCCTCTCTCCCAGACTGGAAGTACACATCATGTAAGTATAAGATATCCTAATAATTAGGAGTTATTCTATTAAATTTAGAAATTTTTTAAGCCCATAAATTTAACAGCTACTATTTGAAAATTAAATAACAGTTGAAAAAAAGTTAAAGAATCGCTTTGGAACTTTAAAAAATCAAGTACAAGAAAAACATTTTATTATATACATGTGAAAGAGGGGCCAAAATACTACTTTTATACAATATCATTATACAAATTTAGTCACTTATTATTATAGAGGTGGACAAGCTTTAAAATTCCTGTGTCATAGAATTCTGCCACCTGTGATTTTGGCCATTCTGTAACACGTACTTGGAGCTCCTCATCGTTGCCAAAACGCTGTGTTGCTAGTCAGGTTTTTAATTTTGGAAATTTGGTCTGAATCAGACAGCAAGTTCCCGAGTTATTAATGTAAAAAAGTTGCAGTCAAAATTGCACAGTTTTTCATTGTTATTTACATAAAAATTGGAAATCGTTGCTTGTAAATATTTGCCTTATAAGTCGTAACGCATAAGTAAAGAAGCTAAATTTAACGTAACTACAGTTATTGGAGTTCACTAATTAGTTTTTGGTTGACTTCTCAACTCAAGTATCTAATCTTTTGGATTTCCAATAGTAGTCTTTCAAATACTTTTTAAATATGTATAGTTCAATATACACATACATTGCCAAAAGTAATATGGTAAGTAAAGGATTGTACGGTACGTAATGTTTTGAAGATTTTTACTTAGTGATGGTAATGTAAACCATTTTTAGCTTGGTTATATCATCATTCAATCTAAAGTTGTTCATTAACCCATTGCGGATCATATTGTTTTGGCGCGCGGACACCAGCGGGCGCGAATTAATTCACGGTCAGCGGCCGCACGAACAGCAATGGTGCGCCACATCGTATCGCTCGCTTTTGTATACTAGAAAATTCAGCTGCGAAGGTATTCGTTCAGATGGAACATGGGCTTGCTGGGGAACGATAACACGCGAGCAAGGTTACGGCGTGGCAGGGATGATGTCTGAATCATAGTCTAAATAAAGCGGCTCGGGCGAATCGATTGCAACATCCAGGCCATTGCCTAGACTAAACCCGCCAACATGTACGTCTGCGTCGTTTTAGTTGTGTCACTAACCTCAAAAGTATTATAATAACAACTGAGGAAAACACCCAATCAGAAGTGCTAAAAAGCAGAGAGTAAACTCATATGAATGATTTTTCAACTTCGACATACAACTGCGATCTGTAGGATATTTATAAAACTTTTGAAAACTCTAAACGTAGACCGTTGTTAAACACTCTTAGTAGACAAGTGAAGACGATCACCCGATCTATCAGACATTACAGAACTATTTGGAGGGAAATTTAAAAGCAGACTGCTTTTGCGACCTGAGCTCGTCACTGTGCCGTTAGGCCCGGCCGCCGCTGCGTGACGAGCCCAGCTCGTCAGTGATCCGCAATGGGTTAAATGTGTGAAATTCAATCAGGTTTTGAGTTATAAGGCTGTAAGTAAACATTAAAATATATAAAAAAAGTCAAATACAACCCTATTACTATCATCAAACCAATTATAATGCATTATGTTTTTGAATCAAAAGGTTCTATGTGAGACACTTTATTATATTTATCCTTATAGATACATAAGGGTCAACTTTAGATTACCAAATTATTATCAAGAAATAATTCATAAAACTATTTATTAAACAAAAGCTGAACTGGAGGTATAAAATTATAAAATTCAAAAATCTCATAACATATTACCGTATAACTTTTAACTAGCGATATGCTGTCTCATATGTAAGATATGTATACACACATATATATATATATATATATATTTGTTTTTAGGTTAAGATTATATTTTAAACAGATTAAAAATGCTTTAAATTCTGTAATTTTTATTTTATGTCAATTTAATAATCAGTTATCAATATATATATATATATATATACATAATAATAATTTTAAATTCGATAGCACAAGAGGAAGAGGGGGCCGCACAAAAAACTTGGCCTAGGCCATCAAAAAATTTGAAAATCTGGCACTGTTCTTATCAACATAAAAACTGAAAGTTATGGTTTGCACATAATTTGCTTTACATTTATGACAATCAAAACTAATTATAATGCAATAGTAAACAACAAGTAAACTTTCAAACTCAAGCATATTTCAACTTTTTGATCTGAGAGTAGGACCATTCCTTAAAGAGTCACACAGATGGACAGACAGTGACTTTACGGATTGGGAGAGAAAGGACTTTCGGGTCCCTAATAAAGTAAGTACAGTACTTACACGTTGTTGGATTCTACAATGTAGTTGTAAAACACTTCATCTTGCGTCAGTTCCTCCATAGCCACACACAGAGTGATGTCATCTTTGCTGTTTAACCTCAGCCGACACAACTCCTTGTTCAGATTGAACAGATACTGTCTAGTCGGCTCACAGTCGTCTCTCTTCCACTTGCAGATTATGTACCTGTTAAATTGTACCCTTTGTGTTATTGACCAAACATTTTATGCTTCTTAATACTGAACTTTTTGTATGCAGTAGAACTCTTACGAAAGTTGCAAAAATAACCTTTAACTGAAATCTATATGTAAAAAAATGATTGTTGTCTGTATGTATACTTTATAGACTCAGAAACTATTTTACCGATCATTATGAAAATTTTTATGTATATGTGTTTTTTCCACGTAGAAGGTTTATATGCTATGTAACCCATTGATGTAACTTGCCACCAAACGGCTTTAAATTTAACATTTGGCAATCTTAAATCTTTTGACGCGATTCATGTCCAACACTCATGAAGTTTACTCCATAAACATAGAACATTCTCCGACGGATTTCTGCTGCACTATTCCCTTCTGCTTGTAGGAAACGAATTGCACTCCTCAATTTACCTTTGGTGGGAGAATAAATAAAGGCAGCCATGTTTATGCGACTGCAGCTCTGTGCAAACCGACTACTTGGACTCGACAGCAAAAAATGTAGAGCGAAAGTTTGCTTGATCAACTATTGCACTCATTGCTGGCCGTCATGGTGTGAGATCGGATATTAAAATATACAGCCCTTATATCATAAGTTTAAAAAAAAATATTTTTATATTAGAACTCGACCTTCTTTAACTTTGCCATACCCTTAAAATAAAATGTGATAAACCTATTCTAAATGGATTTCCTTCATTTGATTTTGGAGGGTTGCATTTCGTTTCTTTGCTATAGCTCTAATAATTCACAAGTTACACATATATGGGTAGGACACATTTTGATTTTGATTTGCAAATCAGGTAGTTTTATTTTAGTTTTATTATAGGCTTATTTTATATTAGTTTTTAGCTAGTTTAAACTGACACTATTCAAATGTTACATCATTGTAACTAAAACGAATAAAGATTTTTTGACTTTGACACCTGATATGTTAGCCAGCTGGATTGTTTGTTCATTTAATGATCATCTATGAAGCTAAATATAAAATATACTCAATGCAAAAAAGATGGAGTACAATATCTCTAGTGACTATTTACCTCTCTGAGTTGGCTGGGCGGCTGGTGTTGGGCTTGTGGATGCAGACTTGTTCAAAAGCTCTGTACATGAGATAGACCAGGCCTACGCTGAAGGGTGAGAAGATGTCGAACAATTTACAGACGAAGTGACCTCCGGTGCGCACGATACAGAGGGCCACAAGGAACTGGCACAGGTACAATTGTTTGGACAGCAGCTCTTGGATGTTCTCCTGGCCATCCACTGAGAAACCCTACGCAAAGTCAAAATACAGCTGTAACTTCAACCTTGAGAAATGGTTAAGAGTTTGAAACGTGAAGAATTTGATTCCTTCTGTTCAGAGAACACGATTGGAATACTTTACGATATGATCAAACTCTTTGAGGATTAAGAAGACAATTATATGTACAGCAACTTAAATCCCGGAAAACTTGCAGTAACAAGGCTCCTCAGAATATTCGTGAATCTTTTAACATAATGTGCTATCAATAAAATGTACTAAAGAACATTAAATAAACACAATTCTATTTTTTGAAAAACATACTTAAAAAATGTAAATAACAAGATTTTAAAGAAATATTCTCATAGTTTATTAGGTTAATTTTAATGTTTTGCTGTATAAAAGAATTATATTAACTCATTAAAGCTATGACTTTTTATAAATTCTCACACATCACAGTAGAACCACAGGTCCCCTTAGCTCAGTGGGCCACGACTAGTGGCCGGCTGGATTCTGCGTTTACATAACTATGTACGTCACTTCGACTCTTATTTAAATGGCAGAGTATTTGACCTTCAGCGCTTTTAATTACCAACATTTAACAGATGTTCTCAAACAATTTGCAAAGTTATTAAGTTCATGCTTAAAACATTTTCCATTAGTTGTTTAACATACTAAGTAGTGTATTATTAATTCAGAGAAATATATTATTATTATTATTTAAGTTATAGTTTTACCTAATTTAAAAGTAATCCAAACGATGTTTACTATGGTATGTGGTGCAAACAGAGAGATATCAATTTATTTACTTATTTGGCCGAGAGATTGCAGCAAGTTCCAACCACAACAGGATAAGGTTTGAAGAAGTCTTAAATTTATTTCTTTGAAGGTACATCCAAAAATGTACTAGTGGATTATATTGGTCCAATCCAACTGAGCCAAAGTTGTACAAGTTAACATCAACACTAGTAAGTTACTTTTAACATTAAAACATAAAACCAATATTTAATACTTTTATTTTTATTTTTATCTACAACATATCAACACTAATGATCTCATCCTGAACAGCTGATTACTGAGATGAGTACTTCATAATTATACATTTGTTTGTAACGTCTTTGATTTATAAAGTTTTGCCAACTAATAGAATAGTTACAAGCTCTTAAATAAAAAAATTAACTTAAAATTTGGCTCATAAGACTTGTTTACTGCACACCAAAGGTATTTTGAGCTTACTAAAAACATTTTACACAACCTAAGAGACCTAGGACATCTGTACAAAAACTGCCTTTCCTAATACTGTGCATAAAAAATCCAGGAACTTATTTACACGAGTAAGTTTGAAAGAGTAGCCTACTTACACCATCTGCCATCATGAAATGAACTCCAATCTGTTGGGTGTTATCCATTACGAAATGCATCAGACTTTCGATGTTGGCAGGGTCGAACACATCGCCATCGTCTTTCACTCCTGCAACAAAAGTTTTGTTGTTTTACAATCGCACAGTAGCCTACTTTTTTAAAACTATTCATGGATTTTAAAATAATTCATTGAAACTTTACTTTAAGTAATTATTAAAATACTTCATTCCAAATGTCACACACCATAGAAGGGCTCAAAACTTTCACATGGTCCAGAGAAGAAATTTTCCAATTTGAAATCGTTTTCTCCTTTCAGGGTAAAACCAAAACCTTTCGCTCTCCACTTCTTTCTCCAAAGGACGTACTCCGAGAATCCACCAGGTCCAGCACACACGTCCGCAAAGTACAATAGTTCATCTTTACCGACCATTGGATCCTGCAACGTTAAACATTAATAAACTTACTGTCATCATTTGAAGCAGAGACAAATAAAAGAAGCAAAACGGGGAAGCCTCCATTTTACATTTATATTTTGTACAACATACTATATAACTATTTTGAGCTATATAAAATAGTACCATATTTTGTACTATTTTAACACTTGCCACACACTTGAGATGTTACTTGGTACTAAAATAGTTTGAATTTTTAAATCAATAATCCTTCCAAAATTATTTCTTAATAAATAATGATCTTTTTAAAACTAAATGGTATTAGTTTTGGGTTGTAAATCTCATATCAATAAATGAATCTGAACAGTTTGTTTTTAGAAGGAGTTATTCCAGAATTCTAAAGAAGAAAATCTGGCCGAGACAATGGTAAAAGTATAATGGACAGTCTACAATACCGTTTGACCACAAGACAAAGATGTAAACTGAAGTTTTGAGAACTTCTGTGCAAAGCATTATTAGTGTTAACTATCAACATTCACATCACTGCCAAAAGGTGCATACAAATGAAAAATCTTATAGTTTCCGGTCATCCCTATACCCAATAACTGTGGCAATAAAGCTGCTTTTCTTTTTATAATTTGAAGTTTCGGATGATGTACCATTAAAGTATTTTATTAAAATAAGTCAATAACATTTATTAGGTGATTTTGCAAACTTAACTACTTTTGGTTAGTTTGTGTGGAAAAATCTACCCACATTCGAAATTTCAGATATTTCACTGTTACGAATGATAAAATTCCTGTTACTGTATTTGTACTCCTACCAGATGATTGTCATTCAGTCAGACACTAAACTCACCCCTGCCTGCGTCTGAGGTGATGTGAACATAAAGTCGAACACACGATCCATGTTAGCCATCTTCATGGCTGCTCTGTTTAGGAACATCCCCTTTCCGATGGTCTCAAAAGGGTTACTTCTTGTTCGTGCCCTACGTAATTCCTCTCCATCCAGACTGTCAAAGATGCTCTAAACAGATAATATTATAATATTAAAAACCATGTTAATCAAACATATCAATGATAATAGTGGTATAGACAATGAAACCTTGATAGAATAGGATAAAGAAAATAGGTCTACTGTCAAATGAATGTGGGTTTTTCATAATAGCAATAATGATCACTAAGCTTTTGATAGAAAACAAATGTGATCGGAATATCAAAAAAAAAAAAAAATCCCTAGCATGTTAATTACCATTTTATTTTGCCATTAAATGTCCTTGTCTCATATGACGTCTGGATAAATACTAATAAGATTAGGGCTATTTATAACATTCTTTATTTTTCTTCTTTACAACTTCATCACAACAGTAGTTGTCCTACATTTGTAACATCTTAGACCACTTAATGTTCTTTTTTGAACCACTCAAAACATTGAGTACAGTAGGTCTCTGAGAAAATAATGCATCACCATGCATTTGTTATATTAAGGAATGAGCATTTGTGTCGTAAACTTTCCAAAATTTACTAGAAATTTATTAATTATTTTTTGTGCTTTCAAAATGATGCTTATCTGATGAGCACCTGAAATACGTCACCGCCTGACTGAGTGGTTGGCAGATGGAATGTACTCTCGATACAATAGGATCAATTGGGCAACCCTGTGGATCTATTGTGACTTAAGTCTGATATCTGGACAACCCAGGCTCTTAATAAACTACACAACTATCTGCTGGTATGGAGAGCGACTACTGCACAACGCAGTTGCGACTTCAGGTCAGATTTTTATCGAGCACCTTGCCCAGATATTTAACTTCACTGGAGATGGCTATGCTAGTATCCACTAAGGACAGAGGCTGTAAATTAAGCTTTTTCCCTCAAGTAAAAGAACTATGGTGGTTTTGGAGCTTGGTTAACGCAATCCCTCTTTCGCATAATTCTGCGCTTCAAATTCTCCATTGCTGAGTCTAGTCAGTAGACCATCAACAACCAGGCATCACAGAAGGATCAATAGGATACCTCCTTGAGGAAGCGTTCGTAGTAACCGACTCTTCACTGAGCCAAGCTGTTACACCACAACAGTACAATGTTAACCTGATCTAGCAATGAGTGACCAGGTCTATGCCCTTCCTTAACGCTGCTCTGTAAATTGAGTCTATAGAGGTGTTATCAAATGCACTCTCTATGGCCAGAAATGAGAGCTACTTATTTGTCCACCAAGGATTTCTCAATTCTTGAAATCAAGCTACTGAAAGCCTGAGTTGTGGACTCAAGATTGATATGTATCGTTCAGGATGCAAAGGTGACTTAGCGAGAACATCACCCTTATATATGTATGAACGATCTTTTCCACAGTTCTTAGTAGAAGGCTTAAGGGGCGTTTCAATTTAGGCTTATCCATGTGGTCAATATTGGGATTGAAAATCAACTCCATCCCCTCCATTGTAGAGGTATAAGTCCCAGGACAAAGCTTGGCATGAAGACATCTATCAATTCAAGCTCCAACAGGAAAAGAGCTGGAAACACCCCAAATCTCAGGAGACTAGAATGGTTAGAAGGAGTTCACTGCCCTTCCCAGCGCAGTTTACATGGAGTGAACAACTTTCCAGCAATGCGGTTGTTCTAAATAGTGCAATGAGGCATTGGATCATCAAACGGTATCCTCATTGCAACTGCCTCGGTAACCACGAAAGGGTGGGAAACCGGATCGTGGTTTACCAAGAGCTCTCCTCAAGAAATCAATATGATTGGTATTGTCTTTTTTAGAGCTTTCTGCAGTTAGGATATTTTGGGAGTTGATTCTATACTGCTGCAGAAATCTCTCCATGTCCCCAATTTAGATTTTTGGAGTAAATGATTATAATCAGTTACTTTCTGGATAATCCTTGTAAATATACTTGTAAGTATTATTTTACACTCTAAGTAATTTTAAAAAATTTAAAAAAGAGTAAGCAAACACCATATGAAAGACATCCATAAAACTCCTGACCATACCTACACACATATGGTGAAGTTGACGGATACCTGATCTTAGTCAGTCCATATAGCTATGGATCTTATTCAGGCTCATAAAGTTCATTATAGAACATTCTTCATTGTAGAACTCCTTCTAAATAGCTGAGAAATTAGGCCAAAATTATTAAAAACTCCACATACTGAGATGACTTTCCCTTGAAACTCCACTCGACATAAGGACTCCATTTACCATTATTGTCAATAACAAAACACATCATTGTTTACAGATGGATTTATGGCATGCTTCTTCCAAATTGAAAAAATCTCCTTGCCACAATCCAAACAGCATCACATAAAGCTACAGCCACCATTGCATACAGTAAATAAGTTTTGTTACAAATCAGTACAACACGGTTACAATTGGACAGCCAAAAGTAGCTTTTCTGTTGTTATGTGTATTCTTGTATGAAGGTAGTTGATGTGCTCCTCATCTTGAAGAGAAGATTTTAATTCTTTTAAGTTCAAAATCATATGTTGAACTAAGAAGAACTCAAAACCACCCCTTCTCACCAGAGATACTATATAAATAACTCTCAAGGTTCAAGTAAGAGCAGTTTGTTTTTTCATTTCACTCATAACAGGAGACTTCTTCTCCTTCTATGGGCCGGCCTATTGCCATGCCCTTAAGCCTCAAGGGCCTTTTGCGCATCCCGGAAGCACACCATAAGGCCAACTAGTCTACGGTTTCAGCAGTTCTACAAACCGCCGAAAACAACCGATCAGGTCCTCCTGGGGAAATTCACCATCCTTGTACAAACTACCAAATATGGCATACCGCTCCCTCGCTATTGTAGGTCACTCGAAGAGCAGGTGTTCAGCAGTTTCCTCCTGCTTGTCACACATTCTACAGAGTGGATCCTCCCGAAGGATACAGACTCTGTGAAGATGCTTCCTCAGGTGACCATGTCCCGTAATCAGACCCACAACCCGAGAAGACACTGATCTACTTAGTAAGAGAAGGTCAGACGCCACCATACGGGAAGGACTGTAGAACTATTCTGCTAATTCTCAGACCCGGATGCAGCCTCCACCTTCTCTCATGCTCAGTGTGAACCCATTCAGAGACAGCCCCAAAGGATTAACACCTAGGAATGCCACAAAATGGCTGAAGTCCCATCATATTGGATGCTGATCCCAAATTGGTCAGGACATCAGCTCTTTCGTTCCCAGAGATCCCCCCATGACCAGGAACCCAAAAAACAGTAACATTGTTGATTCTGGCAAGGGAAGAAACAACTTGATAGCAATCCCAGACAAGTTTGGAGTTGAACACACAAGAGTCCAATGTCTTCAATCCTGCCTGGCTATCTGTGAAAATGCTTACTCCTATACTGCAGACGAAAATTCTCACGAGCACACTCCTTAATAGCTGTGACTTCTGCCTGAAAGACTGTGGGGTAAGGATCCATAGGATCCACCAGCTCCCTACATGGTCTCACCCTCATAATTCCAGCACCTGTGCCACTTTTGGTTTTAGAGCAGTCTGTAAACCATTCAAGCTCCACTGGTGGAAGAGGTTTCTTTCCCTCTGACCAAGTTTCCCTAGAAGGTATAAAAATCCTGAAGGGTTTGTCGAAGGAAAATCTTTCTGGCATCTGATTCGATATCATGTGCAAAGCATTTCCCTGAATCAGGATGCTAATTCTGCAGTGCCCCTGCTGCAGCCCGAGCCCCACCAACTCCAACAGTCATCTCCAGTAGTAGACTAGATCTATCGATCAACCCTTGCATCCCAGAATCTCGACATTTACGGTTAGTGATGCGCAGATCCTGGACAACCATAAGGTTACCCATATTTTGAGTGACACTTGCTGTACCCAGTGTGGGTTCAATTATAAGCTATAAACCAGCCAGACGTGATCCCTCCTGAGGACATGTTCAGGCTTGCTAAAGCCTTTAACACTAAGAGTGCCCCATCCATTCCATCACCATTCTCTATAGTAAACTAGACCTATCAATCAAGTTATTCATTTACCCTAATATCTCTACATTTTTGATAGTGAAAAAAGCACCAGAACATCTATTAGATTACCCACATGCAAGTGACAATCTGTGATTGTTGGACCCGGTGAAGGTTCAACTGGAAGAACAAAGTGGTTCAAACTGTTAATACCTTATGTACAGACTTATAAACCATACCTTCTTTGTGAGTATACTGGAGAGGATATTAGGGTCACAAAAATCTGTAAATTCTTCAATGTTGAGATTGCGGGGACCAGTCTGTTTCCAACTTTGTAATTCATTAATTTGTAACGCAGGCAAAGGTTCAACTGGAAGAACAAAGTGGTTCAAACTGTTAATACCTTATGTACAGACTTATAAACCATACCTTCTTTGTGAGTATACTGGAGAGGATATTAGGGTCACAAAAATCTGTAAATTCTTCAATGTTGAGATTGCGGGGACCAGTCTGTTTCCAACTTTGTAATTCATTAATTTGTAACGCAGGCAAAGGTTCAACTGGAAGAACAAAGTGGTTCAAACTGTTAATACCTTATGTACAGACTTATAAACCATACCTTCTTTGTGAGTATACTGGAGAGGATATTAGGGTCACAAAAATCTGTAAATTCTTCAATGTTGAGATTGCGGGGACCAGTCTGTTTCCAACTTTGTAATTCATTAATTTGTAACGCAGGCAAAGGTTCAACTGGAAGAACAAAGTGGTTCAAACTGTTAATACCTTATGTACAGACTTATAAACCATACCTTCTTTGTGAGTATACTGGAGAGGATATTAGGGTCACAAAAATCTGTAAATTCTTCAATGTTGAGATTGCGGGGACCAGTCTGTTTCCAACTTTGTAATTCATTAATTTGTAACGCAGGCAAAGGTTCAACTGGAAGAACAAAGTGGTTCAAACTGTTAATACCTTATGTACAGACTTATAAACCATACCTTCTTTGTGAGTATACTGGAGAGGATATTAGGGTCACAAAAATCTGTAAATTCTTCAATGTTGAGATTGCGGGGACCAGTCTGTTTCCAACTTTGTAATTCGTTTATTTGTAACGCAGGCAGATGTCCACCTGTAAGCCAGTTTGGTTTTTCTTCAACGCTCACCACCTATGCAAACACACCGATATTGTAAAACGTAGAACAATGGAAATCACTTGCTATACTGTAGTTTTTTAATTAACCGGAATTTTTAAAACATATAATCCTAAGTTGCTGATATGGCTATTCCAATCAGTTTTAAAGAATTGCCTAAAACTTAATTTTTTGGTGTAAATATTGGAAGTTTATATTAAATTAATACTTAAAACATTTGGTTGAAACTGTGGTATATAAAATGTCCACATGTACAATACATATATATTTACATATTAAAGTTTTGAAAAGACACTCAATTTTGTAGGCTAAAACCAAGTGGAAATTTGACCTTTTCAATATTGGTATTACAACTAACATAACCTCACTTTTCTCAAAATTCACAAATAAATAGTTATTTAAATCTTTACAGATCTGAAATACTGCCTTATATAATATTTATATTTTTAGACAATACTTTTTAATGATTCAATTTTATTTTATTTTTACTTTAGAGAACACTTTATTGCCGTTGGAAAAAGAAAGTTAAGCCATTGTTTACAGAAATAATTTTTCCTGTATTCTTTTCTACTTAAAACTGCTAATTTACTGTTTGATAGAAATTGTTAATAGCAGTTTTTCAACATTTTTGGTTTTCATAAAATTCTAATCCATTTTTTACTATTAAAAATTTTAAGCGTATATAAGATCTTGACCTGGATGTCAACTATATGTCTGAATAAAGATCATTATTTTTTTTTACCTCAAAGGATACACAAAAACGAACAAACTTATTTCCCTTGAAAAGCAAAATTGTCTACAGAAAGCATAAAAGTACAGAATGTTATCATATAATTAGTATTGTATAGAGTTGGTATGATTAGTCACTCACCTCTAATGTAGAATCCCAAGTGAGGTCAGCAGGTTCTAACCCAGGCAGTGTGAGACCTAAACCTCTGCGTCCACGCTGTTTTGACAACTCCACTGGAGCCACTCTTCCCTGGTCATGCTTTCCTAGACCTCGGCCCTCTTTATATCCCATTTTTTCCTGTTTAACACAACAGCCACTGATTTTAATACATGTTCTATTAAAAAAGACTTAATGAATAAGAAAAAAAACATTGTCAGTTTTAAAATTCAGCATTCAATTAACAACTTGAGATACTGATTAAATGCAAATTCAAGGATGTACAAATGTATTAATTATGGGTCATGAAAAGTTGTTCAGATTGCAAATTTGTAATGGACAAAGTTCTTCTTGATTATAAATAAATGTTGTGAAATGACATAACAATGATTGAAAAGAAGACAAAAAAATTGGGAATTTTATCATGATTAAGTTTGTGTTTTTCAGTGATACTTGCTTTGTAAAAAGATTTTCATCCAATCTGGTACTGACAATTTTTAAGAAATATTATTTTAGAAGACTATTGTCAAGTTTTTATTACCAACAAAGCTGTTTGTTTGTAGGTTAATAGTTATGGTATATTTTTACCGGCTTAATCAGTTTATACAGATCTCCAGGATGTTAAAGCTATACTTTTAATATAAACAGTTATTCAAATAGTATTTACAGTTACAATCTTGAGTTATTTGTAAAGTTAGAAAGTAATCAAGACACCAGCTCTGTCTTAAGCTAAGCATCAAGAATATGTTACCTCTTGAAAGCCGTATCACGTACTCCTTTTTGTGCGTCGTCATCAGATTGAAAGTACTCACTACCAAACTTATCTTCAATATGTATAAATAAGTGATATTCACAGGGTTTCAGGTCTGAAATTTATAGTGGATAAGCGTACTGCTCCAAATTGATCAAGTAAGTCAGCTTTTATGCATTTTTAAAACGCTGTGACCATTTTCGGTTACAGCAAGAATAGCTTGATTCAGATGGAACAGATCACGAAAACAGTTGGTACTTTCTGATGAAATGGAGGCCCGAACCCATTAACCCCTTTTTGGTTTTTGATGTCATATTGTGTTCATAACAAATGTACACGTGTACTACTGACTTAATACTATGCTATGTTATTATGTTCCTGTTTAATTTTCTTGCCTGCTGTAATACTACACAAGAAGCATTTCTATGATATATAATACATCAACATTTTTAAAAGTTCAAAATTTTCAGAAGAAAGTAGCCTAAATACTAACCATCATGGCCTTCGCCTTATCAAGATTCTGGGCCTCCTTCTGTGCTGGTCTAGCGAGGTCATCATATTTCGACCTCTTGGGTTGAACCTCTTCACTGTCAGAGCCGGATGGGAATCGTTTATGGCTGACAGGCTTGTCAGCGACATCGGGCGTTCTTTTGTGCACCACCTTGGTCGGATGTCCATATTTGTAGAAGGTTACAGTATCCGTCCGCTTCCTAGAAGCGGATTGTTGCTGACTCGAATTGCTTTCTTCTTCACTGCTTATTAACAGATAAGTTTTAATTAGGATTGAATACCTTTGATGATATATATTTGATTGTCACTATTAATATTTTCTAGAACATTTATAAAAAATTAAATTTTAAACGTTCAAAAAATCTATGTTTGAACACAATATCAAGGAAACCATAGTATGTTTGATAGGAGTAATAGGCCTATATAAAAACATAGATAGATTTTAATAACAAGTTAATTTACTGTTATTATTTTAGTACCTTTTGCTTAAAACTATAACACATATAAAGGCAATACGACCCAGATACCACAACCATAAATAGTTTAGTGTAAATTCTTTGATGTTTTTCTTTTACATAAACGTCATATAAGAGATGGTAGAATTCAGAAATTTCAATTAAGATTTCCAATTCTTAAAGAGACTCCCGGTTCTCAAATTATCTTTAAACGTAATAGCTTTTTGGCCAAAGTTTTGTTTAAATAAAATCATCTCCAAACAAACATTTACTAGTCTTTAACCTTTGGAGTTAACAGTCAGTAATTCAACAATACTAAAACTATTTTAAAGTGATTTGCAAATATTCAGTGAAATGGCTAAATTTTAAGAACCGTACCTTCCACTTCTATTTAATAGATAATAAAATGGGCTTCTAGAAAATATCTTGTTGTGCAGAACTACAATAGGATACCCCTCTACACGGTTTTTTTGTACAGAAAGTAAATTTATAAAGCGATTAATATTTTCCATACAGCCAATCAGTTGCTGACCTCAGAGACACAGCAGAATACAAAAATTCAATAATTCATTCATTACTTTATCAGTCTACAATTTTTCAAGCACAAAGTATAACAAAAACATGTTTTACAAATTCCATCAAATTTTGAAGTAGTCATGTTTATACACTGTGTTGATTTGACATGGGATGACCCTTAACGGTTAGTGAATGATTCTATAGAAAAGAACTTTAAAATTATTTTTTATATAACACTACAAAAGATGTAGCACAGCACATTAAAGAATAAAATCTTTCTTAAGTTTCTAATTGTGAAGAAGATGGCATAGTTTAACCCTTTGAATGCGAAGTATTTATTGAGTGGGTGTACCGGTACTTCTAAAGGCCAGGTATTTATCTAGTGGGTGTACCTAAAAGTGCCACCTCTTTTGAAGGCATTTTGCAAGGTTTCAGTAAAAAATTCAGTTTGATTATTTAATAAGCTATCAACATAATTTTTTTAAATTTTTCTCTGAAAACTCTAACTAATTAACATAAATAACAAAGTTGCCATAAAATTAAATTTATAAATATCAAAAATGGACTTACGTAAAAAAATTTTCAGAATTTATTAAAATTTCATTATTCAACCTAATTATAATTACGAAAAAATTCATATTCTTTTCTTTGTCTATATAACTGGAAAGGGTATTCAATTGTCTATAAATCTTGAAAAATGAATATCATTATCTTCAATAATGAGTGAGTTATACAACTTTTAAGCAACTAATATCACATTGTTTCCAGTAGCCAGGTCAACAAAAAATGTTTATATGTGAGTTCTAGATTGATTTTCGTTAAAGTCAGTTGATTGAAAGAGTACTACAACAATTTATTTTGAAAACAACACTTCTTCACAAACAATTTTATGTGATATTAATTTAAAAATATAAAGTTTATGATTTTTAGTGATTTTTTCCCAAACGTCCAGTAAAATCGGACGTTGGCATTTAAAGGGTTAATAAGGCTATCCATTTTAAAAGAGTTACACATTGATCTAAGTGTACCAAATTCGAAAAAAATTAAAACACTGAATAAAATATTTGTAGGCCTATTGAAACTTGTTAAATATACTAATCCAACACGTATAATTGAAATTTACCTCGTTGATTCTGAATTTTGTTGGTTACTCTCTGATTGGTGGTCTTTAATACTCTCGGGGTCACTCAGAGGATTGTCAGCGTCACTGTTGAAGCTCAGTCGGTTCGACTCACTGAGACTGCTTCGGTTAACCTCATAGTCGCTACTTCTTCGGTTCGGATTGTAATTATTGAGGTTAAATGTGTTATCGTCAAAGTTGTTCTGGAAAGTTTCCACGTCATCGTCATCACTGCTATCGATGGTGGAATCTGAAAATACAAAAATACACAAGGTTAAGTTATGAGTTCACTGTCTTACTAATAAATAGGCAACTTATAACTCCATAAATACTTTTCAATTTCTATTTGTGTTGACTGCCGACCATATTTAATTTTAAAAGATACTCAATCAAAATGCTATTAATGTTTTTCCACTAGAAGTCAAAAGTCAGAAGAACAGAGTGGTATCACCGAAACCCGCACTGCACTGATGGCCAGGAGCATTTCCGATCAGTACTTTTCCGACTTTAAATTGTCCAATTTTTACGACCTTGGGTCACAGAGGTCGTAAAAAGTGTCAATCGAAAATGCCCCTGGCCATCAGTGCAGATTTAGACGTCACCTTCCACCCCGCATTTCTGGCCAACAAAGAAAAACATCCCTTAAGGGGAGCACTTCGCCCATCTTTCGTAATGTTAACATAGGTACACTTAATCTATAATATAGATTTTAATTAATCCGTGATAATACTTATTCAATTTTATAATTATAATCCGCTTAGTCTATGATATTGTAATGAGTTTCGTTCGATCTTATTGCTTACAACTCGACATTTATTTCTATTATCCAATTTCTTAACTATTTAGTTTTAAATTTCTCTATTTATCAACAAAATATATTTTATACCATCCTATAATTCTCATAACAAAACTTCAAACGTTATTATAAATATTATCTAATTTGATCTAGCTTTTTATGATTATTGTATTATATCATATAATTAAATTATTATTGTAAGGCATTATCAATCTTAATAAAATAAATTTAAAAAATCATTTTATTCGTGAATGTAATATTATATTTTTTTAACACTTATAAAATATAATTTTCCTATTATACAATAAATATAATATTTATTTATATGATAATCCGCCATATACCTCCATTTCAAGAACTACTTGAGGTATCTTCATAATTTCTTTTTTTCATTTAAAGAGGGCTTCTAGGGGAACACGTGAACCCAAAAAAAAAATTTTTTTGGCATATACCCTAAAAGTTATGATATTTTTTTTAGACGCTTGTCATAAACCTATATAAATATTGTAATATGTATGTAATAAAATATTGAACTCAGTGAAATGTAGATGTTTTTTAGTGGTTCCACATTGTAAAACAGTGCTCAACAAACATACAATAAAAATTTTCATATCCTACCATTTGTTAGTTTTTTGAGAAAAATTACTTTAGTAATGAAAAAAAACCTGCAACTTCGGAAAAAAACACAAAAAACGGAAAAAATCCTGCTTTAATACCTTTTTCCAGTACATTCCCGGTGCATAAGCTGTCTGAATCTCCTTCCTGCTCCAGCATCATTCATTCCTCCCAGACATCTTTTTGTAAAGTTTTTTACTTTCTGTCCTAATTTTTTTCCTCTATATCTTCTGAGCTTTCTCTGCCTTCCAAATTCGCCGCCTGAGTCCCAAGCTTTTTTCATTGCTGTAATAAATGCTGCCCTGTTGACACTCTATTTTCTTGAAATACTTTGCATTTCTGCCAATGTAGCCATCATTAAAAGCTTAACACTTCATATATGCCAAATTTTCAAAGTTTTAAATCTCCCACAAATGTTCTTTTAGGTATGTAGTCCACATGACATTGTTGAGGACTCATTGGGATTTTTGAGTTTTTCCCCTTAGTAACGTTTGCCCAGTAGAGTTGAATTGGCTAAACTTGAAAAATTAGGTTTAATAAATGTCATTAGGGCTTTTCAGGCAAGTGAGAAATGGCTGCCATGATCATAGTTTTTTCATTGGATTTACGGTCTTTGCCGGTACTTACACATTTCTGTCATCTATCTGACATAGTCCCATGTTGAGAGCCTTTCATTAGAAGAACCATCTCAGGAAAAACTCTGCCCAAATGGCTTTTTTTCATGCATTCAACGAGTTTTGTGTTGCGTCTAATTCAATCCGTAGTATTTTTTGCGAGCTGAATAATGCACCAGAATTCTGTTTAGCTTGTTCTTGCCGCCAAGTCTGACCGTCAGGGAGTGTTTTTAGTCTTACTTTAGATTTTTTAATCTCGACCCATCCTTCTGGACTGGCCTATGCATTCTATCTTTGAGTTATGCAGTTAATCACCATAGGGCTTTGGCTTCGCAACACTGGAGACGCCTTGCTGTCTCCATCACCAAGGTATTCAAGTAACGAGCCTCATTAACAATGCCTGCGAGCGCTGAAAAATTGCGACTGCTCCACACTTCCATGGCTCCACTAGAACCTTCAAAGTTTGCGATACAGCCATCACCATGCGTGTTTGTTTATGCTATTATGCTCTGCAGTAAAAAAATAAATTATTTAGATAAAATTCTGATGTCTAGGACATTACCCGGTTGATAAAGAAGTCACTGAACCACTCCATTTAGTGAAAAGTGAAGCCCTCGATTCTGCGCATGAGCCATCAGCAGCTATACGAGGTCTCCGCAACCATCATTAATCCGATACAGCTTCTTGCCAGCACACTTTGCATTGACTTCTTACACCTAACTCACAATTGGAACCCAATAAATGCTCATGTTCATGATATCTCAAAGGCGAGGTGTAAGATTCATAAAAGCGCAAAATTTTCTCCGCAGCCACTCTAACCATTGCCTATGTTTACGCATAGCATAAAACCAACAAGATTTAGTCATAAATGTTTGCCTATCAGACTTTGCTTCATTCTGATTTAGTGTTAGGCCTGACTAATTCAGAGTTTGTCACAGTAATAGTGTTTTCACAATCAAACACAGACTATAATTTTTGGATGCTAGGCATAACAATGTGTTATACTTGTATAACAATTTGGCCATCGGCAATTTTTACACACTGAAACGTTACTAAGAGCCTCAATCAACATATCCTATATTAACTATACAGTTTTCAGAACTTCATCATTTTCATTCAATTGGTACAGTTTCAAAAAAGGACAGACCTCTAAAGATCGCACTTTGAGTCTTGGCCCTAACCCATTTGGAGTATTGGTAACCATGAATCGATGTTACTTACTTGCGATCCGAGAAACTATGCCTCAGACTTAGTTGGAGGGTTATGTTGATTTTCTTTGAAAACGCTTCTTCTGAAAGCAAGGCTTTGAACGTCATTATAAAATTCACTACACTTATAACAAAAAATACCATAACTCTCCACTAAACTCCCAAAAAACCAAGAATCATTACGTAATTTTCACTCTCTAAAAACAGAAATTGTCAGTAACCAAAACATGTATCTACCTAGTTATAACAATGTTTATATAACAGATTTTGTGTTTGTGTTAGTTGTTGACAATAACAAACTGTCCCACTGCCAACCAAATCATAACATGACTGCAACGAAAGTATACTAAACAGCACCATTCAAAGTGTGACTGCTACAGGCCCGAAACTGCCTGCAAGGCCTTATTTAAAGAAAAAATATTTCCCCGGACACTTCTATCATCATAAAAAAAATTTATACCCCCCATTGTTTATCGGTAATTCCAAACTTTAATAAAAAAAAAAAAAAAAATTTGGTAATTTTTGAGATTTTTTTACGAAGTGCTCCCCTTAAGATGGAACGCCACTTAAGCTCAGATCACATGAGCTTAAAGGTTAACTTTAACTTAGGTACTACTAGTAACATATTTATGATAGCCTAATCAAACCTACATACATATCGCGTATTAACCATTAGTAGATAGGGACAGAGTGGCCAGCTTTTTCCTTTTAGGAGACAGAACCGATCGTCATAACATGTAATTTTCATTGTAAGCCAAGTGGCCTCCGGATAATACCAATATATAAATTTTTCATTTGGAAAAATGGTCTGGTCTGGCAGAAAACATTTTTTTAGTTGATGAGTTGTAATTATTTTATAAATGATGTAGTATAGTGATAAAAAGTTCAAAATATAGAATTCATTTAATAGATTTTATTCTGAAAAAGATAAATGTTGCACAAAAGCTTTTAGAACCTAAGACAAAAATTACAGTCAGCTGACATGAGGCACACTGACAAATTAAGCTAACTTGTATTTCTCATACTTATCATAATCTTTCAAATTAGTAATTTAAATTCCATCTGCACACAAATGGATATTTCCTGTTTTACTTTACTAAGAACGCTACTATTTAATAAACCGTTTGTTTGCAACACAACAAAATGAAAAGATATCATCACAGGATGAGAGCAGCATTTTAAAGAGGTTCAATTACATTGCATGTGACAATAGCATTTTGTGGGTTATTTACTATACAAATAATAAAATGGACTAAAAAACTATAGTTAAAAATATTTAAAAAAAAAAACAATAAACAGGAAAAATAAATCCTTCATCAGTCTAGAAGGATTGTGTGTGTAGCCAGTGTAAATAATACAGTAGGAAAATATAAATATCTGATCTAAATTGTCCCAATATCTCAGTAATTGAAATGTGGAAAACATAATAAATGTGTGATTTGACATTCATACCTTGATTGAATGGAAAAAAAGATATAATTTCATTTCATTTACAAATAAGTAGTACATTGTGATATTTAGTAAACCACACTGTAGGCCTATGCTACCGATAAATGTGTTGCTGTGTAGGCCTAGTACAATAGTATTTAGTACAGCTAACATTAATCGACCTTAAGGAATGTTTTATTCTGTATATTATCTATCAATGGAATATACACTGCACTATACTTCATAGGGTAAACAAATACTAAATAAGCTAGGTTAATTATAAATTAAATAATTACAAGACTTTTAACAATCATCGTCATGTGAAGAGCAAGTAAACATCACTGCACTGCTATCCAAGACTTATATTCACGTTTATGGACTAAGGGAGGCTGAACTTTGCTATAGTAGACTGCTGGCTTAGTAAGAGAAAAGGCTGTTATTCCATCCTTACATTGAGAGTGTTTAGTGCACTTCCATCGGCGGTTAAATATTTCTAACTGTGAGGTTTCAAGACTTAATTGAAGACTACTTTTGAGTATAGCATTTCACTCAATTGCATAATTTTTCCAGTTCAGAATCTGCTTAGATTCATGTAGGCCAAGGATAAAGACTTCAAGTATCAAATAATTATTTGATGACCAACGAATAGTCTCGTTCGCAAATAATTAAAAATTAAGAGTGCAGTAAAAGTGGCCACCACTATAATCAACTCATTGTTATTCGTGACTATCTAAACTACCAAAACCAACATGTCAAATCAAATTACTTTATAGGTATTTAAAATAACAGTATAGTTTAGCTGTTTATATATCTAAAAACGTAATAATTTAATGATGATTAAAAAAAAAACTTTGTAGACTGTGTGTATTTATATAATATAACAAACAAAATAGTGTAACATTTAGTTACCTTTTAGTATTTTGAAAGATTTTGACAACTTGTGAAGCTGCAGTATAGTAAGCGTACAACATTCGAGTGATCGATAATATCGAAACATTAAATTAAAACGATTTAAACACTATGTAACATATTTACCCTGTTAAGTAATTGTAAGTACTACACTGCTTAAATTTAGTATAAACAAAGCTGTATTATCTTCTACAGTACAGGGAAAGTACAGATCGGAAATGCTTCTGGCTATCAGTGGAGCCTTGGTGGCGCCCCCCGCACTGCAGTCAAAAAAGAAAAAAACCTACACTATTAAAAGTACGAGAGACTTTATTCAACTTACTGTGACAATCATATGTCATTATAATAATTGGTTCTTGTTTTAAGTCCCCCAAAAGAGACAATATCGGCGAGAAGATGGTCACTCTGACCCTATCTACTATAGTTATTAAGCTATACATGCGTACGTAATATAAATTTAAAAAGTTAAAGTCAACATTCACGAGCACTCGTGTTATATGAGCTTGAATTTAGGTACTATCTTGGGGATATTTTTCCTTTTCTGCCTTCAACGCCACTCCGCACTTCTGGCAAAAAAAGAAAAACATGCCCCGAGATAGTACCCTAATTCAAGCTCAGATCACGTAACCTCTCATAAAGGTTATGTTTAACTTTGGTACTACTAGTACCATATTTACGAAAACCTAATATTAACCTACTTATATCACGTATAATAAATAGTGTTATATTTCCATTCCTAGCCTCAGTGCTTGCACGAAATTATATTAGTTACCGTGTAACCCAAAACCAAAATATCATTATGAGAACATTAAGTGATTCAGCCCAGCTGTTACTGAAACAACTATCACGGTAGTAGGTTACCACTGAATTACCCGTTACTGACGTACTAATACTGCAGATCTGTACTGGCAGCAAGTCCAGTAGTTATGTAAATGTTTTGTTAGTTTGTCATACTTAAAACTTAGTAAAAAGTAAGTAATAAATGTCATACTATATTGTTTTTGTTGTATTTTATAAATATACATATCCTGGATTGTTTTTATTCACCATAGCATTATTACTTTTTGTACTGTTATTTGAAATAGAACGTAATTAAAATACCAAGTAATGAATATTGATGATTCGATATTACAAAGTATTGGATGTTTATTATACTGCAGCTGCTTGTGACGTAAATAACATGCGTACATCGCCATTGTACTTGTGGCCATTACTGAAAGTGTAGGGTACGATAAGCGGACCCGGTTTTTTATATCGAAGAATGTAATCATCGATACCTAATATTCGCATCTCAAATCCTAGACTATCAATCGATATAAAAGTATCTATAGTCCTCAGTATAACAATCATATATTATTTTAAATTAAAATATGAATTTAATATTTAAAGTGATCAAATTATTATAACCAAAATTAAGAAAGCTGAAGACGACCATATTTGCTCCTCTCACAGTTACACTTGTTTCTTTCCCACAAATTTCACATAATGGGTTTTTCGGTAAGAGTCCCACTTATTGAAGTCACGAAAAAAAATGTCTTATCAACTTTCAAAGCAATGTCGTGTAGTTTTCTAAAATTGAATGCCATTTTTAATAACCAAATGTTACTTAAGTTATATAAAATTGAAATATTACATTACAAGTATTATTTGAAAGTGTTTACAGCTGTTGATACAGATTAAAAAGCTAATTGTTCATAATAATTAATCAGTATCGACTGATTATATCATTGGTTATGATTAAATAATATTGTTTGCCAATTTCAATATAAAAAACCGGGTCCGCTTATCGTACCCTACCCAAAGGGAACACTTTAATAAGCGGTCTACACTCAAAGTCAGTGTTCTTTATTATATACATCAAGTACAGAGATAGTGTCAAAAATTAAAAATTAATTGAGACTCACATATACGGTTGTTTTTATCGAATGGTTCAATGTTTTTATCCGACGGAATAATTCGATATTATAATGTATTTAACTTAGCACATGATTTCAACTTATTAGCTAGTAATTTTAATGTAATTAATAATCAGCAAGAAGTAACTAATATTTGGGGACATTGAAAATGGCGATGAATATGAGGAAAATATGCAAGATATTTCTCATAAGAGAAGAGATTTATTTAAGCGGCTTTAACATGAGGGTTTGGCTCCTGGTAACCCATGGGACGAATTCTTTCCTGAGACACTTCACAAAAGCAGTTACTCATTGATATCAAACTGGGAAAGTTATAAATATTGTAGGGTTTCTCTGATGTTAAAGTCTAGGCCATGGTTGGTTTTGTAATGTTAAATTGCGTGTTAAATTTTTACGTTTTTGAAATTATAATCTACAAGATCCTTCTTGTTACGGTAATTTATTAAAACTATTATTGTGTATGATTTTTACATATCGAAGTTGGATAATATATTGAATTGTTCAATAAAAACAACTGAATAACGAGTGTAGGCCGTTTATTGAAGTCTCCCCTACTCAAATACCATTCAAATGATATTTCTTTCTTTGAATTAATTTGGAACAATATTTTTATTCAATACAGCTGACAATAATTAATTATAACTAACTATACTTAGAATGTTTGAATTTGATAGGCCTATCCTAATTCTAATGGATAATTTTGTGTCCTGATTCAATAGTGGTGGTGGCCGCTTACTATATTATAGCCAAAAGTAATAATCTATTCAGCAATAAATTTATACACATTTTAGATAAAATTGTCAGATAAACATCAACATCCTAAGAGACCAATAGAATTGATTTAATAACTGCAGTATCCTAATTGAAAAATTTAATTTTCCTACTAGCCTATTTGTTAAATTATTTTATAGTATAATATAAAAAATGGTCCTATATTCTTTTAATAGAGTTTGATATTTATACCAGAACATGAAATATCAGGTAAAAATCGTGTACAAACATGATAGGACCATTACAAAATCTTTACACGAAATCCTCAAAGATTGAGTAGAGTTGATAAGACAGGCTATAGGCTTATTTGCTAAGTTTCAATTGGCTCAATGTAGGCCTGAATTACATTTTTAGCTTGTTTTTAATGTCAGTGAAATTCACTCAAACTTTAGGTCCTTATTAAGTTCTAAAATGAAAATTATCTAAGCAGGATTTAACTCGAAAATGGTGCTATCCTTATTTTCTAAAATAGCTGTATATTTTTGGTTACCTGATAATGTAGCTTCTTTCAGTCTTGCCATGCTAATAGTATTTTTTTTTAAATATAATTATATAGAACGAGAAGTAAGTCAAATAATAAAACTATCCATAAAATTCATTTTAGATCTATTAACATCGTAACCTTAAAATATCACCCATCCTACTCTAACAGTGCCTTGTGTTCTACTGTGCTACTGTTCATTTTTCTTGTTCGGTCAATTCACTATTCTTGTTCAGTGGGAAACTAGAAGAAAAGACAACAACCAACAAGACGAGCAACGAACAAATTTCAAATGACGTAATATGACAGCCAGCTAACTTAGTCATTGAATATACAAGACATGTGTCATATTAATATGGACACAAATAACTTAGATAGCGGTGTGAAACTCTGTTCCGGGTACCATAATGTTGCGAGCATTTTTTTTCTTTTGTTCTTGTCATACATGAACTTTGAAAGCAAATGTATACAAATAAAAATGAAATGCTGTTTGTCGGTAATAATATGAAAACTGTTAATATTGTTTTTTAAGTGTTAATAACAATTCAAAATGGGTTTAACTGAAAGAGAAATTGGATTAATATATTATTAATGAACTCAGAGAGCCTATGTCCATTGGAAATAGAATCAAAAAGCATTTTTTCAGGCAACACTTTTAATTTGTAATTTTAAGGGCTAAGAAAACCAACGAATCCGTTTTGCACTGATTGTATACAATTTATTATGTAAATAAAAATTGATGTAGTGCCTAGTCTGAAAGAAGAATAATGCATCAATAAAGATTGGACAACAAGAACGCGCACTGTATTATATGAGGTTAACATTTATTCATATTTTCCCAATATCAAAGCCGAGTGGCTCAAGAAGCAGTTTTAGGGATTTAACATAATTATAAATATTATACAATTAATTGTGATAGCTTCGGTTCTGGGGTTTTGGTCAAGCAAAATATACTATGTACTATTAATTGTTTTTACGTTGAAATTTTGCAGACTTTGAAATAATATGTACGTTAAATATGCCTACTTCCGTTTCTAAATTATAATATTACACATTTTTACTCACTACAAAAGCTACGAATTCTAGATTTAGAGTTTCTCACCAAGGGTAACAAATAATTATATAAGTTATTCAATTCTATCATATGAGTTGCCAAAGTTGTTCTCATTTCATTGCAGAATATTAATACGAAAACCATATTTACTACGAAGGTTCCCAAGTGACACTATAACTAATATGAGTTTAAGTACTATATTCAAGATTACTCACCCCACCAAGTCCAAATACGGATACCAGCGGCCGTCTCCTTATCAGTCATAATGAGTTTCTGCAATAAATCAGGTTGACGTCAGTATTAACATTTATATAGAACAGTATACGGACTAATACAATCAATTTCAAAAATTGAACAGTACGATTGTTTGATATTTATTATTTACTTGTATATAGGATTAAATATAGTGCAATACATTTTACAAAAACTATTTGATGATAACAAAGGAATGAATGATAATAAATGCTATTGCTATAATATGCGAATATATAAAAATGCGAATGCTATAAATGCGCCACCCTTAATTTCGCACCAAACTGATAAACTTTGTAGGTAATTAAAGACCATATGTTAGGTCATCTGCAAAAATCAGTAACGAAAAATTCAATAGTCTAAAAGTATACCGTTTTGTCTAAGAAAAAGAGCCCAAACTGTTTGTCAGGAAACATCGGGAAGTATAACAAACCTAATTTGGTTATTACATTTGAGATAATTCAACCATGATAAAACATTCTTGTTTTGTGAAGCTATAAATCCCAATAATTAATTTAACTGTCGCTTCATATACTAATAAAATATTTTTAATTACCTGAAAAAATATGATCCATTGTTGTTTTACGATTAAATAGGTCAAGGTTTGACAAGTGAAAACTTCGATTAGGCTATCAGTAGAATTTCCAGTGATGGGGACATTCAGTGTACAATGGCAGTGTAATAATAAGGGTGCAACACAGATACTATGTCTACCAAAAACCATAATTACGTTTTACCTTCCGTAACATGAATAAAATTGACTTATGCGGCTAAAATTTTCATCAAATACCCCATTGGTTTGTTACAAAATGTATGAATGAAAACTACACATATATCAAATCCTGCCTTGATCTGTCTTCTGATCATTTGCCAATTATACTTAATTTAACCACAAAAGTATTAAAAAAAGTCAAGCCAAATGTTACATAACAAATTTACTAACTGGGTTCGATTTCGTTATTCATTAAATACAAATTTGAATTTGAACATGTCGTTGAAAAGTGTTGAGGATTTATAAAACGCAATAGACTACTTTATTGATTGCTTGCAATGTTCTGCCAAAGAGGCTTCACCCTTACAACGTTTTTCAAAAGTTGACAAGATGTGGTTATATTACCCAAACTACGTCAAGAAAAAAAGAGGCTGAAAAAAGAAGATTAAGAAGAATATGGCAAAACAGTAGAAATCCACATGATAAGGCAAACTTAAACAGGACAGCTCAACATCATTAATTAAAAAAAGAGAAAAAAGTGGTTTGAAGAGTATACCCAGTCTCTCTCAGCAACCTAAGCTACAGATTATTCGTTATGTAAAGTAACTAAAAAAAATTAAGCAGCCTAATGTCCATTTCCCTTATTTTAAATACTGATAGAAACTGGGCGAAAAGTAACATTGAAAAATCACACATTAAAATTCTGAGGCACTTGCAGAATATTTCACCAAAATGTATTCAAACCAAAGTACACCTTTGTAAACAACGAGGAGGAAATACACAAGTATTTAGATTCTTCACTTCAACTCGATTTCCCGTTACGAAAATCCAAACCATCATTACGTTCGCTCAGTCATTACGCACAATCTCAATCCTCTTAAGTCTCCTGGCTAAGACTCTATTACTGGAAAAATACTGAAAGAACTTCCAAGAAAAGCAATTATATTCTTAACATTCTTATTTAACGCCGTACTGAGACTAGAACACATACCTGTTCAATTTAAAAGAGCCCAGTTAATTGTCATCACAAAACAAGGAAAGCCCCTCACCCAGCTGATCTCATACAGGCCAATAAGCCTCTTACCTATTATTTCAATACTATTTGAAAAACTTCTTCTGTGCAGACTACAATCATTAATCGATGAAGATTCTGTACTACCTGCTCATAAGTTTGGTTTTAGGCGAAAACATGGCACAATACAACAAGGCCATAGAGTACTTGAAATGATACGGGGGTACTTAGAAAATAAAAGTTATTGTTCGGCTACCTTTATAGATGTCAGTCAAGCGTTTGATAAGGTATGGCATACTAGTCTATCATAAACAATTAAGAAGTTTTGCCTCATTCTACTTTTTAATACTAAAATCGTATCTTTGAAACAAACCTTCTAAAAAAATAACAAGATGTTCTTTTTTTTCCTTGGGGCGGCCTACTGCCATGCACTTAATCCTCAAGGACTTTATGCGCGTCCCGGAAACACACCATGAGGGCCACCAGTCTACAATTTCAGCAGTTCCACAAACCGCCGAAAACAACCTATCATGTCCTCCTGGGAAAATTCACCACCCCTGTCCAAACTACCAAAGATGGCATACCGCTCCCTTGCTATTGCGGGGCAATCAAAGAGCAGATGCTCAGCAGTTTTACTCCTGCTCATTACACCTTCTACAGAGCGGATCCTCCTGAAGAATGTCGACTCTGTGAATATGCTTCCTAAGGTGACCATGCCCCGTAATGAGACCAATAACCTGAGAAGACATTGATCTATTTAATGAGAGAAGGTCCGAAGCCACCCTGGAGGAAGGTGACTGTAATACCATTCTACTCATTCTCAAGCCCGGATGCAACCTCCGCCTTCTCTAATGCTCTGCGCGAATCCATTTCGAGACAACCCGAGAGGATTCACACCTTGGAACACCGCAGAACGGTTGAGGGCCCATCATAATTGTCGCTGAGCCCTGGTTGGCCAGGGCATCAGTTCTTTCGTTCTCAAGAATCCCCTCATGACCAGGAACCCAACAAACGCTCACATTGTTGATTCTGGCAAGAGAGGAAACGGCCTGATAGCAATCCCAAACCAGTTTGGATTTGATCACGCAAGAGTCCAGCGCCATCAGCGCTGCCTTACTGTCCTTGAAAATATTAATCGTCTTGCTCCTATATCGCAGACGAAGATTCTCATGAGCACATTACATAATAGCTGCGACCTCCGCTTGAAAGACTGTCGGATACAGACCCATAGGGACCACCAGCTCCCTACATGGTCTCACTCCCAGAATTCCAGCGCCTGTGCCGCTTTTTATTTTAGAGCCGTCTGTGAACCATTCGAGCTCCGCTGGTGGAAGAGGTTTCCTTCCCTCTGACCAATCATCCCTAGAGGGTACAATAATCCTAAAGGTTTTGTCCAAGGAAAACGTTTGTGGCATCTGATCAGAGATCATGTGCAGAGCATCCTCCTGTATCAGGGTGTTAATTCTGCAGTGCCCACCGCTGCAGCCCGACCAGAGTCCCATCTGCTGAAAACAGTAGGCACTCCTCCTGGCCATAGCCCGAATGACAATGTCCAGGGGGGCGAGGTTAAGACAACGGTCCAGAGCCGCGCCTGGCGCACTAGGAAAAGCCCCAGTGATAGCAAGGCAGGCCATCCTTTGGATACCCGCCAGACGAGCTACCACCGTCTTGGCCTCCGTTTTTGGCCACCAGACGACAGCTCCGTACATTAGTGCAGGTCTGACCACGGAAACATAAAGCCAGCACAAGAGCCTCGGCTTCAGTCCCCAGGGCCCACCTATCACACGTCTGATAGAGACCATTTCCCCCTGGCAATGACCCTTTCTAGATGAGGTCCCCAGTTTAGAACCCTATCTAGGATCACGCCCAGGTACTTGCCCTCAATGGAAGAGCCTTTGAATAGAAAGGGACCAATGCCCTTCATCTGTCGCCTCCTGGTAAAGGCAACCACAGCAGCCTTGGTGGGGTTAACAGTGAGGCCAACCTCATCGCACCAATTTCCCACCATGTTCAGAGCAGCATTGGTCAGTTCCGTGATTGTTGTGTTGAACTTGCCACTCAAAAGAGTCTCAATATCATCTTCGTACCCCTGTGCACAGACACCACTGCTATTCAAAGAATTTAGCAGGTCGTCCACAACCAGGTTCCACAGAAGAGGAGAGAGGACGCCGCCCTGCGGACAGCCCCTCATAGTCTTCGCACTAACACTTGCTCCCATGAGGGTTGTGACAACCATCCTGTCCGTGAGCAAGGCCCTTATCCAGTCACACACCTGACCATCAACACCACGTCTTGAGACTGCATTGATAATCGCCTGAGTGGCTGTGTTGTCAAAGGCTCCTTTGATGTCTAGAAAGACACTTATGGCTACCTCTTTTGCCGCCAGCGTCTTCTCAATCCTGCATACCAATTGATGCAGGGCCGAGTCGCATGACCTTCCTGGAGTGTAGGCATGCTGGTTAGGATGTAGAGGTCGCTCCGAAAGAGCTCCCTCCCAAACAAACCTTGCAACCATTTTCTCCATGGGTTTAAGAAGAAAGGAGGAAAGGCATATCGGCCTGAAAGACTTCGGTCGATCCATGCCAGCCCTGCCCTGCTTCGGTATGAACACTACTCTGGACACTCTCCAGGATAGTGGAATGTACCTGAGAGCCACGGAGGCTCTGAACAGTCTGCACAGCTGGGGAAGGAGTTATTGTTCGACCACCTTTATAAATGTCAGTGAAGCGTTTGATAAGGTATGGCATACTGGTCTATTATAAAAAAATAAGAAGTTTTGCCTTGTTCTACGTTTTAATACTAAAATCGTAATACTAAAAATGTTCTTACTCAGCTGCATTTGAATAGAATCCTGAGTTCCTCAAGGAAGTGTACTTGGTCCATTTTTATACTTACTATATACCGCTGACCTCCCAGAAAGTTTACTACATACTCAAATTGCTACTTTTGCAGGTGATACTGTAATTTTGTCGGTCCATAAAGATTGTGTTCGAGCATATCATAACTTACAACAGAGCTTAGATGCAATTACTAAATGGTTTAAAACATGGAGAATCAAAATTAATGAAAATAAATCAGTTCATAACGTTTACATTAAATCAAAATTCTTGTCCTCCAGTTATATTAAATGACGTTCATTTACCCAAAGTAACTGAAGTAAATTATCTGGACATGGGCTTAGACAGACGGCTTATTTGGAAATCCCACATTGGAACTAAGAGACAGCAGCTAAATTAAAAAAAAAAAATTAATTAGGCTACTCGGATATAAATCAAAACTCAGTTCGAAGAACAAGGTACTTTTATATGTCATAATCTTAAAACCTGTATGGATATATGACGTGCAGTTATGGGGCACAGCAAGCAACTCAAATCTTGAGATACTTCAAAGGTATCAATCAAAATTGTTAAAAAAATTGAAAAAGTGCCATGGTGCGTATCCAATAAAACGTTACATCAAGATTTGAACACCCCAACGGTCAAAGTAGACATTACCAAATTCAGTCGCAATTACCTTTCAAGATTAGAAGATTACCCAAACCGCCTTGTTGTAAATCTACTTGATAATTCTAAAGATGTGTACAGACTCCACCGATCTGCTATCTTGGAACTACCTTTTAGGTGTTAACAATTAATTATGCTGGTGTTAACAATGGTTAACATTTAACTCAATTTCAATTGTCAATGTTGTTTCTGTATATAATATTTACTTATTGTTCTTCTAAGACTGAACAGATTGTAAATAAATAAAACGTTAAAAAAGTACCCCATTGTATGCCGGGCCGCATAAATTTGGCTACATATATTTTACACAAATTCACATTAATTTCATATGCACCACAGTTTTATTTTGTTCTTATATTTGAATTGGTGTGTATGTTGTAGTGCGTACATAGCAATCGAGTAGCCTGTGAACAATGGTGGTGGCACTAATACCAGTAACAACAAATAATGGTAAATAATATTACTCTTTTAATTTTATTAAGAAGTAAAACTAGTCTTACTCTGATAATATATTTTAATCCAATTGTAAAATTCATACTGATTATTTTGAGCACAAAATCAACAATACACAAGTCGAGTACAAAGCGAATAGGGTATTGTGTTGCTTTGAATGAACATGGGGAGAAATTATTGCTTATGAAAAGGCTTTGACTACGAATCAGCAGTATATCGATTTGTTTATCTAGATGTTGTTTTGTTTTAAGTAACTTAGTCAATTCGGTAAAGAGAATATGATTGATAGTTGTACGTTTCTTCCAAACACAAAAGAAATTAATGTCATTAAAAAAAAATTGGATCATTAAATGCAATTAAAAATTACTTCAGTTAATTAATTATTACTTCAGTTTAGTCATCTAATTATAAAACCACTCCTATTACTTACATATATGTCAAATTTATTTCAGTTTAATTTCCTTTGGTGTGAGCATAATAATGGAATTTCACAACTAAATATGGGGCCCATTATGTGGATTTCCTTTGTTCTGCAAGCTAATAGTATAATGTATTTATGTCATAACCATATTTTAATTCACAAATTTTGTACTTTAAAGAAATTGCCTAATATAATACAGCACAAGATAAATATATTTAGCAATGAATTACAACAAGAACCATCATAGTATTTTTATTGGATTTGCAGTATCGCGGCTCTCGACGAAGTAGTTCAAGACTAAAGTTATATATTAAAATACTAAACGATTATAGCAAAGAACCAGCCGTTATAAAATACTAAGCATCTCAGTAAAATAAAATGTTAAATCCATGTTTCATACTTTACTACAAAACCCCCTTCTCCGACCAAAACATTAAACAAATTTCAACTGAGTAACCTTTTTATTTAAAGTTAAAAAACTAATTACGAAGGCCAAAATATAATACTGTTTAAATACATTGATTGTAAGAAGCTTTAAATCTTTTTCCCAGGTTAATAGAAGAATATATTTGAGTAATAGCCTGCAAACTCAAATTGTTATCCATTCTTTATGGTCGTCTTAAGACTGTGTTACAGAAGCTCGTGAATTTTTGCACTCCGTCTGCTGTGGATCCTTGCCAGAGAGTCACACAAATATGGCGGGCTTTGCTTCAAGCCCATTCATTCTCAATATGACTCGTAGCCGCTCCCTCTTATTCTCTCTTCGGTGGTTACAGTTTTAACAATGAATACAAACCTTATAAGGTTTGTATTCATTGGTTTTAAGGAGTAGACCCTATTATGTAAAAATTAAACTACATTCTCAACGTGAATGTCAGAAAAGATTGCAACACACTATATTTGATCAAGTATGTTAAATATATTTCCTAAGTATATCTATGAACGTATTGAATACAAAATAAATGTAGGATATGATTACTAAACGTACGAAAAACTAGTAAACACTTAAAATACATTAAATCAATGTTGTTAAAATAGTTATTGTAGGAATCAAATATAGGTTTTGCGTCTGCATCACCTAAAAAGAGTAATTACCATAAAAACTTTAGTGGTTTTAAGTACATTTAAATATCTCTAACAAGTCAATCCAAAAGAACTTAGGGAAGTAATTAAGTAAAACAACTAATACTTAAATGTTATAATATAATATTACAATGATTAAACATATTTTCAGATCGTAAAAACCAATAATGAGGTTGAGCAAATTTTAAGTATATTACTACTTTGTCAGTGATTGCAAAATTGTCCAAATTGCAAATCACATTTCAAGTACAATGGATTTGAGCTATGGAGTTCCCCAAGGCTCTATCCTCAGTCCAATCCTTTTTCTGGTCTATGTCAATGACATCGAGTCATCACTTATATACGGGAATTTCGTATAGTATGCTGATGATACGATTCTCTGTTTTGACGAAAAATCAAAAGAGGTTTTGGAACAAAAAGCTTTTGTTGGCCTTAACTGTATCCAACACTTCACAGCCTCAACCTCACAAAAAATTCCGCAAATTCTAATTTTCTGAATTTCGCCCTGCGACCAATGGACTTCGAGTGTGGGTCTTCCATCAAGCTTGGAGACTCTACATTAGAAGAAGTTTACTCCCCCAAATACCTTGAAATATACCTCGATCGAGGTTTGACATGGAATGTCCACATTGATTCGGTTTGTTAGTATCTGGCGTTTATGTTTTAAGATCTTTAGCCAAATACTGCCCGAGTCAGGTACTGATGGCGGCGTATTATCACCTGACCTACCCACATCTTTCCTACGGAGTGATTTTGTGGTAGCTTATTAAAAAAAATCACACTTTGATAGTTTTCAGGCCTCAAAAGAAAGCGATCGGAACCATCACCAACATGAACTTCAGAGAGTCGTGCAGACCAGCTCTCAAAAAATTGCATCTGTTGACTCTGCCATGTCTCTATATCTTGGAGGCAGTTTTATTCTGTAAGTCAAAATGTGGCCTGACTAGGGGCCGTGACGTGCATGAATATGAAAAGAGAGGCAGAGACAACTACCGTACTGGGCGACACAGAACAGTGGATTATGAACTCCTACCCTCGCAGGTATATGTACGTATCTTCAACAGATTGCCGAATTCTATGTACAAACGCCTAAGGCGTTAAAAACTACGGCTTGGTTAGTGAAATACGCTCAATTTAGAAGATATAGCCAGAGCCGCAGCCACATATTTTCTTGCCAGGGGGGGGGGTGCAAGCCCTAAATTTGCCGCCCTTATTTTTGTGGTGGGAGCTCCGAATTTCTTAAATCAATTCTTAGTGAAATCATTTATAATGTAATATTATGGAATCTTATGATATTGTTTTCAATCAAATGTAGGCATATATCTGGTAATTATTATTTTAATGACCGTGGTTAAGATATTTAAAAGTTAAATAAAAATTGTACTGTCTTATTTATTTCAGTTTTTGCGATACATTTTCGGTTTAATTAAATTACGTTTCTGATGCCACAAGTCCCTTTCCCAATATCCTAATCAAGGAAATACATACAAATAAGGGTCCCAGACACCTGCTTTGGTAAAAAAAAACAGATGTCCTTTTAATTTACATCCCTTGAAAGACATCAATAGTGTTTAAGTTGACATTGTCTTATTGTCCCATTAAGAAATATATATCTACGGAGTTCAAAGATGGTCTACGCCTTTCTTCAGCGAACGGTCTAAAAGTATCTATTCTCACTGTTCATACAGGCTAATGCGGTGCCACAGTTAAGTTTGTTTTGTTCTTATAAAGATCATTTTTATTTATAAGATTAGAAAGATGAAAATAAACGAAACTTGGTCAAACGGTCTGTTGAGGTTTTATTGTAAAACAAAATGTTTTTTTTATTTATTTAAATATATTTTGTTTTCCCGATATCCTCCCGCTACGACACCGTTTGAGAACCACTCAAATATAAAATTTACAATTTACATCTTTCAATGCATTAAAACTGGTGTTAATATCGCTAAAACTATATAGTTACAAGGTAAGAGTCCGTCACCCCACGTTTCAAATAACATGCTTCGCTAACGCCGCATACATGATTTTAAATCTATATAACGCAAGAATGCGTTGAAGTGAAATACTGTTACCGAATTTCGACATTAAGGTCTATTATATTTTCGTTTTACTCTATGAATAAAAATTCCACTTACTAAAATCTCAAATGATTGTACACAGTTATTTTGCAATTGTATTTAATTAAGTTAATTGTATTTATTCTGTTATTTTCTCGTTGCCATCATGGTTACCCAATGTAAAAATAATTGCTAATGCTCAGCCAAATCTCGTGGAGTGACAGAAACCATAATCGAACTCAATTGTTGCTAATATTAAATGAAGTTTCATGTACAAATTTCAAGAGTATAGGTCATTTAGTTTTCAAGACAGCGTGCGGACAGATAGACAGGCGAATAAAGAGACATACATATTTTCCAGCCCCTCGAGTGAGGCTTCACTAACGCTGAGCCATCAAATCACTTTAAAAAAATAAAAATTATGCAATAAATCAACGTACCCTGCAGGGTTCACTTCTGGTTGGTCTATACCTTTCGATTTAACCCAGACTGGGGACAGTAAAACATACCACTTAAATAAGAACAATTCTGTAAATGCCCAGGATCAGTACATTAACGGTAAATGTCTAGATATTGGGGTGCAAGGGTAGATCGATAGGTCTAGTCTACTGCGGTATATGACTGTGTTAAATACAGTCATAAGCTAGACTAGACATAAGGGCGTGCTAGCTCTGACTGCTAAGGTTGGAGAGAGCTGGGGCCTCCTCTTACACATCCCGAATATCCTGTCACTGCGTAAGCAAGCGTAAACACCATGTTAGGACTAATTGTAATGAGAGGTTTTCTCAGCTTCTTGTGAAGAAACAAAATTTGAATGCTAAATCAAATTTAAAATGTGTTTATATTTAAGGATAAAACAGTTCAAGGAACACGAAGAGTTAAATCCAAATTATGTTTTTTTATATATTTTATTCTTTAACTATAAAATATGTATAAAAATATCTAAAGTTTCTTCAAACATCAAAATTTTGATATTTTACATTTACAAGCAACAATTTGTAAGAATTTGAAGACAGGAGTATAACTTTTAAAACTTATCTCGACAGGATAGAGAATCAATGAACTTAAAAAGGGATTTTTGTTGTCTAATTTTTATTGCCCAGGGCGGTGTTGCTGCGGTAGTCTGGAGGTTTGTACCTTCAAAATACACAGGCGCCGGCCGCGGTAAATTAACAAAACCTTGAACTCTGTTTTTTTATTTATTTTTATTTTATTTCCAACGGATCAACCATTACAAAAGCGAGCATAATAATTTATTATAATTATAGTAATAAGCTAGCAACAATGACTAACACAAAACTAAAAAAAAACAAATGAGGCAACAATAATAAATATCAACAAAAGGCAACAAGGAACAGCCGTAAATACTAATAAAAACAACAAATAGAAACAGATAAACTATATGAGCAATATAAATATGATTAAATTGGATATACTAACAACATCAATATAAATAAGTAAATAACAATAACAAAACAAAAATGCCCACTGCCAGGCAATACGGCACTTATGGGTATGGCCCCGTAAAGGCACCATCAAAAACCAAACACGAGCACAGGTTTGGGTGCATGTCCGCGTGTGTGTTTTGAAATTCATAATTGAGTGGTCAAGCACTGAGAAGCACATAGAGCTCTCTTGAAGGAAGCCAAGGAAGCGCAGAAAAAGTCCATGTGTTTTGGTAGCAAGAAAATGTTCAAAATTAAACGTTTGAAATAGCGCTTTACAAAATTACAAGCCCAGGATAATAACTTTAAGAGCTCCATTTAACGTGATCAAACTAGACTCGGTTTTGAACCGCTCGGTCAGGAGTAAAAGTTAAGATGGTACTTTAATGACACACGTTTTAATATACATGTAAAATTGCGTACTAAAACAGTACATTTGTACCCATCGTGTATGAAAATTTGGTCTCGGGGATCTGAAGTTTCCGAGTTATGAAATTTTAAGGTTCTAATTTGTTTGGTAACTACCAAACATCGTTTCTGACATGACTTAAATGTATTATTCGTAAATATTTGTTTTATATGTATAAATACAGAAATAAACTATCTAAATTTAAATATTATACCTCGAAATTGTAGTTCAGCCAGTTATTTTGTGATTAACATTCAAACACGGGTATCTGTATTTTTGACTCGATAGTAAAGCGATTCGCGCGTAGACTAATTAAATTATGCATACACAGTAGCTTCAATGCAACGACTCGACCTTCTATAATTTTGCCGCCACTAAAATTTTGCCGCGCGGGGCAAACGACCCCTCCTGCCGTCCCCTAGGTGCGGCACTGGACATAGCATTCCACTCCATATTAAATAGTCATTACAAAAAACGAAGTGATATGGCTTGGATAGTGAAATACGGTGAATTTAGAAGATATGGCACTCCACCATATATTACATACAGTCATTCAATTACGTAAGTGGAGGTGGCATACCACCTCCCATCAATTTGACATTTGTAGATTGTACTTATTGTTGGAAACGACTGTTAGACAATAGTACAGTTTTTAAACTGTGAAAACTTGTATATGGTGTGTTTATACATTTAAATGAATCAAATATACAACAGGCTATAGAACTATGCAGAATGTCAATGGCCTTGATTCTTGGGGTTTGTTTTAGAACATCACTTTCAAAATGTAAAATAATTGCTACTTTTGCTTGGTTAAACTTGTGATAGACAGATTTATAGTTGAGGTAAGGTATTGGCTACACAACAAAGGCGCTAGCGAACTAAGTATTATTGTAAATACCTGGACAAAGTTTCACCGGACTCCCCACATTTGACTGTGTATTACAATAAATTATAATTGTACTCCTCGGGTTTATTATGGACTGCATTATTTATTATTAGTATAATCGCAATAAAATCCGAATACCATAACGTTCTCGATGAGTAGTTTAAGTAATGAATACTACACTGTGGTATTTATACATGTGGGTCCGTTTTGCATTCGGGGTCTAAATATTGTCTCAAGATTATCACAAACTTTCTAATGGATGTTTGCGAGTTCGCCCCGGTCAGTCTATAGATCTCTTCTTTTCATAATATTAACCTTGTTTATGAAACTTTCTTGCTATCTCGGAAATATTAGGCTAACAAATACATAAATTACATTTCAGTTCAAAACTATTACTGAAGTTATTAAATTGCCGCCAGCCGCGTTTTATTAACAAAGCCTCTTGAATTAAATGCACGTTGAAAATGAACTTTTTAAATAGCGGTGAACAGAATTATACGCCAAAGATAATGTTTAAGAAACCCAACAAATAAGTGGCCAATGTCAAATTTTTTGACCAACCGGTAAATAATAAAAGTTCAAATGGTAATTTGATAGCAACTTTAATTAATAAATTCTAAAAAAAAAAAAAAACAGTAAAATTATCGAATCACAAGTATCCGAATTAGGAACTTTCAAAGATGCAGATTGGATGAAAGCGCCAAAAAACCGGTACACGGTTCACTTAAATTTAATTCAATCCTTATTTGACAAATTACATAACAATATGTATAAGATATGTCAAATTATAAAAGCCTAAATTAATTTGTCAATTAAAAACTCAGTCAGTCGAAGGTTCTTTTCCTTGTATGATGAAAGTTTATATTGAATTATGAAAGACTCATAGATTAAATAAATAACCCACAGCAGTACAACAAAATATAACAACTAAGTCAGTAGGAAAAAAACAAAAGACAGTGATGATCATAAAACCATTGAAAAGATCAATAATATGGATACAAATAGACAACATAAGCGAGCAATAGTTAAAAAAAGGTTAAACCTTTATATAAGGTACCTTTTTTGGTTGATATAGACATAAAGACTGGAAATTAATTCAATTAATAATTATTAATAACTATTAATTCAGAAATAAACAATTTAAATTATAATGTAACTCCTGTTATTGTAGCTCCACTAATTAATTTGTAGTTAACTTTCAAACTCGGTTATCTGTGATTTTTGATCCGAGAATAGTCTTGATGCACAGAAAAACACTTAATATAGCCTTACACTTCTAAATGCAAGAGTGGCAAGTAGATAATAATTAATGCAATCAAAATTAATATTTTGTTTTAATAACTTTTTGAACTGGAGTGAATAAATAAAGTAATTTAATTTCTATACAGAAACATTACCCAATTCAGATTGTTCCAAACACTTGAAGTAGTGAATTGTATATTTCAAAATATTTAAATTAAAAAAAGTGAGGCTCATGGGTGGTGCTTATTTATGCATCTATTATCTATTTCTTACACCCCACAATTATTGTGTAGTATTTTACCTTAGGTACTTTATGTACTTAGGTTTTTGCGTTAAAATCGACGAGTCTATAAACGTAGTTGACCATGGATACACTGTACCATCCCTCCCAGCCGACCTTTTTATAATAAATTTCTGACCACGGTACAAGTCACCATCATCCAAATTTAACTACGACTACAATTAGTCATTAGTTTTAAATTTTAGACACTTTTAAATAAGCAAAAACTGATTTTAACTGTGTTAGTTTTATTTGTAGGATGTTTCTATAGTGACCATCCCCATGTTTATCTTGGGCACTGATAAAATTGCAAACAGTTTGTGAAACTAAATAAATAAATACATGATAAATAAAAATAACTTATCGGTGGCGACGTTGAAGAAAACGCGTGACACAAATTAAACACAATTTAAAATACAAAAAGTTGCATAAAACACACAATTATAATTAGGGTATCTTTAAATAAGATTTAGTTATCTAATTTAGTTTAAGTTAACTAATTTTACGCTTTTTAATCATCCAATTGTAATATTTTCCAAGTTATAAAATTTATAATTAAAGATAAAAAATACAAGTTAAAGAATTTAAGGAAATGGAGTTAGCATTTTAATATTTGTATGTAAAACATTCGAAATAATCAATAATGCAAGAATAAATGCTAAGTAATAATATTGTAAAAGCGATGTTTTACTAAAAACCGTGCAAAACATGTATGATTATCGAGCAAATCCAAGATGAAATTTTACACAACAGTTACGCCAAGTCAGAGAAATCTAATTAGAAGCACCCTACGCACTTTTACCAGCAGAAACATTTATGTAAATAATGACACGAAGTTTTATCATAGAATATAAGAGTTTATTAGGACAAACAGAAGATAGATGCTCTGTTATCAGGGCATTACAGAGATATAATACAAAATAATTTAAAAACTAGTAAGTAAATAAGTATTTTCTACCTGAGTACTGTGGAGGTGAAACGACGTAACGTGTAAGTCAAGGGCTGCTGGAATCACAATCTAAGGCAGAATAAGCTAGGAAGAACCACAAACACAAAACTGCAAGTAAAGGGCAATGACAGAAGCTGCTGGTTTTGAAGCAAAGGCACACGAACTTTACAACCCCCTCCATAGCGCTCGGTGAGGCGCTCATTGGTCCCTTCTTCTGGTCAGTTGAGCCCATTGGTTGTTGATAGACAAAGGTGCTTGACCAATCCTACTTAGAACGTAGGTAGTTGTTTTGTTGTTAATCTCTTAAAATACTATATAATTATTTAATTGATTGAATATAAAGAATTGTGTATTCAAATTCTGAAATATGTTTATAATAAAAAAATTCTTTATTAATAATATTTCATTCATTACTGGCTTTATATATTCAATCATAATGAAATTTAATTACTTAACAAGTTGGTATCCAATAAATACATTTCCACATTTTACTTTTCATCCATTTTGGACGGTTAATTTAATTGACATACTATTTCATGTGTCAATCCAAATCAGAAATCACTATCCAAGTTAGATTTATATTTTCAGCAGATGTTAAGTAGCTTTGAATAATGTGTTTATACCGCTGATTGCGGAAACAAATTCATATTATGGGGAACCTGAACCATACCGTTATAGAACAGGACCCACATAACCAAAATTATTTCTGTGGATTCACTCATATTTCAGAGTTTTGGTTTTACATTGTGTGTTATATTTATGACAAGGAGAAAACTTATTGATACTTCTTCCGGTTAATTAAGCCAGTCAGTAACATTGTAACGAGTAAAAGAAACAATACGCGTTTTTATATTTTACTACATTCTGCCCACAAGATCGTAAAATTTAAAATTAAATGCACAGTTGCAAAATGACAATTTTATCGAAAATCATACGATTGGCTTAAATGCTATACGAAGAGCATCGGTAAGCCAATAGTTAAAAGCATATTCCACGTGTGTTTTAGTAAGAAGGTATACCTTTAAGACAATTCAGCGTAAAGACAAATTATAAAATATGTTTGTATTCCAAATATGTTTAGATATCACACCATTATCGTATGTTAATAAGCGTAGGACCTACTACCTATGTCTCACTACTAAGTAATTCATAAACAAGTGTGTGTTAAATTCGTGAAACTAGTTGAGCATATTTGAAAATCCTACAAGCTTAAAAATGTAAGAAATTCAATTGCATTCAATTCAATCTCAACCAGATCGAGCATCCACTGTAAATGAGAAACGAGTGGTCGTGATCAAATTAAGAACAAATGACGCACACTTGTTAGTGGATTTGCAGCAAATAAAAAGTACTTACAGTTTCTTCAATTTTCATTCTTTATTGCACGCATGACAAACACAAAAGTAGCAAATAATTAAGAAAGGATAACATGATTACGGATAACTAAACTCGATTGACAAAAATTTCTATTAATTTCGAGCATACGTGATTGTCTTTGCTTCAAGCGTCTAAATTTGCGTTTGTAGCTATTTCTGACCAATATAAAAATTCAGTTTGGTTTGCAGAAATGTTTCCTCGTAATAATTCCAAACCATTATGCAGCATTGATTACTATAGACCCCAAAATTGGTTTTGGGCGCCTTCTGTACTAGCGGTCACCTTGATTGTAGCTCCATGTTGAACCTAATACACTTTTATGACCTTATTAAATTTTCAATAGTAAAATTGCGAAAGGTGTCTCATTTTAAAGGTATAATTAACACGCATTCAAACTATTTTAAAATTTTTTCGACTTGTTTGAAGTTTTTTCAGAAATAAAATCTCAAAATGTTTCAATCTTTAATGTTCAATTACACAGATATTGTACACTTTAGAAAAACAATCTTTTAGACGAGACGTCTTCAATAACACCGCGATCAGACTTATAAGGGCGTAAAAGTGAATGCTGTTTAATATTGTTCTTATTGAGAGGAGGGGGGGGGGGTTAGAGGTCGTTTCTCTGCAGTTGGCTCTTAAGAGAGACCCTTTAGAGTGTTGATAAGCATGACAACGATAGTAGGCTATGAGTTATTTATAAGAGTAATTGAAAATCGGCGATAGTAGTGGAATGTATTTTGGGTAAGGCAGGAGAGGTTTTTAATTACCGAGTATGTTATACATTTTGCTATCCAGCACTTGCCACTCGTCTCAGAAATGCTGGGAGATAATTCTGTGTAATGTTGTATCACTATAACATGGCATCTCTGTTGAGAGTCGATATTTCGGGTATGTTTCACCAAGACAGACTGTAAACGTGATCTTTCCTTGCAGATGCTCGGGATGGAATTTAAGTTATTCCTGAAAAAGAGTGACATTGTCTTTGAAATAATAGCCAAAGTTGGCGAGCTAGAAGTAATATACAGTATATAAAACCTATCGTTTTGTTCCTGGGACGACCGATGTACCTCGTTAGTTCGACGATTCGCAGGCTTAGCCTACGCCATTGTTTAGTCCGACGCCCCGGGCACTATAAAGGTGTTTCACAGTCAAATTTGGGGAGTCCAGTGAAACTTTGTTAAGTATTTACAATAATACTTAGTCCATTGGTGCCTTTGTTCAACCTTACTTCAACTATAGACCTGTCTATCACAAGTTTAACCAAGCAAAAGTAGCAATTATTTTAGATTTTGAAAGTGATGTTCTAAAATAAACCCCAAGAATCAAGGTCATTGACATTCTCAGTAGTTCTATAGCCTGTTGTATGTTTGAATAATTTAAATGTATAAGCATACCGTATACGACTTATCACATTAAAAAAGTATACTATTGATTGACAGTTATTTGACCACCGTTTATTATCATTATACTGGTTCCACGAAAATTTGTTACAAATATATAAATGACTTTACAATAAAATAATAAACTGGTTATGAACATCTTGTTAAAAATTATGGCAACAATAATTTAGTAGGCAAAGTTTAAAAAATTATGAAAAGAAAGGTACAACCTTATTTAAATGATTTGCTTAAAAATGAATATTTCTGAGTTATTTTTAATGACGATGGAAGGTCCGAAAGGATAATATGATTTCGATCATTTGCCATCGTTATATGTTACAACATGTATAACACAACGTTTCCAGAGATTGTAATTTATCCTCTTCGTCAGGCGATGATGTAATTAAATGAAAAAAAGAAAGAAACGAAAACAAAAAAGAAGAGAAATAAAACCAATTATTGTTCCTTAAAAATGAATTTTTTTAATGCGTTATATTACTCTTTACCTGGGAGGTAAAGCAATATTTTGAGAAATTACTCGTATACTATTAAATTTATGGTTATTGCTTTCTTGGTACTTAATAGGTTAAACCAGATTTTCTCTGGATGGGACTGTCAGTGTGTTTTCTGGTACCAGAAATAAGCAACATTCAACTAATATTTTCTCACTTAAACCTCAGATTGAAATAGAGATCTTTACTCACTGTATCAATGAATTCTCAACTAGGACTAAGAACGTTTGTTTCAGATTAAGTTTTACAACGAATCACATTTTAACGCTCCATTTCCGTAGGTGATTCCCAGGTTTGGAAGGCGCTTTGTATAGTACATTATTGACGATGGGCGATTTGTAAGGATAGTAGACTCATTCATTGATCCATCACTCCAAAGTCCAAAGTCAAAATTTCCAGGAAGGTAGACCTATCGCCATAGATAGTGACATGACTCATTGTTTGGCAGAGGTTACAGTGAACTTAATTCCACAACACAAATGAAGTGACACGTTTGAAGAACTAATAAACTGTTTACTTACCATCAGCCATTGTACTGTTTGCCATTAGTGCATTTATGAACACAAGCAAAATATGTTTAATACGATTCAACATGTAGAAAAGAAGTGATTTAAAACTCAAAAAAGTAGTAAATTTACTGATTTTTTATTGTGATGGATTTAGTACTGAGCAATTTAACAACATTTGAATTGTCACAGTTTAACATAGACTATACTTAAAATTACGTTGTTTTTGCCAATGGGTAAGTTACATTTCCGAAAAGAAATTCGTGGTCAACACAACGCGAGCGTTTCGTCTTACTTTTTGTCTTTTCTCTGATATAGTTCAGGAGTTATCCAACCATACACGATAACCTTTCATAATTGATCACCAGGGTAAGGTTGCGGCTCCAACCTAGAAGTACGGGTTGGAAGTCTAGGAAAATCACTACAAATCTGCAAATAGGTTTGGTCTGTTTTCTCTTAAAGTAGTACCAAAATAAGTACTAAACAATCACATTCAAGATATTTGTGAAGACCTTGGTATGAATAAACATTTAGGAGTGTTCTGTTTCAAAGAAATAAATACGAACCAAATGTAACCAATGTATGTAATTTTTGTATGAATAGTACATGCTATACAATAATTTAGACTGAACTTATGACATGATTTAGTTTTATTATAGTTTATTATTTTATATTTATATGGATTATTTATATAACAGTCTAAGTAATTAAAGTGTATGTTATTAAATTTTAAGTTAAATCATAAGACATAATCAGATAATCATAAGATAAAATCGTAAGATAAATGAGTAGGATAAATGATGAACACAGGAAGGAATATGTTTTGGACTCCCTTGTATTGTTTACATAAATGTAGATCGAAAATATATTCCATTAAAGTTTTGGGCAACTCCTAAAACCGGGAACCATAACTGTCCTCATAGGAATATGAGGATTGTAATGAGGATGATAAGCTAAATCTCTACTTACATAGCATTAGGGGATTGGTGCAATAAGCTTTGGGTTTGGAAAATGCTTGTTATTGTCAAGTTCATAGCATTTTAAAGTAAATTAATATAGATAATTCCTGTCTATGTGAAATTACTGCCATTAACTGCAAGAAATGTAGGCCTAGTAAATGTTCTGATCATGCTCAAATAAAAATAGTGAAGATATTGTACCGTTATTTAGTTGTGTTGTACATAATACATATTTTCGCAACCCTGTTACGCGTTACTGGTTAATATAAGTTACATCCGATGTTCTTGGAACTAAATTCTCGGCGGATTAATATCTTAATTGGCACGCGTATTGATTTTATCTCTCGTAGCTGACTTTCCTGCTGCCGAGTAACATCTCGCGCGCCTTGTCCGCGAGTTCAACCGAGTCTCTGATTTCAACTTCGCTGTTAAGACTTCTAGTTTACTAATCTTCACTTTTTCCGACTACAGCTGCAATTTCGAGCCAAGATGCTGACGGCCGCGCTTGTGAGTCGACATCAACGCGAAGAGAAGTCAATTTTAAAGTTTGAATAATTATTAAGTTCTTATGCAACATTTCCGTAGAACATTGGAACCATTAGGCCCACCCACATGATATCATTTAGTTCATTATCTCTCTATTTGGCAGCAACGTGGCAATACATTATTTTATTTTTAACATCTAGAAGTGGTGCTTTTATGTCTGTTTGCCACAATTAATTATATAAGTAAACTTTGAAAATCAAATATTCATTACTACGACCTCTGCGGTATCCAACCCTGTGTTTCGTATGTCGGTACAATAAAAATGTGAAAGTTTTGCAGTATATACATGAGTTATAACATAAACAATACGGTATATTAATAATTTCTAGTAAATGAATGATTAGTTCATAATTATTTAACATAGATTACAATGGACCTGTTTTGTAAATAAGAATTATCGTATGAATGAATTATGGGACACAAAGATAAGCTTTCTCTAGATATTGTTTCAAAGTATGTTCTTTCCTAGGCCGCCAAAAAAACCATATATCTTCGAAAGGACGAGAAATGTTCACCGAACCTGAATTTATTAAATTTACAACCAAACCTTTGTATCAATGGATGGCAGCCGCGTGTCACATTAGCGGAATATTTCCTTCTCGCGCCATTGTCTAAAGGATTGCTCACCCGCTCTAACAACCCTTGCCGTCTCCAAGAAGGCACTCCAAATCCTTTTTTCCAGGAACTGGGGCAAGCGACCTTCACATGAGGCGCGTCCTTGAGTTTCTAGATCTTTCCTTGGGAAATACCTAGAGTGATTGGACGCTAGACCCACCGTGATTTTAAAGCTACCAATCGTCTAAGTGAAAGGTTAACTCTGCAGTACGTGTAATCAATAATTGAAAATTCGAGTCATTAATGTTGGTGTTTTGTTGAAAACGACTTCCCTATAGTATAAATATCGATAGAAAATATAGAGCGAATCCTAACTCCACAACTTATTTATGGTTAAAATGTCCAAGATGACCGCTCATCTGAGGTTGATTGTTTTTTATTGATAAAATCCTCAAATCTATTGAAAAAAGTTCATACTATACAAATTAGTCGATGCAATTTCAATGCTTTAAATTAAACAATTCCTAATAAGGTATGTCGTATACGGAATTTACATTGTGACGTATAAAACCAGAGCGGCTTTACGTATAATTTACCGAGTAATCCAGTTATTTTAAATCGGAGGTCTTTAAAGTCTTGTCCCCCATCTTAACGTTTTGAACACCGAATATTTTCTAATCTCCTCTTGGGGAAATGTAATATCATCAAATGTATGTACTCTTTGTTTATAGTTTGTTATTGACAATGGAAGGTTTGAAAAGATAATAGGTTTTCGGAAATATGACATCATTGTATGTTACAAAAACGTATAACATTATGTTTCGAGAATTGAAATCTACCTTCTTCTTCAGGTTCCAACAGACAAGACCCTAAGACAAGAGAAATAAAATAATGTGGTAATGGACTGCCACTCTGAGTTAAAATAATGAAGTCTTTTTTACACCTGAGGAAAAGGTTAATACTTTTTTGTAACTCATAACTACGGCAAATATCCGAAAACTTATCACTTAAAGTTTTCTTTATTTGAAAAAAAAAATCGTAAATATGAAGGAAGTGGCGGGGGGAGGAAGTTGAATATTTAAAATGGGTTTACCCTTTGATTGATTCCTCAAATTAACGGCCATAGGTAGATTAAATCAACAACAATAAGAAAATAAACTGATTGATGTATTCTTAATATGCACCGTCGAGTGCATCGCGTTTGCATCAAGTTTTCGCACGCCTCGCATCAGAACTTAATTCATAGAATGGCTCATATTCTATCATCAAGTACGCAATTTTAACAGGAGGTTGTCTTGAAAAGAATACATTTATAATTGATTGCGAATTTATCTTCCCATCATAAATTTCATTTCCTGTCTTCCCACAAAGAAATAAGTATTGTCCTCCATTAACACATAATCGCTACTGATTTCCGGCCATCCTGGAAGCCCCCAAGTCTGATCACCTCATCCGGTTTTCTTCTGATGACATAATGGGTCTTTCTTGGAATTTGATTATATTTGTAATGTTTACTTTTCTCTTATTATTGCAACGCTTTGCTCACATTATTAGAAGACAAATATCTAAATAATGATTATTTTTTAATTGAATACCGCTACCAATTACCATTACGCTATTCTGAATCATTATCTAATCAATGAAGTGAATGTCATTTGTTTTAGTAGATCTTCATATTTTTTTGGATAAATGCAAAGTTTATGGAGAGCATTAAATTTATTTTGTTAGTTCCAAAATTTGTTTTCATTTAATCATCAGTATTTTATGTGATTTAGTGTAATTTTGGTCTTACCAAAAGGACCATTAAGGAAATTGAAGGAAAAGCTGAATATTTAAAAGTGCTTAACATAGAATTAGTCCAGTTACTTGGCCATTTTCTTCGCTATGATAACAGCAGAACGGTATAAGCCTTGAGAATATACGAATAAAGAATAAATAAGTGTAAACTATTTTAGCAAAATCTAATCCAACACTGATTAAAAAATAAAACTAAAATGTTTTCTGGGTTTCTTAGGACACTTAAATTTCAAGTAATGTGGGTCAAATTTCCGAAATGGTATCCAGTTACTGAGGACAACTTCAAGACTCGAATTTCTTAATGTATTCATGTGTCTGTCATGTTGACAATAACTAAAGTAGACAATGCCGCAAGACATGGATTCCAAACTTTTTGAATTAATTTATACATTACCCACTCATGTTGAATGGTAGAAAGCGTTGATTAAATGTTAAGTTTAGTTTAGCTTAATTTCAACTTCAAATCAAGGACGTAGCCAGCGAGGGGGTTCAAGGGGTCCGGACCCCCCTCAAAGTTTTAGTAAACTTTTTAGTAAACGATTATTATTATTTAAATAATTCAGTATTACTGAAATGTACTGCCAAAAGATCGTTCTCAAAAAAGAAACGGGTCAAGATCTTTTTAAGGAACAAAATGGGACCTTAATCTCTGTCCAATAGGGGAAAATATAAGTTGTTTGGACCCCCCTTTAAATTTTTTTCCTGGCTACGTTCTTGCTTCAAATAAACGAGAGACTTAAAATTGGCACATTAAAAAAAGAGGTTTGCTATCAAATATTAGAGCTCCATCCCACTGATAGTAGAACCAAGTAAAATATCAGAAACTGAGACAAATTCATTAGACGTTCTGCAGTATATGTCTCCAGCGTCAGGTTACTGGCCTTGTAAGTTAGGAGTTTCAATATTAACAATTTAAATGTTTTATTCTTTGCTTAAAGTTTGTTATTGACGATGGAATGTTTGAAAGGATAACATGATTTCGGACTTTTACCATCTTTACATGTTTTAAAAGGTATAACACAACGTTTCGAGGATTGAAATCTATCCTCTTCGTCAGGTGGGGGAGTTATCAATATATACGAGTACAAGAATAACGAACGGAAAGAAGTAAAGAAGGGAAAGAAACACAGCAAAGGCTAGTGTGATATGTGATTGCTATCCTCGTACTTGTGATTTGTGTTCGGGACTTGCACCCTGAGCAGTGACAACGCCTGGACTGGACTCCAAGCAGATTTTGGGTATTTATGCATCCTTTTCTTTCCCTTCTTTACTTCTTTCTGTTCGTTGTTTTTGTATGTATTAATACATAATAACTGACAAAGAGGACAGATTCAAATCCTCGAAACGTAGTGTCATACCTTTTATAACCAATAACGATGACAATTGTCTCAAATTCTTTTATCATAAATTTGTTAGACGTACCAAATGCCGTAACACTTAGCGTAGATATTTATATTTATTCGTAGGTACTTTAAAAAAAATGCTTTGCTATACTATTTTTTGAATTTTTTTGAACCATTCAAATTTGAAGGACCTTCTAAAACATAGAAATAAGTTGCAATAATTATACCTTACCTTGGGAAAGTTTGAAATGTTATTTAAAACATGTAGCCTACATCGCCTCTGTTATACTGCAGGAAAAGGTTTCCAAAGCAATGGTTTAAAAACAGTAAATTATAAATAATAATCAATATATTTAGTACGCAAACACGAATATTATTGGCTGAGCGTTAGCGAAACCTATCACTCGTGGGGCTGGAACAATTACATTTCTCTCTGTCCACACGACATCTCGAAGAACGATCTGACCTATAGACTTGAAATTGTGCATGAAACTAATTTCCATATGAGGAACACTGAGTTCGGTGGTGGTTCGTGTCACTCATGTGATTTGGCTGAGCGTTAGAGATTATTTTTACATTGGTATTACGGGTAACCATGATTGAAAAGAAGAAAACAGCAGAATAAATACTTTTTTTAACAAACTCAGGATACTGAAAAGAGATATTAACATACAGCCTAATTATCCCAACACATCCAACATCATTTTATGATGACTTGGTGTGTAAACCTTTATTAGATATGAAACCCAATTTAACTTAAATTTATGAATATATCATGTGGCAAGATATAGTGAAAAAGATTTCATCCGTAGACTTGACGTTTTGCATGAAAATTAATTTCTACATAGAGCAGAATGAGTTTTATGATTTGGCACGTCCAAAAATGGAATTGAATTTGGCTGAGCGAAAGTAGGCTGACATAATAACTTTTTTACCGAAGATCTAAACATTTTTTGCCGCATGATTGTCTGCCGTTTTCTCTGTTTATAATGAAATGAGATGTAGACTTGAAATTTTACATTTAATATCAGCGAAGCCACGTTACTCGTCACGTGGTGTGGCGTACCTCTCTACCTTGTATTATCTGAATCATGAGTAATATATGTTCGGTTACTGGAAAAGAACAAGTTTAACAACCAAGCTTGTCCAGCGTTTAGAAGGAGAGAGCCATTTTTGAGATTAGATGAACATTATATTACGCAATAAAGTGATGAATGACTTACCTATTGGAATCCCAAAGAGGTTTAGTTTCGAACTCATCAGGACTGGGCATTACAAAAGACAAGCGTCATAGCTCCAAAAATATCACAATTAAACTTATTGACACAGTGGCGCCAAAGATAACGAGATACTTCTGTCCAGGAATAGTGAAAAGGATTAGACTAAAGGTCACAGGGAAGGAGTCACTCTAGACCCATGAGTAATGTGCTGTCAGAAGATCCGCGGCTTACTGTCAATAAACTCCTTAAACTACACTATTTAGAAGCAAATATTTGAGGTTTAAATCAAAGGTCAAGGAGAGTTTGAATTGCACAAAATACAGAGCTTTAGCAAACTGATTGCTAATTACTTGCTGCCAGAACGTTTTAAACATTTAAACCATCTCTTTAACAAGGAATATTACAGTAAAGGACATTTAAACATTGAATATATTTTTGGAACATAAAATTTTTTAATTTTTGTAATGTTTGTTTGAGACTCGTTCCACATAGCTTAGTCTATCTTTCTAAAAACAATACAGACACAGTTGATTTGTAATAATTATATTATTACTATGATTATAAAGAAATTATTTTTACGTACGTGTAATAAATATCCTTCGGCCAAAGTTGACAAATATACTCTTCAGTGCTTTTAATGTTAATTTTTAAAATGTGTGTATAAATGATTTATAGGTATTTTAAAAATAATAATTATTATATTCTTGAAACATATCCACTTTTCTGAGATTTCTTTACATTTTAGACTTATTTTTATGGTTTAATCCATAAAATTATTTCTACAAGTAATAAAACCGCGGTTATTTTGTCACTATGGCGAACAATGAACTATTGAGACGAGTTTCATGTCCGTAGTGCATATAATCAATATCTTTTCGACGCAGAGTTGCCAGAATGCCTATGCACGTTTTTAATACTTATGTCCATAAGTATTTCAATATCTTATATAAGATTAAATATCTTGAGCCAATAACTATTTATATATTTGTTATTGCAAAACATTAACATGTCATAATTGACTTCAATAACCAATATCTGAAACACTGAATCATTAACAAATTCTGAAATATAGACAACATACCGCAGGTTCGATTTCGAAGAAAGGCACCATTATGTGGTACGTATAAAGTCAACACAGAAGCGCTGGCGGTGTTGTGAGAAAAGTTGATAACGATGGGCGCATATGAGGCGCAGTTAGCAACAGCCGGCGCGTGTTGATATTGCTTCCATCTAACGTCACCAAAGACACCAGCTCTACACCTTTGTTTCATCACAATTGTGTAAAGATAAGTCAGAACACTTTCTACTACACCGCAAAGCCAACACACTGTATATTCACTGATAAATATCGATTGGAACTGGAATTGATAGACGTTTATTTAATATTTATTACGCATGTAATTTTTGAAGTGACAACTTCTTTTGTCAGCCTATGGATGTATGTTTTACGGGAACTTTCGTATCGCGTTATGGAACGTCACGTCACGCTTGTTAGTTTTCAGTGGCTACCCAGGCGTGCTAGAGAGAGGTTATTTATACAAAACTCACTATTTCAAACACAAATTGTTCTTTAGAGTTTTTGGAAATATTTATATTTATTGAGATACAGGGTTGCAGAATACTATATTCATCAGATAACCTCAAATACTCTAAATCAAGTACTAATGAAAATGTTATGGTGGTATGTGTGAATAACTATCGTTAATAATTTAGGTGCTCAAACTTTATATCATAAATGTATTGAAATTGGTTTTAAGTAATTTGTTATAATATTGAAATTTTAATTTTTCATGAATTTTTCTAGGTAAAACTCTTGAGGTATGTAATATTTTACAAGTTATGTTACATTTTATAGGATTATAAAATGTATATACATATTTTAAAGTATTTACTATTTTGGTCAAGCATAGGTATCCCAAATCACTAAATTTCAACACAAAAGTCAATCTAACAGTCAACAGATAGGCATATAGTAAAACTTGTACTTTTAAATTCCATATATACTTCTATACTAGAATACTAGATACAACAATACTTTTGATAAGGAAATATATAAATAGGTACTCTGATCGGTTTTTTACAGCGGTTCATGATATTTCTTAGAGTTTGATCTTTTTACAGTTAATTATAATACGTTCGAAAAAATATAAAAACCAAAATTACGATGGTGGGGTTTGTTACAGTACTGAAATATTAGAACTGACGATTTAATATTTTAATTAAGTTTAAATTTAATATAGAATAATTACTCTTAATTAATGATGGTCTAACAGCTGGCACGTAAAAGAGCACGGTCTTACGGATAGGGGTAGTTGATCGTGCCAGCTATTTTCCGATTTTATACTCGTAATAAAGTTATTAAAGTTTATGAATTTTTTGGGCAAATGTTCAGAAATTTGAATAATACAAAATGTATGTCTTCAAAAAAATATATTGAAGACTGATAGTATCTTTTTACAATTTTAGAATGGAAAAAGTTTAAAGGTCTAATGAAGTAGTAAAGGTTAGGTCTAAGATATAAATGTATAATCTTCATCAAAAAGAGTTTGTCAAAAGGCCTTTAAAAAGGGATGTGCTAACTCTGTGGCACTTACAGCCTAATAGTTTGACTGATGGCTTCCAAGCATGATTCAAAAGGGAATAAAACAAATTTCGAGGCAGTGTCCAAATTCCCTAGCCCAGTTACAGGAGAAGAAGAATGAGATGGCAGGAAACACAAGTCTAGTGGTATCTACACATAACGTAGAGCAATGGTGGAAAGGATTGATTCAGTAAGAATGTTAACTTCAGCTCCAGTTCACCTCCCAGTTATTGCAGCGTCTGTGACAGTTATGTCTAACGCTGTGACAGATTTGAATTCTAGAATTTGGAATCAACATCCATCTGAAGAGATCCAAAACAGCGACGAAGAAGCTCAAGACGAACTCTTTACATCGTTTCGACATCAGAGACACCTAGACTACAAACAAATGTAATCAAGATGAAGTGGTGTTCTCATTATCTCATCAGGTACACAATTGATTGCACATGAGGTGAAATTGAGATACAATCTGTCACAGTATTCTACATTCAAGAATGTTGAGTTAGTTCTAGTTAACCTTCCCTTTAGTGGAAGGTCTGGAATCAGACACTGCCACAGACTTGACTCCTGGAATCTGGAGTCATGCTTCGTCTGAGGAGATCCAAAAAACTGGATCTAAACTCAACATTCACATTGTATCAACTCTTCTTACCTAAGCTAAGTTATGTGTAGGAAACTGGGTTGCTTCACCGTGCTTACAGACCGTGCCTAACATGACGTAGTGTACTCAATTGCGTACACGATGAGTCAATGAGAATATGTATTCTCCTAAGTTATACTATACTTTGTAGTCTAGGTGTCTCTGGTGTCAAAAAGACGAATATGACTTCAAATTCCAGGAGACCAGTTTGTGACAGCGGCTGATCCCAGACGCTGCACTAAGAGGAAAGTGAACTGGAGTTAAACTCAACATTCACATTGATTCTACCCTTCCCACCATAGCTGTGTTATGTGAAGTGGAGAAGGTCTCAACAATGTTGCTGTTCACAGCTTTCCTGCTTGTGGTCTCCTTGTCTTCATCACTTCTTCTTGACTTCTTCATCTCTATATTGGTTGAAGAGGATTTTGATAGTAAAATATTGAACAGTAAATATAGATTTTGTTTGAACAACTTTCAGAATTGCAGTACAGGAACATAAATTTAGGTTTTAAATAATTACTTCATTTTAAATCAGGTTGATTAAACGTAATAGTGAGAGGTTGATGTGTTAGAACACAAAAGTTATTTAACATAAACAACTTAATTGACATTAAAATTATCTTAACTTCAACAAAAAGTAATTTATAAGTAATTGAAGTACTTGTAATATGTATGATAAGGGAAAGATGGCTTATTTATGACATGTCACAATATTTAAAATAAAAAAAAAAAAAAATATGGACAATGTTTAAAAAGAATAAATTACAACCCTAACCGGTATTATGCTTTACAGTATTTTTACAGAAAAGGTAAACAGGAGATTGAAAGTAAATGGGAGAGCGCGCATTTAAATAAAGACCAGAACGTATGAGTACAGACCACGTGGTCGATAGCAATAAATACGGAATGCAAACGCACCCCTCTGAGCCTCTATTAACAGGGGTAGAAACGTATGTGTCCGTATTGTCAAACACTGGAAAGGGAGGATTTCAAATACGCAAAGCGCCGGTAGTATAGTCGTTAATGTGTAATTAATTATAATTTAGTAATTATACTTGTTATTAGGTGTATATATTTCAATTAGGAAATATATACTCGTAATTTGGACAGAGAACATAATGACAAAACGAAATATTAGGAAATGAAAGTTTAATGCTCCTAAGGAAAGGCTTAGGTGGAATTGACTTGTAGGTAAATATCCAAAGCAATCCTAATATTTTCAACCGTTGCTCATAGATAACCTTTAACATTCACTGCTGACCATATCATCTACACCTACACCGTGTGCTGAATATATATATATATATATATATATATATATATATATATATATATAATTAAATTTAGTACTTTTAATTGTTTATTAGTATTAAAAATGCATATTGATAATAATTTTTAGTCAAAATTGATAAAATAATAATGACACCCATGGGCGTCGTCTGCACATAACACAACATTCTTTTAGTGTGTGCTGTTGACGCCTATGGGCGTTCGATGTATTTTTGATACAGTACATAATACAACGATTTTATATTGTACAAATATTTATTATAATCAAATACACACCTGTATAATGTCTTCCAATATTAAAATTCACAAATAATAGTCTTTTATACCACATTTGTCATATTTACATTTGATACATTATTACGTGTGGTGTGTTTTGATTGTATTTATACGATGTATAAAAACTATCGATATCACCATGTAATATAACCTACAAATGCAATTTTACAGTATCACTGGTAACCACTGACTGACAAGCTGCACCAGAGTATGGCGGGAAATAAGCGCGCGCCATAACCGGTCTTTGACGCCGAAAGGCGTCAGCCGCACACACCATAAGACCGGCGTGACGCCTAAAGGCGTCGTCAACATTGAATGTGTTAAGCAAATCATAATTTTAATCTTAGAATGTGTCTTAGAAAAATTATATGAAATTTGAAGATTGTAATAGAAAGAGTAATATGAAGTATCTCATAAAATATACATCTAGATCCAATACATATAGTACAGAATAAAAATGTCATAACCGAGTACAATTTTTTTAATTATCCGAAAACATAAGTAGTGTTAATACCTGTATTGTCACAATTTTCACCACTAAATAAATAATATAATTTATTATATAATAAAGCAACATGTGTATTTATTTTCTTTCGTACGTCGCATAATCCACTTTCGCTATTTATTGTTAATAGAATACTTAATAAATAAATAATAATAATAAGCATTTACAAATATTTGCAGCAATTTTAAGCTAAGGAACTTTAAGTCGTACTTGAACCTTTACTGATGTTAATACGGGATTGGAACCATGAAACAAATAACCACTTCTCTAGACAAAACGTGAACATAATTAGTTGTCATCGAATTTTATCAAACACGTTAAAAAGATATATAAAAAGATATTGCATGCAGTGGTGTATTGTTAATGAACAATAAAAAGTGTGATTTGATTTGACTGAATTTTATTTCAAGAAACAATTGGGCAAGTGATGTTTCTTTGCAATATGCACCGGAAATAATACATAATATAATTAAAAACGTCAATTCTTTCGATGAAAACACAATATTTTAAATTGACTTTATTATTAAATAAGGCCTAAGTTTTTATATACATAATAATTACAGACAATAATAGGAAGTATAATGCAGTTCAATGTTTATATTACTGAACCATCTTGAAATTCCAATAATAATGGCGATCTCTGCACTTGAGCTAGTAAATGGCCTCCCCTGCTCTCACATGCTCTTTCACATGTCCCAAGTAAGCAATTACTGAGACGAGACATCTTAATTGTGAGCAAAGCAGCACCTCATTAGAAGATCTGGGAGTGCCCCGAGCGGACGACACAATGCAGCGAAAGGCCAGTCTTATGCAGTCAGGTAGGGTTAGACTTCGCGCGACATCGATTATCTTACAAAAGCACATCCACACGTAATGAGCAAACGAACCTTTGAGAGCTACGAGTTAATGGAATTACGGACCTGTGTGCTAATGTTCTTAAGTGGGGTGGGTTCTTTTGAATGCCACCGGAGAACAATGACTTAGAAATAAAACGCGCGTTCCATCGGTGGTGCATTTTACTTTGGGTGGTTTGCATTACCAAAGTGGTTTGTATTCGATTCTATTTAGCTAAATTAAAATTTTTTAAATATTACTTTTATTTTAGTTATCAATCTATCTATATATATATATATATATATATATATATATATATATATATATATATATATATATATACAGAAATGGATGTTTGTGTGTTTGTCCTTTATAGACTCAGAATCTATTTGACCGATCATTATGAAAATTTGTATGTATATGTATTTTTCCACGTAGAAAGGTTTATATGCTATGCCCATTGATGTAACTCACCACCAGGAGGCGCTGCAAAATATATAAGTAATCAAAGCGCCTGCACATTGTAAACTACAATTACAAGATAGTTGTGTATAATAACCACACACTATGTGAAGGCGCTAAGTTTTTATGGATATTTGTCTTTCAAATGAATTTCTGTTTGGCCTTATAGCTTGAATGTTAGACCACTTTATTATTAAGTACATACAGGGTGGAAAAAAAAGTATGGAAACGCTTTCACTAACTTTGTATGGCTTCACTTATACAAATTAAATTTTGTACATCACCACTTGTATTAAGTACCTAGTTTTTGAGACCAGTGGGGACATTTTATCTTTTCAGGGGGACGGCCCGTGAGGAGTCGGACGAAAATCTTAAATGTAAGCATAGGCCGAGTTTGGTATCGAATTAAAGGTCTAGTAAAGAGAAACTCATTACCGCAAACCGCACTTAAAAAAAGGTTGACCCTATCCAGAGTACGGGCCGTATGAATTTCATGACAAAAGAAATTTAGTAATTTTGTCTTGTGAAGTAACTAATTTACTTTCAGTTAGTATGTTTTATGTCGGTTATGTAAATTTGAAAAACAATTTTCCAACAAAAAATTATTTTTTTACCTCTACATTTGTTGGATAACAGTAAATAGGGGTTTTCCTGTCTTGTCTTCAAGAAACTGAGAGTATTCAATAATACCACCGTAACTCCTTATCAACATGATGTCAAGGTCCAGTCCCTCCAGCCCTTTTATCTCAGGCAAACATAAAACTGGTTTAGGCCAATACAAACATACTGTCACAGCAAAACCTCCACAGTTTTGTATTTTTAATATCAGCTTGGTTTTTAGTCTACGTTATAATTTCGTCCACGTAAAATAAAGTTGAAAGTCTTCACTAGAAGGTACTGCGATAGTTATAATTTTTTTTTACTTAAGTGTTTACATTTTATTCTACTAGTTTTTAAAAGCAATGTCACTTAGTGAGTTTTGAGAGAATCACGCTGCTTATGATGCGTGGGTATGGATATCTAGTTCGTCCCTATGAAGAAACAGCGCATTTGTTTAATGACACTTTTCTTGATAGGAACCCCCAATTAGGAAGTCAACAGTGTTTAAGACAGTGAAAAGATTTGAAGAAACTAGAACAGTCAAAAGATCGCGAAAGAAGTAGCAGGTCTAAATCGGCAATATAAATGAAACAAAAATCTTTGGATGTACTCCAAACATTTGTTGAAAATCCCAGCAACCTGCGCCAGAGTGGCTGCAGAAGATCTTGATATGAGCCATACCTCAGTGTTGAATGTTTTACACAAAATAACAAGTATCACCCTTTTAAAGTAACCCTAACCCAAGAACTTGCAGAGGATGATTTTGATCGAAGGACTGAATTTTGCGAAATAATGATGAGAAAGTGTGACGAAATTCAAAATGTTTTAAGCTCGATCGATATTGTTTTCAGATGAAGCTACATTCTTTGTTAATGGACAAGTTAATAGGCATAATTGCCGTTACTGGGCCGACCATTAAATCCACACTGGATGATAGAAGGCCACACACACAAAGGCCTCAGAAAGTGAATATGTGGGCTGGAATAATAAACAATAACATTGTAGGACCGTTTGTAATAGATGGAAATCTAACAGGCGAAATTTATTTCAATATGTTGACAAATAACATTTTGCCAGCAGTGCGTGCTCTTCTTGGGGCAAATTTTAATGCAGTATGGTTTCAGCAAGATGGAGCACCGCCCCCATTACTATTTGCGGGTGCGGGAATCTGTTAGATGAAAGTGTTTCCTAACCGTTGGATTGGTCGCAGGGGTACCGTTGAGTGGCCGGGCTAGGTCACGGATCTTAATCCACTAGATTTCTTTTTGTGGGGCTTCTTAAAAGATAATGTGTATAAAAAACTAAACCAGCCAACACTGAGGAGCTGGACAAATCGTTTATTAGAAGAAGCAAGAAGAATTACACCCGAGATGCTTCAAAATGTGACTGCACATACGTTTTTTATAATAGACTAGCTCATTGCCAACAAGTGTTCGAAGAGCAGTTTGAGCACCTCATTTAAAAGGTATAGTTATTTTTTTGTAATACAAAGATAATTTTTAATTTAATTCTTTTGGATAATTGTGTTCCTAAAAGTGTCATTTTTCAGTCAGAACAGATTACTTGAGACTGTGAAATTGCGGAGAAATAATAATTAATCAAACGTTACTTGTGAAATTCAAACGGCCCCGTACTCTGGATAGGGTAAACCTTTTTTAAGTGCGGTTTGCGGTAATGAGTTTCTCTTTACTAGACCTTTAATTTGATACCAAACTCGGCCTATGCTTACATTTAAGATTTTCGTCCGACTCCTCACGGGCCGTCCCCCTGAAAAGATAAAATGTCCCCACTGGTCTCAAAAACTAGGTTCTTTAATACAAGTGGTGATGTACAAAATTTAATTTGTATAAGTGAAGCCATACAAAATTAGTGAAAGCGTTTCCATACTTTTTTTTCCACCCTGTATACGTGTACAATGGCTATAAACATACACTTTTGGCAGATTTTCTTAATAGTGTCAACAAGGTAAAATCTACATCGGCGTTGACAATATAATTCACTTGAACCAGAGGTGCTCATACACGAGCAAAGCTTACAAAAAGCGTGCAAAGCCGCGGGGAACAGCTAGTAATTAATAAAATGTCTTGATAACATCTGCTATAAAAACCTAATAATACTTCGATTACGTAAATAAATGTGGAGTTATACAATTAAAGTTTTTTAAATTTATTGTGCATATAAAATATCATATTTACTTTGTTCTAATGAAAAGTATTACTATCAAGACCAGACGAACTTCCACTGAATTAATGCACATCCTAAAACTTCTATTATAATTATAGGTTTAAAAAAATAATTCGCTATTATTATTGTATACACTGCAGTGCATTTGTGCTATGTACTTTGTCATAGACTAAACTAATGAATGTTGCCACATCTTCGTTTATATATGACGTATGAGACAAAAATAGTGATTCCTGAAGTCTGCTGAAGTTGGGGAGCAACAAATGAAGACAGTTCCCGAAGAATGTGTGCAACGCACACAAGAATCTTCTGCAAAAATGTATATGAGGATTACTTATCCCGAGTTTTTCAACCCTGCTAAAATGAGTAAAGAGGAGACAAACCAAACAATTTTTTTGTGTAATTTGTTTTTATCCTAATTTGTTGCTTTGATAAATTTACAAAGTTATTTATTTTATTCTTGAATGGACGCCAAATTTTTTCATAAGGAGTTTGTTCCTTTCACACACAAGCACTGAAGACTTCTTACTATATATACCGTTGCCAATGGCGTAGTGTAGTGGGTACGGCGGTTATCGCAAGATAACCAGATCAAGCAACGTCGAGCGTGGCTGCTGCTTGGATGGGTGACTGCTGAGCGATCCTGTCTTGCAAGCGGCCCGCCTGTCCGGCTATTGGTGCTCTTAATAATCGGAAGTCACTTTTAAGCCGTTGGTCCCCAGGTTAAGTGTTAGAGAGGGCTTCTTAGCCCTAACTTCGCCTGGTAAAATAAGACATTCTTTACTTTTTTACCGTTGGTAATTTATCAACGGATTGCGTTAATTCATACATTTACAATATTATGAAAATGTTTCAGTATTTAATATCATTAAAATACTTCAGAGTCGATTTTAATGATACTTGTAATAAAGGTGTGTGATATTGTTATTGCACTAGAAAGTTTAGTAGCTTAACATTTTCCCATATGTTCTATGAAATAAATTTGTTGAATAACTGTACTTACTATAACTTATTAAGAGGAACATTGCAAATATTACTGTGCGTGACATGATGACCTCTAGTAGTGTTAGTGACATGATGACCTCTAGTAGTGTTAGTGACATGATGACCTCTAGTAGTGTTAGTGACATGATGACCTCTAGTAGTGTTAGTGACATGATGACCTCTAGTAGTGTTAGTGACATGGGCTTTTCAAAATACAATGTAAATGAGAATGCAGAGCTTTTTAATATTTTAAATTAGCGACAAAAGATACATTTAAGTCTGTAATAAATGAAAGAATCCAAAGCAATAGGTACTTTTGGGTTTACCTTTATAGATAATTAAAACAGCGAGTCAATTCGCTCCGAGAGCAATCACACACTTGGTAAACCGATGCTTGGCAAATGGAGAGGTTTCCTATCAGCTGGAAAAACATTGTTCATATCCTTCCAAAGATTAACGTACCCAGTAGTATAGAGCAACTAAGACATATTTCAATACTAACAGCAATATCTAAAATTTGCAGTAAAGATAGCCATTAATAAAACTACTGACTATACCAATAAAGAATAGAATCAAAATAATTATAACCTGTTTGGAGTGCACATCCACTCAAGGGCAGATCCAGCACCGATTTTCTGGATGGATTATCTTGGTGTTCATTTCAAAATTATCATTAGCGTACGAATGTGTGAAAAAAAAATATTTTTTCAAAATTTCAGAGGGGCCATGGCCCCTAGACCCCTGGATCCGTCACTGCATCCCTGCCCACACTAACATGCTTAGCGTTTTATTTGAAGCAAGAAATGAACAGAATAGCTTTTTTGCTTTCACTAAAGCTCTTTATTCCAACAGTCATGAGATGTTGCTAGCTAAATTGAATTATTATGGATTTGGTGAGGGAGTAATTAGATAGATATAATCCATAGGTGGAAGTCAGCAGCACTAAGCTTGGCAATGAGACATCTCAGCCTCTTTTTAAATTACGGTGTTCCTCATGGTAGTTGCTTTGGACCAATACTGTTTAACCTGTAAAATCTGAATTTTCCAAATGTGTAAAATATTGATCCGTTTATTTGTATACAGATGGTTGCCATTTGTCATTTGAGCCTGGAAAGACTTGAATTACCACTGATCTGATAAAGTTTGACATTAAAAACGTCAGTAAATGGTTGATGAATGGTTGGTTCTGTAGTTGAATACCAGGAAGTGTTCAGTTCTCCATGTAGCCCCACACAGTATGCTCCAGAGCCTCGCTGATAGTAGAGATACGAGCACACTCGACGGTTGAAATCTGACCGAGTGTGACAAGGTTAAGGACCTTAGATTCGTGCTTGACTGTGACCCCAACCAAGTTGCTAAGGCCTCTCAGCATAAACTTGGCAGACTGAGGCGCTTGTAAAGGTACTTATAGCACTACTGCACTGTATCTGCCAAGCTTTAGCTCATGCCTTGCCCTTCCGATCCGATTCGATTATTTCTATCCAGCCTATGTGAAAATCATCTCGGCGGGATACATTTATAAAATCCAAAAAAAAATGCAAAATTCTTCCATCTGGCGCACTGATATCCAGAGTGTTTTTAATCTCGTGTGTCTTTTCTGGAGTCCTGATAACATGTTCCTAATTGGTGTTTGTCAGACTTTGATTTTTTGAATGTTCCAAAACCCTTTTATTCTGAAAGAGCCACAGTACTAAGTGAGGCTCTTATTTCGTGGTGAGGTTTCTCAGAGTGGCACCCGTCAGAATTGAGAGCTTAACTCTTCTACAATGAGGCTTATGAAGTTAGGAGGCAGGGCTTTTCATACTTTGGCTCCATGGTATTAGTTAACCTCTTCTTACAGATTAAACATCTGTTGATAATTTCCAAAGAAAACTGAAAGAGTTGTTAAAAACTATGGAATGAACGTTGCTCTTATGTACCCTACACGACAGTGAGAAACTTTACCATTAAACAGCACACTTGAAGCTATTTAGTAAGTTGCCGCCATTATTATACTGTTCAAAGTTCTCTTAAACATAAAAACTATTAACCGTTAAAAATATAAGTAATCTTATGTCAATTTTTACGATAACGAGCTATCTTTAAAATAGATTGATTTACGCTAAATTCAATAACTGCAGTAAAACGAAATCAGTTAATTACTTAATCAATTAAATCTTGCAGTGAAGGTGTCATCTGTGAAACATATCAGTGGATTTATAGAGATCTTGGGTAAAGTGTACAGTATTACAGGCTGATAATTTGAAAATAGTATAAATTAATATGGTCTATTATATAACAAAAATCCTAGGCACTACAAAAAGTACAGTGCAGTAAAGAATATATGAATTATCATTTGGTGTCGTCGTATCACTATTGACGAAGTCTAGTTAGTAAAATTAATATAAAATTGCCGTCAAATGCAGAAAAATTCGTAATGAATGGATGGGTCCTACAGAATATTTTCATTTTACATTTCTAAAGTATAATAGGAAAAACTTCAAGAGATAAGAAGCAAGTGTAAATTTCCTTGATCCGCTTTATCCACAAGATATGAGCATTTAACAGATCACACTGTCGATGCTAGTACAGTAACTAAACTCGATCGGAGTAGTAAGTTCATGTACAGACACTTTATCTGTGAGATCTGAGCGTTTAGTGGAACACAACGTACTACCTGTACTATTACAGTACTGGAATCGTACTAAAAGGAAATAACACGATTGTACTCACATTCCCTCGAACGTGTCTGCTTACATTTGTAGCGAGATTGTATTATACACCCCTGACAGAGCGACGGATATCGTAGTTTTACCATCAGTTTCAGGATCAGATCGAGCTCTGTGCCGCTGTACAGGGTGGCAAGCCCCCAGTTCGTATGGGAGTCACGCACTTTATTGATGTAAGGAATATGCGACATCTGCGACACCCATTGTGGGCGGAATTATAGGCTGGAGTGGGACTATCCTTTACCGACACCGACAACGCATACAGCGGACTCAGGTGCAGAGTATTGTTGATTTTACATAGGCTCGTGGGACAATTAACCAGCGCGCATGCCAACAGGGCACAGTGTTCCTTGATTAAAAAGTAAAAAAAATTAAAAATACAAAAATAAATCTTTATAACAATTTATTTAAATATTTTTTATTTTGTACAATGTACATTTAAAATCCAAAGAATTCATCATCAGGTACTTATAGGTTGAAGTAAATTATGAAAATATATAATTGAAACCAAATTGTCATACACTTACCTTCGTGGCTAATTTTTATATATAATTTTATACGTGATCAATGTATATCATTCAAAAGTCTATCCAATAATATATTGTTTTGTTTGAAAATATTTGTCATTTAATAATACATTAGGATTAATTTGGGCACTTTTGAAAATTTCAAAATGTTCTAAAGTTGACAATAGGTGACTTTTTATGAATGTATGTAAAATGTCAAGATTGTTTTCGATGTTTGTGTATGTATTGCCGGTGTTATTCAAATGGTCTGCATATTTTGAATTTGATGATGTCTTCAATGCTTTTATATTTTCATTGAATCTAATATTGAAGGATGAATTTGAAATGTACACGGTACAAAATAAAATATATTAAAAAGTGTTAAAATGTTTATTATTGTACATTTGTATCAAAAAGTTTTCGAGGCTACATATCTAAAAGAATTTAATCAGTTTTTAAGTTTAACTATGCTCTGTTCGGTGAAATAATTATATTCTGGATAATATATTAGGTGTAACGTTTGTTGTTTTGGTACCAATATTTCCTTTTTCAATAAATGAGAGACTTTTTATTTTAAGTATAATATTTTGTTCTTCATCTATGATTAAAGTTTGTTTTTGACGATGGAAGGATTGTGGAAGGATACAGGATTTTTCCAGACATTTACTATCGTTCAGAAACACAAAAACCTGATTTCACAAAGTCCTTTGTGGTTGGTCGTTCGCTGCAGACTTATTGTGACCTGTGTTCTTTAGTTCAGTTTTAATGATCAGTGTTTTGTTTTTATTTAGTGCATGTTTTAGAAATAGTGTGTATGGAGATGAGCCACAACATGGTTGTTGTTATTCCTGACTTAGGTTGCAACGTTGTAATAAAATTTGTAAATTTTAACGTAGATTATATTTATATGTTAGGTTAGAATTTCCCTGAGGAAGGGATCAAGTTGCAAATCTCGAAACGTAGTGTTACTAATTTATTGTACTACTGAACTATGGGAAATATCCAGAAAATATATTATTTCCTTTGCATATATGAGTCTGTTGTAAGAAACCTCTATAATTAATATTGTATTTACTTCAATAGGAAAAGGCGTTAATGCTAGAAAAAACTGTTTAGTATTTTTAAAATAGTTGTAAAGATAACCCCTTAAAAGTAACAAATATTGTATTTGATATAATGATATTACATCGTACTTAAAAGACTATCACTTTACATGGGTGAAACAATCCTTCAACAAAGATACACTTAAATAAGTTCATCAAGTCTTTCGTGCATCAACTGAAGTAATGCATTTTATATATCACGAATAACGTTTTTAAACAATGGGAAAAACGTTAAGACAAGTGCTAATAAGACTACGAATTAATCAGAAACAATTTAAAATATTACAATCGTATTTTATGTAAGTTAACGATTTAATACTTATTTCATTACATAATCCGTTATTGTCATCCTCTGACTTTTTGAATTCGTCTGATTTTATCTTACCTGTTTGTTATTTTAATAAGAAGATTCCTTGAATTCCAGCAAGATTAGATCGTGTCATATTCTTTTGATACTATAAGGCTTGATGTCGTGTGTTCAAGCAGATTGAGCAAGGTGTAGAGTCTCACTCAGTGTTGTCATATGTGTGCTTGTGTGCTCTGTGTTATCCGTATACAGATGGATAAATGGTGCTACATCTCAAGCACTACGATGCGTTGCATGTCTCCCTGAACTGGAGAAAGATTAGATCGTGGAATATTCTATTGATACTCTAACACATGATGTCGTGAGTAGAAGCAGATGGAGGAGGATGTAGAGTCTCAATCGGTGTTGTCGTGTGTGTGCTTGTGTGCTCTGTGTTATCCGTATACAGATGGATAAATGGTGCTACATCTCAAGCACTACGATGCGTTGCATGTCTCCCTGAACTGGAGAAAGATTAGATCGTGGAATATTCTATTGATACTCTAACACATGATGTCGTGAGTAGAAGCAGATGGAGGAGGATGTAGAGTCTCAATCGGTGTTGTCGTGTGTGTGCATATGTGCTCTGTGTTAGCCTTATACTGATGGATAGATGGTGCTACATCTCAAGCACTACGATGAGTTGCATGTCTCCCTGAACTGGAGAAAGATTAGATCGTGGAATATTCTATTGATACTGTAACACTTGATGTCGTGAGTAGACGCAGATGGAGGAGGATGTAGAGTCTCAATCGGTGTTGTCGTGTGTGTGCTTGTGTGCTCTGTGTTAGCCTTATACTGATGGATAAATGGTGCTACATCTCAAGCACTACGATGCGTTGCATGTCTCCCTGAACTGGAGAAAGATTAGATCGTGGAATATTCTATTGATACTGTAACACTTGATGTCGTGAGTAGGAGCAGATGGAGGAGGATGCAGAGTCTCAATCGGTGTTGTCGTGTGTGTGCTTGTGTGCTCTGTGTTAGCCGTATACGAATAGATATATGGTACTACATCTCAAGCACTACGATGGGTTGCACGTCTCCCCTGAACTGGAGAAAGATTAGATCGTGGGAATATTCTCTTGATACTGTAACACTTGATCTCGTGAGTAGAAGCATATTGAGCAAGATGTAGAGCCTCACTCGGTGTTGTCGTGTGTGTGCTTGTGTGTTCTGTGTTATCCGTATACAGATGGATATATGGTACTACATCTCAAGCACTACGATGGGTTGCATGTCTCCCCCTGAACTGGAGCAAGATTAGTTGAAGGGGTCAGAAGCCAAGGGGTACAAGTGACTTTATGGTTTTTTCTGAGTTAACTGCAGAAGCCATATCCTGAGTGTATTAAAAATTTTTGTGGCCAACAGGTATAAGTAAAACTCTGTTAAATGCTTGAGATCTAGCGCAAAATGAAAAACTACTTTCAGCATCAGCTGTTTTAGTTAGAGGCCAAGGGGTACAAGCACTTGTATCCCTTGGCCTCTAACAGGTACGGACATTTTGTTCAGGAATGTGATTTTGTTTTACTGTATTGTTCATTCAGTGTAACGCAGAGAATGTCCGAAGACAGTATTCCAAGTATTTTTGGAGGTAAGTGTATAAGTTCAATTGATTCTTGATAGTTTCCAAAATATGTGATTATTGTTTAATGTAATAATTTTGCCTCTACAATTCCTTTAAAATATGAACTTTCCATTGCAGTTTTTTAGGTTATGTTTCATTATTAAAGAGTCAGTGTTTAAGTGTAATGTTTTTGTTTTAAAACAGTGATTTAATATTTACTACATACTTAGTTTTATTTCCAGATGACAGTGATAACGATCCTGACTTCAATCCGATCAACAAGGACTCAGGCGATAGTTCCGATGAAGGTGAGCCTAGATCCTTAATTTTTATCTTTCCTTTGGAAATAATAGGTATTTTGAGGCATATGGGATGAAGGTTGAGGGTTGAATTATAAGGTTATAATTTTGTTACCATACAATAAGGGCTGAATATCCCCCTTAAGGATAGTGGCCATGAACATTTAGTCCCATATCTACAGGCATAACGTCCCCCCTACAAAAATGTCATGTTAAGCCTATACAATCATCTAGAGAGCCTCAATTAACCTTTTCTAGTGTTGGATACTACATTACAATATTTTAAAGAATTTCCAATAGACCTATTACAGCAGTTTAGAACAAGCTGTTCAAAATAAACACAGTTTCCACAGGTGTATTTCGAGTCGCTAAGACACTGCAAGACAGACAAATGACAGACATACGATACGCCTCCTACTGATTCTCCTACTACCTCGGTGTCTGCTATACTTTTTTTTTATTTTTAGGTGGAGTCATCACAGAACAGGTCCAGAGAACAGAGGGAGAAGAACAGCAGATGGACGAAGAAGAACCCCTCCTAAGCGCACCAAGCACCCTGGAAGAAAAAAGGACTCGACGAATTGAGTCCATGGAAAAGGAAAAAATCTTCTATACTTCGCAATTCGGGGCACGAATACACTGACCGCAAAGGTAAAGTACACCAAAGAAAGGAGCTTAAGCCGTAACAACCATCAATGTCGTTACAAATGTAATGAAAAAATTGATGAGGAAAAGAGACAAGAATTTTTTAACAGTTATTGGTCTTTGGGAAGCTGGGAACTACAATCTTCTTATTTGAACTCGGCTGTTAATATAGGGGCGCCCTAATAAAAAGAAAGATGGCGCAGTGCGTGGGAAATCCTTTTCTTGTCAATATAATCTAGGAAAATGTCAGAGTTTGTAAAGAGTTCTTTTTAAAGACTCTTGATTTGTCCAACAAGCGAATTACTAATGTTGCTTCTAAGAAACACATATCTGAAACAGGTATTCCACCTCGAGACAAAAGAGGGCGTAAAGTTCCTACAACAAAATTGTGCAGGATAAAACTGACTTGGTCAAGGAGCATATTGCAATGTTTCCAAGATACTCCAGTCACTATTCTCGACATCAAAATCCGAACAGGAAATATCTTGACAGTAAACCTTAAACATAAAAAAGATGTATGAATGTTACAAGCTTTTCTGTGAAGATCGGGGCGTAGAACCTACTACTGTATCTTATTACAGACACATTTTCAACACTTGTTTCAACCTTTACTTTCCATCGACCACACACAGACACTTGCAATACGTGTGATAAGTTGCAAAACACCATCGAAACATGGAGATAAAGAAGCAAAGGTAGCTGCTACTACAGCTAAAGAATTTCAACCTCCGTCAAGCTGAGAGTGCTAAAACTGAAATGGAACACATGTGAAAAAGGAGGTAAAAGATGACCCAACCCATGTTGCAATATGTTTTGACCTCCAAAAAATGTTGCCAACCCCAATACTAACTTGTACTAGAATTTACTACTCTCGTCAACTTTGGACCTATAAATTTCAACGTCCATGATATCTGTACAGGTAATGCGTTCATGTTCATGTGGCATGAAGCACAAGCTTCTAGAGGGTGCGAAGAAATTGTCTCTTGTTTGTTGCAGTATATAAAATCATTTCCTCCAGCTGTAACCCACTTGACAGCTTTTAGCGACAATTGTGGGGGCCAGAACAAGAGTCACATCACAGTAAAGTTTCTGGTTTCACGTTGTTAATACAACTAACATTGAGACCATTGATTTGAAGTTTCTGCTTACTGGGCATTCTTACAACCACTGTGACAGGGACTTTGGGAAGATTGAAAATATGAAGAGGAACACGAAGAGGGGCGTTTATGTTCCTGACGATTGGATGGAGGATTATTGCCGGAGCAAGTAAAAAGTTCATGGTAAAAAAGATGTCAGATGAAGATTTTGTTTTCCCTGGAAGCCATTCACAAGTTTCTATGTTAAATCTGTGAAGGGTATCAGTAAGATGCAGTGGTTACAATTTAGAAAAAAATCATCCCTTGGACTTTGTTCTACAAAACTACTTTCAATAAAGACTTACCGTTTTCAGAATATAGCATGATCGCTAAGAAACCCATGAAGGATTCCGACCCAACTGCCACCTTTGCCTCCCAAAAACAAACAAAAAGAAAATAAAGGCATCTAAGTACAAGGATCTTCTTGATCTGCTGCAATTTGTACCTCCGGTTCACCACAAATTTTACAGATCTCTAGACTACCAAGGGAATACTTTAACAAGACAGGGCCAATCAAGAGAAGATCAACCTTGTGAGGAACACCCTCATCATGAAGAAGACAACATTGAATTGGAAAAATTTTTTGAACAGTGATTCTGACTAAATATTTAAGATAGGAGCTTACTCTTTGTAATAAAATGTGGTTTTCAATTGGCATAAAAGCCTGTGTTTCTTAATTTTTTCCTAACTCCACTTGGAAGCCAAGGGATACAAGTGGCACCTCTTATCAGATAGTAGCCCATATCATAAAGAGGAAAATTCAAACCAATATAAAAATAGGTTTTTTAGCATTTTGAAATACCAGTAAAAAATAATGTGCTACATTTACTGAACATATTTGTACCTGGATTTGATTATATAACTTAAACTTTAAACCTTGTTTTCTCAAAACTCAAAAAGAGTCACTTGTACCCCTAGGCTTCTGACCCCTTCAGTTCGTGGAATATTCTCTGGATACTGTAACACTTGATCTCGTGAGTAGAAGCAGATTGAGCAAGATGTAGAGTCTCACTCGTGTTGTCGTGTGTGTGCTTGTGTGTTCTGTGTTATCCGTATACAGATGGATATATGGTACTACATCTCAAGCACTACGATGTGTTGCATGTCTCCCCTAACTTGAGCAATGAATAGGTCGTGGAATATTCTCTTGATACTGTAACACTTGATCTTGTGAGTAGAAGCAGATTGAGCAAGATGTAGAGTCTCACACGGTGTTGTCGTGTGTGTGCTTGTGTGCTCTGTGTTAGCCGTTTTACGGATAGATATATGGTACTACCTCTCAAGCACTACTATGGGTTGCATGTCTCCCCTGAACTGGAGCAAGATTAGTTCGTGGAATATTCTCTTGATACTGTAACACTTGATCTCGTGAGTAGAAGCAGATTGAGCAAGATGTAAGAGCCTCACTCGGTGTTTGTCGTGTGTGTGCTTGTGTGTTTCTGTGTTATCCGTATACAGATGGATATATGGTACTACCTCTCAAGCACTACTATGGGTTGCATGTCTCCCCTGAACTGGACCAAGATTAGATCGTGGAATATTCTCTTGATACTGTAACACTTGATCTCGTGAGTAGAAGCAGATTGAGCAAGATGTAGAGTCTCACTGGGTGTTGTCGTGTGTGTGCTTGTGTGTTCTGTGTTATCCGTATACAGATGGATATATGGTACTACCTCTCAAGCACTATTATTGGTTTGCATGTCTCCCTGAACTGGACCAAGATTAGATCGTGGAATATTCTCTTGATACTGTAACACTTGATCTTGTGAGTAGAAGCAGATTGAGGAGGATGTAGAGTCTCACTCGGTGTTGTCGTGTGTGTGCTTGTGTGTTCTGTGTTATCCGTATACAGATGGATATATGGTACTACATCTCAAGCACTACGATGTGTTGATGTCATGCCCTGGAGGACCAAGATTAGATCTACTGTTGTCGTGTACTGTGTGTATAGGATGGATTTGATGTGAGTAGAAGCAGATTGAGGAGGATGTCCTCACTCGTGTTGTCGTGTGTGTGCTTGTGTGTTCCGTGTGTTAGCCTTATACAGATGGATATATGGTACTACATCTCAAGCACTACGATGTGTTCACGTCTCCCCTGAACTTGAGAAAGCAAGATTCGTGGATACTCTCTTGATACTGTAACACTTGATCTCGTGAGTAGAAGCAGATTGAGCAAGATGTAGAGTCTCACTCGGTGTTGTCGTGTGTGTGCTTGTGTATTCTGTGTTAGCCGTTTACGGATGGATATATGGTACTACCTCTCAAGCACTACGATGTAGAAGGTTGCATGGAGAGTCTCCCTGAACTGGTGTTGTCGTGTGTTCGTGGAATATTCTCTTGATACTGTATATGGTACACATTGATCTCGTGAGTAGAAGCAGATTGAGCAAGATGTAGAGTCTCACTCGGTGTTGTCGTGTGTGTGCTTGTGTGTTCTGTGTTATCCGTATACAGATGGATATATGGTACTACATCTCAAGCACTACTATGGGTTGTAGAAGCATGATTGACCAAGATTAGATGTAGATCTCACTCGGTGTTGTCGTGTGTGTGCTTGTGATTCTGTGTTAGCCGTATACAGATGGATATATGACTACATCGCAAGCACTACGATGTAGAAGCAGATTGAGCAAGATGTAGAGTCTCACTCGGTGTTGTCGTGTGTGTGCTTGTGTGTTCTGTGTTATCCGTATACAGATGGATATATGGTACTACATCTCAAGCACTACGATGTAGAAGCAGATTGCATGTAGAGTCTCACTGTGTTGTCGTGTGTGTGCTTGTGTATTCTGTGTTAGCCGTATACAGATGGATATATGATCTCGCAAGCACTGAGTAGAAGCAGATTGAGGAAGGATGTAGAGTCTCAATCGGTGTTGTCGTGTGTGTGCTTGTGTGTTCTGTGTTAGCCGTATACAGATGGATATATGGTACTACATCTCAAGCACTACGATGTGTTGCATGTCTCCCCTAACTTGAGCAAGAATAGGTCGTGGATTATTCCTTTATGGAAAAGTTCAGAAGTTTGTTTATTTTTAATTCATAACTATTTCAATTTTAAATCTAGCACCATCCTAATGTTGCAGCATTGATTTTTGGGGAAAACTAATTTTTGAACTATTCTTTAAATGCATTTTTCAATAAACATTAAAATTTTTGTTTAAATGGCAAGTATAAAGTATATGAACCTCTCTGAACGAGTTACAATTAAATAAGCAATAATCTTGTTGTAAGTCTACGTTTCTAGCTCCCTTGCTATTTCATTTGTTACGTATACGTAAAGTCATGCCTGTCTAATAAAAAATAAAAGCGTGTTGACTTACTAAATGAACCATCGGGATGATATAATGGATGCACTTATTAAGTATGTATGTATATACTCATACATAAAATATTTTTTGTATTTGTATCGTACTGTTTTAAAATAATTTTTATTTATTTGTGTTCAAATTATTTACGATTGTCATTTAGAAACCAAATTTTCCAAACCAAAAATATGCTCTTTAATTTCAGTGATAAGATTAATACATTTTTGTATGAGTATGCCTGTATAAATCTATCGTTTCTAACTATACTAACTAACTAAAGCGTCATCTTTCTTATCCTTTTTACCTTTATTCCCGTCGAAATAAAAATATTGAATAAGGAATATCATAAGTATTTTCATCTCGTATTCACCCTCCAGCGAAAGTAAGCGATTGTAGAAAATTTATTAATACCTAACCGACGTAAAATTTAACATTTTTGATACGACGCCTGAATCAGAAATTCCGTGGAAAAAGGGCTGACACCATAGGTGGCGGAAACAAGAGACTGGTAACGACATACAGGGGCCATCGATGATACAAAATATTGACATTCATCAGCCTGTCAGAGGGGCTGTAAAGGTCATTGTAGTGTGAGACACGACCTTATTACCTACTGAGTGGTTTTTGGAAGAAGGCACGCTTATTTGAGTCATCGGATATACACGTTGAGAGAGATTTGACATTTGAACGGGATAGTCACTTCATATACTAGAAGATAGAGTGCTGCCAGTCTCAAGGATTTTCAAGGATATGCTTAATGAGTATGTTCATAAGGAGACATCTGATCTTCATTCCACGATAAGGTACTTAACTTCTGAGAGATTGGGCCTAATTGCAGGGGGTGGTCACATGCATAGCGCGAGTAACTCTAGAGATATTAAATCATGTAGGCTATACATTGAGTAAGACGAAACTGTGGAGCAATTACTTTTTTACTCTTATGTGTTAATTAGGGACGTTTTGCCATATTTTACTCTGATAAGGATGGTAAGTTTCCTTAGGAATATCTTATTGGCTATAGATAGATAGATATATAAAATATGATATCAAATGTAAGATGCTTTTTACTGTCTACGTCGATGCATAATCGATATTAACAAAAAAGTTTGTCTCAAAGTAGGTACAATAATTTATCACAAATTACTTCGATATGTTGTATTTAAAAGTTATGTGTTTGCTTAAACTCGTTCATGGCTATGTATTAGAATTTCTTCTCTTGGCAATTATGTCGTCTTCTAAAAAGGACATTAGAAATAACTCTCTTGATTCTTTCTCAGATTTTTAAATCTAGAAATAGTTTCAAAATCAGTTCTAGATGCACAGTAAGGTAGGAGAGTCACGTGAAGTGAAGCGTGTACACAAGCCTGCACAACCCTCCCCCCTCCACCCCTCGCGTGCTGTCAGTCAACCCTTGTTGGTTCCGAGAAGTGATCACGTGATCCATACTTGCATGCTGTTAATATGTCCGTGAAAGTAATGAAAAGGCATTTGACAGGTTCATGTATACATGTGTTCACGAACGGAACTTAGTGGTTAGTTGTAAAAAGTTAAAAACGTTCCTAACAATGTTATAGCTTAGTTATACATCTCCAGAAAACTTTTTTAAATTTTGGAAAAAAATCAGTTTTGAGCTATTTGCTGCTATAGCACAGTTTACTAACACCTCGAAGATAATCTTTCACCAGACAAAAATCTAGAAAATATACATTTACTAAGCTAATAAATTCCACGATAAATATACACATTCACCTGATGTTGATTAAAACGACATAGAGTAATAAAATAACTAGGACAAATCACTAGAAATCTCTAGTGATGTCTCAATAGTTCCTATGTCTTATGCTCCTATGCTCGTAGAATCGTTTTTAACAGCTTCCAAGTATTACCTCATCACTGTTTGATAAAGAAAGAAATCAAGCAATTAATTACAAACAACAATTAAAACTTAACAACAAAAGTAGGCTCTCTCCTAAAAATAAATATTTTCGATGTAGATACGTACACACTATCGAAACCACTCTGGAGATTATGTCCAAAACAAAATGAACAAAGCGTATTGAAATTTCCATCAAACAACGGAAACGGAGGTGTTTATATGAGGAAAGTCAAAACAGACCAAAATTAATGAGCACTTAAAAAACAACACAACATGCACTTCATCACACGTGAGGGTGCCATTACAGGGAGGGTAGAAAGGGCGGGAATTGTGATGGTGAAGTTGAGGGTATAAACACCTCTGCATTGTACTCTAGAAGCATACTTAGGAATTTAAAGTTTTAACAATAAATTAGACAATGATCAAATAGGACGTGATCACAATGATTTAAAATAATAAAATAAATAATTTTTGCTTTACTAAGACTATTATTTAGCAAACGACTAACGATTAACCGAAATAGCAAGCAGAAACCAAGATAAGTAAAAGCTGTCTTGTCTTGAGAGAGAATATAATTCTAAATCTACTGCAAATGTTATGTAGAATGGCAAATATTCCATTATTGATTATGTAAGGGTCGAAAATGAAAGGAAATCTAAATATGAGGAGACCTCATATCGGCAACTGTAACTAAGCACTAATCCTACTTTGAATGCATCGTGATCCAAACTGTTAAATGATTAATCCTTTTGATAAAAAAATAATGATTCTGCAAAATTCTGCCGTAATGGTTACATACAAGACGAAGTTAAAAAATCTCAGCCAAATTCTACGTAGTGACATGCACCATCATCTGACTCCATGTTGCCTGTGTAGAATTGGTTTCATGCAAACTTTCAAGGTCCCTTCCTTCCAAAATATGGTAGGACAGACAAATATATATACAGAAATGACGTTTTCTCAGAGCCTCAAGTGATAGATTTTGCTGACGCACAGGCAATGATAATTTTCCTGCAATTCTCATTTATTTTTTATCGCCTACTTTGACTAAAATAAGATCAGAAGCTGAATTAATTACTCATTGGTACAATCCATTTAGATTTCAGTTAGTTTGTCAGAATTTTAAAGATATTGTGTCTTTTGCATCTTCTTTAAAATATTTCGTATTATATAACAATTCCGCCAGGCCTGAGAGTAATCTGCTGTAATTCTTACTTAACAAACTTTTAAAAACATTTCACTTTCAATTCAATTTAATGCATGTGTATATAGAATTACAAGAATTACAAAGATTTTAAGTTCTTACCCCACACGAAATTCAAGTTCATATATCTGAATACATTTCACATTTAAGTTATTTTCTATTTCAGGTCATTATAAAATTGCGGCAAATAAACTGGGTTTATGTGTACCAAGGGGAAGATTTCTAATGTATGTTTACAAGTATTTAGGCAATTAAGAGGCCAAAAAATAAAAATAAAATATTAAAATAGATATTCCAGTTCAGTCTGAAGAAGTAGGTAAATTTTGTGACAACTTAAATAATATTAGTTTATTCTCGTGGGATTTACCGTACATGTACTCAATATCTGGAAACCATTCTAGATACACAAACTTTTTTGATTCTCTTTTTTCGTCTTTTATTAGAAAATATCATAAGAATTCCAGAATAGTTTTATTTTTCCTCTGTGGTCATAAATAACTGTTTTTTTTTAATTTGTAAAAGTTTGATCGGCCGCCATAATGGAATGAAATAGCATACCATGCTGTGAAGGAAACAGGATTTTCTGGACATTTGCCATCGTTCAGTGAAGCAAGAAATCAGTAACACTACGTTTCGAGATCTGCAATCTGATCTCTTCAAGTCGTAGGTGGTTAGTAGACGAATGAAGACGTATTGTGACCTGTATTCCGTAGTTCAGTTTTAACGATTAGTGTTGTGTTTAGTTTTTTATTAAGTGCATGTTTATAGAGTTAGTGAAGTTGACAAACAACATGATGGTTGTGATTCCTGACTTAGGCGTGCCATAACGCTTTGGTAAGATTTGTTTTAACCTAGTTTGTAATTATGTATTAGGTTAGTTCTTTACCTGAAGAAGAGATCAGATTGCAGATCTCGAAACGTAGTGTTACTGATTTCTTGTTTCGCTGAACGATGGCAAATGTCCGGAAAAATCCTGTTTCCTCCACAATCCTTCCATGGTCAAAAATAACCTTCAAACAAAGTACCATGCTGGTTAGCAAACTTTCAGCTCAGGGTACGCAGTCCAGGTATTTAAAATATAAATCTTTATAACAAGTTTGAATTTGTTTCAGCATTCCTACTACTGGTTCTTGGTGACATAACGGAACTCTGGTATTTTCATACAATCAAAATCTCGAAAATATGTTAAGATACAAACACATATTTTAGTATGATATGTTTGGTAAATTTTAGATGCATTCCATAATACGTTTTCTCTCTACGTCCATAGATATCGTAGTTGTTCCATTTTTTTTTAAATTTAGACCGCTGCCACATTGAAACGAAATGGCGTAGCAAGCTGGCTAACGAACATGCTCAAGGTATTTACACAAGGTAAAAGTTAAATTTTAGTAGGAAATGCGAACTTGTTTCAGCATTTCTATCACCAGTTCTTGGCCATGAAAAAATTCTTTTGACATTTAAATTATAGTATATGACTCGAAAACAATGCAGATTAATTGTAATCAAAATATTGCTTCTTACGAAGGTCCAAAAACACGGGGTTAGGAATATTGCAAATCTTATAAGCATTCCAAAATACTTTTTGTTTCTTGTCTTAGCCGACATGTGTAAGATATGTAACACTTTTGATGTTTTTGGACTCTGGGGGTCATGTTCGGCAAAGTTATGTAGACATTCTGTGTTACCATGGGGTTGAATTAGGCTGATCTTGTATACAAAATCTACCTAAAGGATAGATTAGCGTATTCAATAAGCAAATACAAATTATCACTCCAGCTACGGTTTCATTTTATTTATTTTGAAAAAGAATTTTACAAATTTTGGCCTCACCAAGTTTAACAAAACTTGTCGGTAAGATCTAATTATTACATATTACGTAAAACCAAATGAGCTAATTTTCTTACGTGATATAAGCCCACTATCTCAGAAGATTAGTACCTTATCGTGGAGTGAAGATCAGATGTCTCCTCATGACAAGGCATCCTTTAACATGTTTAATTATCCTTAAGACTGTCAGCAATCTCCATCTTCTAGTACTCGTATATTCAGTGACCATCCCGTTCAAAACAGTTCTAGGTACAACAACAACAACAAAAACAACAACAGCAACAACAACAACAACAATGACGACAACAACAACAAAAACAACAACAACAACGACAACAAAAACAACACACACACACACACACAGCAGCAGACTATAAATAGCGATAAAGTACTGTCAAAGTTGATCATCGTTGCTTGCCCAAACATCTAGCCATTAATGTTATCGATTCCCTCATGACTTTTATGGCTATTTCGGTCTATGTATTAAAATGATTAGGGTGGAAAAATATGTTAGGGAAAGGATTTTCCAGCTATTTTCTATCGTTTAGTGATATAAGGCAACAGTAAGTTTCTAGATCTGCAATCCGACCTGTTACTCAGGTGAATAACTAACCTAACACATAACTGAAATCTAGGGTAAATAAAAATATACTAGAGCGTTGTGGCACCACAGCGTCAGGAATTACAAGAACCATGTTGTGTGCTCTCCATGGTTATGGATTTGTTTATTTTAACGTAGACGTAGTTACGTATAACGTATGACATTCACCTGAGAAAGATATGGCAAATGTTCGGTAAAAATAGGTTTCCTTCGCAATCCTTTCGTCGTCAAAACAAACTTTAAACAAAGAATAATCATGTGTTTCTACACTAGTATGTACAGTGATGTAACTTTTATTTTGGTCAAATACTGATTGATAAGATTTGTTTCAACAATTATTTACATACACATATAATATTCGTTACCGACATATTATGTCGGTAACGAGTTATTTAATTCCTGGAGTATGTGTTCCAATGAAATGTATAACACAAATGTATAAGTGTATAACACTAACATTAGTTTAGAGTTATAGCGTGTTTTTGTTGTCTGGATTCATTTGTTGATCTATTTTATCCTGTTTTAACTGTCTGTAACTTTGATTTTACATTTGGCTTAAGATGTTTTAAATCTGTTTATTTAAATGTTTTAAATTTTAAAATTTGTTATATTGTTTAGTTTTAGTGCAATGTTGTTGTATGTAAAATAGATTAGTTTATATGTATTTGTACCATTGACTTTGTTGTACACAATTATGTATCAGTGCGACAGTAAAGTAAAAAAAGGCTCACTTGACAAGACCCAAATGACTCCAAAATGTAACCATTTCCTAGGGTAGCTGGATTGCTTGTAGTGCTTTTCCGTGAAAAGTGACAGATGCCAGGGTTGGACTGTGCGTTATTTCCACCACCACCAGTATATTCGCCTCAGAAAGGTAAAATTCCCAGGACAAAGACGTCCACTGGTACAGGAGGTGCCGTGACGTACTGGTGTAGGCCTACTGGGATATATGGAGGGCGAGACACTGACACTAACCCTGGCCAGGCACGCATCGTGTTCCGCTGATTTACTGTATTAAACATCCCCTTCCTTGACACTTCTTGTTGTACTCAACGTCGAAATGCCTTCTGAAAATGTCAATCAATAACATATCCCACAAAATTAAAAAAATAATTCTAGTAATTTTACAAATGTAGTTACACAGCTCATTGAATGAGGAGCTTTCCTTATTGGAAAAACTATTTTCTGTTATTTGATAAAAGAAAACTCACAATTATCCAATTTTTTTTTCACACGAGGCATTTGGACATCTAAGATGCCATCGTCAGGTGTGAATCAACAATTTGAAATAATATAAATATTTTACATTTTAAAAGAATTATCAGCTGAATAGCTTAATACAAGATTTTTTTATTAAAATAGAAATAAAATAAATATTAATATATGTAAAAATGTTCGGGTAAAAAAATTAGTTCTATTTTAAAGGGATAATGAGTTTTTAATCGGTCCAAATTCATTTTTTAATATTTTATCTTTATGTTTTTTATGTATATATTATATCTAGAACGGTACTAAAATTAATATTGAATAAACCAATAAAATTAATAGGAACTAAGAAAATTACACTAATATTAAATTAAAGTAAATAAATGTTAGTAAGTAATCAGTTTGGAATTCATAACTTTCAAAACGTGTTAGTATTTAAAAATAATTTTATAATAAATAAGTGGAGTTTTTTAGCGTAGAAAATATTAGGGAAAGTTGGGTAACGAATGGCTAAGTAATGTCTGAAAACAATGGTGGGTATGAATTGTCCTCAGTTGTATTCCCCACACCACAAGTTTACCCTATTCTGTGGCAGTGACACCATAAATTGGCTGATAATTGTATTTGCCCCAGCAGCCACAGCCACTAGGCTAACGCCAGGCTCGGCACACAGCCCTGCTGTTCTGCTGCCTGGCGGTAATAGATCTGTCTCTGTAAGAGTGGCCGGACAGAATTTACAGTGAAAAATCGGCAACAGATACATTAGAATTTCCAGAAACATAGTTTTATACTGCTAAAAGTAAAATCATTATACTTCTGTATTTACACTACTTGACCGATTTGTAGCCAAAAAGTTTGTAGAAGGTTACAAAAACTGTCTATATTAAAATGAATACTATTCCAAAATTACCTACAGGAAATAAAACCTAAAAGTCTTACCAGAGGGTTTTATCAAAGCGCATATGAAATATATTAAAAACTCTCAAGTATAGCTGACGATATTTCTATCATCGAGATCAAATATATCCTCGAGTTTAAATAGTTTAACCAAAAGCCGTAACTTTGCCATTTACTGACAAGTCTTTTCAAAATATATGTAATGATCATTTTAATAATGCTGACTAGTATGAAGCGAATTACAACACTAGTAATGTAGCATAAACTAGTAATCTATTGAAGTATATTTTATTTTATTAAATGGAGTAAAAGTAATACGAAAATAATGTTCAAAGCGCAAAAATATTAATTTGTATTATTGACTTAAAGACATTCAACAAATCCTCAACCCTTTAGGAACAGAGGGGGCATTCCCATATTATTATTTCCAGTGGGGTGCAAACCATATAAATAATTTCATTATAGTATAAAATTACTATTAATACCGGAACTGTATCAATTCCATTCCGTATTAGTTTTAATGTTAATACACAATTCATACAAAGTTATATGAACTTTTTACATACCTTTTGGGATACCAGATAAATTTCCCAAATGAATGGATTTGCCGGGATATACCCGTTACAAGTTTATAATGCATTAAAAAGCCTAGATCAGTACAGTTTTAAATCAGCTTAGGTGTGAGAGAGGATATAAAACAAATTTGCGTTTAACTTCTCAGCTGAATAATGCTTTTAACACTATTTTATAATATGGACTAAGATTAGTATTTTGTTCCAATTAAATACTTTATTGCGAAACTTAAATATTTCGTAACTGTCACTAAAATTAAAATTTACCTTCCGTTATTAGAGCAGAGTGGAAATTTTCGGATCTTGTGTTGTTGGTTGGAAATAGAGATCCTTTAACTTCGTGGCCATATTACTAGTCAAAATAAAATATAATGCCTCCAATGAAAATAATGTTAAACATTTTACTACAATAAATTTAATAGAAGAAAAAGTTACAAATCCATATAAAAAATGTAAGTATCACCTTTTAAATCTACGTAATGGACTATTTGGATTAAGGTGTGAACTATTGAAAGACATAGCATAACCTAAACTGTTGAGACAAAGTAGACTTGAGTCTCTAAGAAAACAAAAAGCGTTGAGTAACAGGAAGGTTGGATAAAAAAGTAACCACTTTTCCCGTCTTTGAAATATTACAATTGCAACCAGTGTAATTAGGAAAGGTTTGTGATTATCAGCGCACATTTATTACCTCTTTTCAACATGACTGGCATTGTCTCGATATTGCAAATTTAAATTTGCTGTATCTTTTCATGAAAATATTTGAAGGATACGGCGTGGATGTGGTATCTTTTCAATAATGATTGCAATTTCAATCCGTCAAAACGTACAACAGCTGTGGTTAAATTTTGAAGCAGGAAAGGCAAAGATCAATACAACCTCCGCGGATTTTTATCTTCTACAATTCAAATTCCAAAAGGATGTAATTCGAAAAGGCTGCAAAAAAACCAGTTTTGAAAGTGAGAGGCCGCTTTTTGACACTTTAGTTTTTGATTTAAATGTCACTTACCCATACAGAAATTTGGAAACGTATAATAAAAGGGAAAAGTAACGCTTGGGTTATTAAGGGTATTTGCGAATTAAGAGCTTATCTCTTTATTCTTAAAAATGGGGTTTGAAATTTTTATTAATTTTATATGTAAGGTTTAGTGCAAAGAAGTCAAATAACACGTCATAACAGATTTTCGAACATTTTCCACCTTTAAATGTTAGAAAAGAACACATCGTTTCGAGAGTTGGCATCTATCCTCTTCTTCATGTGTCGTAAACGTAATAAATATATATGAAAATGCAAATTAACCTATTCAAAATAGGACTAATGTACGTTAAAAATTTAAATATGTTCCTAAAATGCATAGTGTGTGAGTTTCAACTTGTAAAACTTCAAAATACAAGCGTAATTCCCAAAACACACAATATACAACAACAGGCAGTGTTGTATAAAAATAATAGGCAATGCTGATAAATAGCGTGTGTTATGAACATAAGAGAACAGATAATACAGGTAAGTATAAATTACTGAATAATGTAGTCTACAAATTAAAAAAAAACGCTACCACTGAAAGATTGCATTAGTGACAAAATATTAAATAACAGAGTAGGCATTATAGAAGACCAAGCTCGAATTACAAACAAAATAACTGTAATTACTGATAATAAATATCGATAAAAACAGTACTGACAACGGATTGTGTACTAAATAAAATATTATACCACAAATTAGCTGCTATTACTGACAAAAGGACAGGAATTACAGGGAAAGAACAATCAATACTGACAGTTGACAGGTGTTAGTTACAAAACAGCTGATACTACTAATAAGCTGTCAGCTGACAGTATTTAGAGAGTGCGTGTCCAGTCCTCCCTCCTGACAAGCAGAGCTTCTGTCACGCCACACGCTGACAGATAGTCTCACACTATTCCTGCTGATCTACCCTCCCCTCCCCCCCCCCCCAAGTGTTTATCTCTTCAGAGATAGTTCAAAGGTGTGGATTTTTAAGTTGTCTACGTTTTTATTCTCCCAAGAAAGCGCTTTAATTTTCGCTTAATTTATGCTTAAATATAATTGATCTCATTCACTTTTCTTTGTAGACTTGATATTAAATCCATTTATTTTTTAATCAATAAAAAAGATATTAATTATTAATGGAAGTAAAATGGACCCATAAGGGAAGTCTAACTCAATATCTGTTCAAAAACATTTTTTTTACTTTGTTGTTGTTTATTATGCATTAGAATCTCCTCTTTTAAATGGTAACATATTAATTTTTGTTTTATCTCAATTGAAAATATATTTTAAAATAAACTATGTCATAGTGCTTTTTTTTGTTCTGGCCAATGGAACCTGGTGCAAATGTAACCAATCTTTATTAGACCAAAAATAGTATGACTATAAAAATCATTTCGACATCTCAAAAGAGATCCTGAATGAAATCAAGCCTGTATGTCGGGACTTGACAGACAAACCGCTTTTGGAAAAGCTAAAGGGCAAAACACAGAATCCAAAGAGTCGATGAATTATTTTACATAGTCTGTGATCCCAAAAAGGGCCTTTGTGACATTACTACAGTTTGTGTATTTAATGATGGTTATAGAAGTAAAGTAAATTTATGGAGCATTTAGGTTTCTAGGAAAACATCTAGTGAATTCAATCAAAAATCTGAAGCGAATTAAAACGAAAAAAGTTGAAAAAGCAGCTGGTGAGCTCGAAAAAAAATCAGACAGGCCAGAACTCGTAAAAAAAGAAGCTTGAGGATCTATTTTATAAACAGGAGGATCCAGAAAACTCTGTATACTGTCCTGGACATTACAAAACAGTTACATAGCTTTACTTTTGTTTCTTTTTGCGATTTCCGAAGCTTGCGTTTTAAATATTTTTATGCCACTTTTTTCAGCTCAGAAAGATCCTATATTAGTGAAATTTTTATTACATATCTTTCGTAATATAAGCTAATCATAGGCATAGGGGGTTTTAAAGATTTAATTCGGAGTGTTCGAATAAAATATTTTAAAATATTTTTTTGGACAATTTATGTACATAATATATCTTTTTTGTAAAAATGACTGTTTGATTTTGTTTATCTCGTGTGTGTGTCTAAATAAAAGCCCAAAGAAAGAACAAAAAAAAATTAATTAATTAATTTAATGAGTCCTAGCTTGATTAGTTATAGTAATAAATGGCATAAAGTTAACATTACGAAAGATAGGGAGTCAGACTCCCCAATAAAAATATGTTACGAAAATTATTCAAGAGTGCGTCCTGGAGAGTTACCAAAATCCTATTAGAATTTTAAAAGTATTGAAATCAAAATCATTATGGCTTGAAATATACCGCGAGTGTTTTCACAACATTTCTGTATTCCTCACACATGTACATATACAAGTCCATACAGCCAGAATCTGCGATAAATTAGCTTTCATATTACAGGTGCGTGAGCAACGTATGAATAGAGGCCAACCAATTCAGTTACTACCTTTATAACCTGTTACGGTTTAATTAGTGAGATAATATCTCTATCAATAGGACAGAAACTCATCATCTATATAACGACCTATGGGGAGCTGAACTCTATTAACACTATTGACTGAACAAGTTCTGGATGGTATTGACTTTACTCAAATTTGGAACATTTAAAGTTTAATTAATATTTTAAAGGAAAATTGTATTTATTATAAAGTACTGTTTCACATTTTCCAATGTTTCTACTAAGAGAAAGAATAATATTCGTACCATAATTAAATTCTTCCATTTTGCCTTTCAAATCTTTTAATCTTAATCAAAACATGTTTTAGGAGATTCGAATTGGCGATCCTTGTGTTGTCAGTCACCTTTGAGGTATATGCAAATAATATGAAATATATTTTTATATATTATAATATATATAATTATATATATAATTTTACTATGTATAATAGAATAGTTCGACATATAATTGGACTGTTCATATTATTCAAAAACAATTTTCAAGAATAATTAAGGAACCAATAAGTTTTAATTCTGGCTTTGGTATATCATCTTGAGATCAGCACTTGCTTTTGGCATTTCAGCTCTGCAATGATTGCATAATTTTAAAATTTGTTGGAAATTGAAATGGAAAAGTGAAAAGAGGTACATTCCATAAGCTCTTTTCTTATCGGAATTCTTAATTTATTAATTAAAAAAAAAACCACTCCAAATAATATTTTTTTGATTGTATTTTTAATGTTTTTATTTATGTACTAAATTGTTTATATAATTATTGTAACCACTTTTATTTAGTTATGTGTGTCTGATGATGTGTTCCTTGAACATGAAAGGCTTCACAAAAATAAAAGTGTATTATTGTAGTGTTTGTTTTCAAATTAATTGAAAAGAGGTAGTTGTCATAGAAGAGAAGAGTTGATAAGAAGGGGAATTGCCAATACCTGCAATACGGACTCACAAATTTGGGGTGTGTGTACGCAACTCTGATACCTCTAATGGTCATATCTATCACCTAAAAAAATACACAATCGCCTCCGAAAACGATAGTGATGATTCCTGAAACCATCCAAGACTGAGGCCCAAAAGTATATTTTGGCGCTCCGGGACGAGAAAATTCCTTCAGAAAGTGATCGTTTGCGATGAAAAGACGATGTTTATTAGCGTTATTAGTTACGCTACTGTTCTACTTCCAGGGTAGAGCCAGCCTTAACGACGGGTTATACCGTAATTTAATCATCCTAGTGTTGTATTAATCACTCAATGCAGTGACACCATTTGCTACCTGTTTCAATAACATACAGGTCATCTCATATTCAGTCAACAACAGCTGTTGTTCCACAGTCCAGTTAGTATCACATAGAGCCACCACCTTGTCAAACCTCTACGTCAAAGGAGATCTTCCCATTGTAATTCATATTGTTGTGAGATTCTAACGTGGAATACATGCTGTTGAGGCGACGATAGACCGTGTTGAGGTTTGAGTCCATAACCGTACGTCAAACTATGAAATGCTCTGGACCGCCAACTTCTGTGAACTCGCGTATTAATCGGATGTCCTACATCATCCCGAGCAAGGGAATTCCTCATACCATCGACTCGCTTATCAACTGAATGGTTTGGGCAACTGGCTTTTATACCTGCAAAATATTAAAACTGAGGTTGTGATTCTATTAAAGGTTTCAACCTGATAGAACAAAATAGCTCTTCATGGAACGTTATTATTCAGGTTTTTGTAACACGTATATAATTATCCTGTTAGAAATGCTACACGTTTCTAGTTAAATAATTCAATAGTTTTTGCTACGCTGTCTATTATATTAATCATATTTCAAGAAGTGACATATATTTTTTGACGTGACAACGTCTTAAATTAGGTTGCGGCTCGGAGTCACTCATGAAAAAGTGTAACGCCCGGTAACGTTACGATGCCCGTCCAGTGGGTCCGCCGCACGGGATAAAGCAGATAACTGTGGGTCCGCCGCACGGGATAAAGCAGATAACTGTAGGTCCGCCGCACGGGATAAAGCAGATAACTGTGGGTCCGCCGCACGGGATAAAGCAGATAACTATGTTTATTCGTGAAAATGTGGAGTGCTTAGATTCGTCATTTACAACAACAACAACAATAAAGGTAAATAATTGTACACTGATATTTCATTATCGTAAACTATGATTGATTGATTAATTGTTAGATTGACACAAAAGTTGAGAAACTGAGTTTATAGGTTAGATGTCATACTATTGACAAATGTTGATAGTGTTAAGTAAATTATTAGTTTAAATCACTCTGCAATCCATCGTAATTCAGTCGATTGAGAAGAAACAGCGCGTATTGCTAGTCAAACATTTAAAATAACAAATTATAACCTCTAACCTGTCATAACAGTGCGACCAAACAAACTAACTAAACCGACCAATCACCACGCGCGGAGTTAGAATTTAACTGTGTTTAGCAAGAATTTCAAATTCCAATTTTAGTAAATGTTTTATTCAACTTTACCATTTACAATAACAAATTTTAATTAATTTCAAATTATGTACAATGTTTTAGTAAACAAAATATATTTCTATAGTTAAAATTTGTGCAATTCTTATTTTCATTCAATTCCTTGTTCCTATTGTGCAATTTAATAATATTCATATCAATAAATATTCTACCGAGAAAAAGACGTTGTCACGTAAAATCTTCGCCCGTAAAACCGACTTTACAGGCAACCATAATTTTTGTACGAGATTTACTTGTTAGACGATTAGAAATATACACGTAGTTTTTCTAATTAAAACACCTTTTTTTTAGAAGAGTTTACAATTAGAAGTAACAAAGCGTAATACTCAAATATAATTTTTAGAAATATAAATTTTCTAGGGGTAGGTTAAATTATTCAAATAAGTTTGCATATAATTTTGGAAGAAAACTCGTTTCAAATTAAAAATTTGAAGGTTTGCTGTCAACTTGTCATTAAAAGGTAAAAAATACAGAAGTATTTTTCTAAAACTAATATTTTTTTAGATTCCGTAATTTGAAAGGTTAAATATGTATTTGTAAATAATTTGCTAAAATGTATCTATTTGAAGGATTTTTAAAATTACGTGCCATATGCACAGTTTTACTTTCAAAAATTTGAGTGGTATAATTTTTATAACAATATTATTCTGTAAGTTTTCATATACAACATTAAAACGGTTTAAAGTTCTTAATAAAAGTAGGATACACCTAGTTTTTATAAATTATCTAATTAATAACAAAAATTAGATAATTTAAAATTAGATTCCACATGACACAGCTAGGAGCTGTCCCAGTTAACTCACATGGTGATCGATGCAGTGATTTATATCTTCTTCTTCAGTCATGAGCGCTAGTTGTATACAACGCCGAAATGCACGCTAGTCATGGTACCTGGTTTCTGATTGGCATCAGCTGTTACTAAATTATTAAGAACTAGCAGTTACCCGCCAATACGCACGCAATTTCATAGGTTTTGCACGTGTATGAACACATCTGGTTCGAGTTAATTATATTTCCGATGACAATGTTGAGTTTGAAGAATTATCTTACATGTTTATTTTTTACTCTGTGCTAAACAGCGTTGCAGAATAGATTGAAATAAGAAGTGTTGTTATTATTAAGCTTATATGCTTTTAAGACTATAAATTTAATAACATTCTAAATAGTTGTTAAATGAATTAATTATTTATGTTTGTGTTGTCATAAAGTTGTAGCTACACAGGACAATTGACTACATTTATTTAAAAGGCTCTTATAATTTATACTATTATATAAAACTGTAATGGCGTCTGTCAGTGTGTTCATGTTACTCAACTACGTAAAAACTAATAGAAAGGTTTACTGAAATTTTACATGGAAATTCTTAGGGTTCCTGGTTAACATTTAGGCCTATTATTATTTCGAAAATTCCTCCGGACTAAGCTCCTCTGGTCTCTTAAGTTGAGAAAACTCTCATCTTGGTCTTTTAAGTTCCATAAGAGTAAAAAAATAGTAACTGAAATAGGCTGTTATACGTAATCAAATGTTCTGTATGAACATGTAAAAGATGTATAAATACAGTAATATCAATTTTTATTTAGAACCAATGAAAAACTAAATATGCTTTATAATTTGTATTATTTGTGTCAATAGCAAATAAAAATTCTAATAATATTATAAATGAGGAAGTGCCTTTGTTTGTTTTAATTTCACGCGTAAACTATTCAACCGATTGCATTTAAATTTTACAAGAACCTTTTTTGGGTATGAACTGTTCCTATTTCGAACATTCCTCTGAGTTATGCCCCTCTGGTTTTTAAAGCAATAAAAAGTCCCATCTTGATCTCTAAAGTTGCGAAATATTAATTGAAAGAGCCTGTTAAATGGAATAAACTGTTTGGTGTAAACATTTTTTATTATGACAGCACAACCTTATGTTTCATTAATTTAACCTCTACTTTCAATTTGTTTACATTTATAGTGTGTAAATTAAGGGGTAGCCTTTAGTCTTTACGCTGTTTTTAGATTTCAGCGATTAGGTAGGTACTTATCTACCTTAGAACACTTGTAAGGAAACAAACAAGTAATAGTGTAGCTGTTAATGTACTCTTAACTTTATATTTTATAGCTAATATTAAGATTATATATAAAAGACAAAGTTACTATCTAACTTTTACTATAAATTTAAAGACTGTTATAAAACCCATATTGATGTCTATTGAAAGAAGTAGGCTCTTCGATCTGTGATATGCATATCATTGATCGGGAAACAAGACAAAACCAACTATAAAACAAAAAGTAATGAGGACGAAGTAAACTGCAATGGCCAAACATGTACACTCTTTGACAAATTTTATTTATCATGGCAAGAAGGCAAACTAAACATTGGCGTCGGAAATATAATTCACTCGAACCAGAAGTGCTCATACACGTGCAAAGCCTACGAAAATGCTTGCGAAGCTGTGAGCAATTTATTGTAAATATATTTCATGATCAGGGCAACAAGGGAAACCCATCTTATCACTGAAAATATTTTAGACTTGAAGTAAATTACATGGGCCGAAAGTCAACTATGTACCTGGAGATACTTGGAGCTGTCTCCATAGCAACTGGAGACACTGAGATACTATGTGCATGAAAATGAATTTAAACTGTCGGAAGTAGACGGTTTTGGCTCAAGTAGGTTATCAAGGCAATATAATGTATGTAATTTCTTAATCGGGCCACCAGGACAGGCAATCTTAACAGTGGAGTCCGAAATGTAATTTATTCGAACTCCTAATCCACGATCTTACACCTGCAAATCTTGAAGTAAGAACCAGCAATATCAAAACTCATACGAGTATTAACTATTAAATGTCTCAACCGTGTACACTGAATTATGAGTATCAGATCTCTCCTTTTTAAAAACATCACATGGCTTCATAATATTGCATCATAAATGCTTCGATTAAGAAGACTATTCTCTTCGATTTTGAAAGTGCGTACGTATCCGTGGGTAACTGCTAGTGTAAAATAAATTTTTAAGAGCCCTTCTTAAAATCTTTTTGTCATTCCGAATGTGCGATAGTTCTTGATCGAAAGGCCCTAAAGATTGGAATTTCTTACTCAGCTTCTTCTTGGTCGAAGAAAGAATTCTATTGAGTGAATACGGCCTAATCCATCCACATCTTGTGTATGGATTAAGACTCTGGGGAGGATGTGCCAAAAACAAAATGGAGCGGGTTTTCAGGCTCCAAAAAAAAGCAGTCAGGATAATTTTAAAACTGAATTATGGAGAGTCGTGCAGGGCATCTTTCGGGGAGCTGGGATTGATGACATTGCCCTGCCTTTACGTTTTTGAGGTGATCGTGTACTGCAGATCGAGATGTGCCTTGATAAGTGGCAGGGACGTTCACCAATATGAAACTAGAGGCAGGGACAACTTGCGAACTCATCAACGCAGACTGACATTATCGCAACACCTCCCTCAGCAGGTGGGTGTCAGGATATAAAAAGCTCCCTGAGGATATAAAAAACTCCAACAACCTCAATCAATTCAAAACTCGTCTCATACGCCTGTTGGTGTCTAAAGCGTTTTACTCGATTGATGAATTCATGACGAGCCGTTGGGATGATTGAAAATCATGGATCCGAAGTCTGTGTGATTGTGTCGTGAGAATGCTGAGATGTAAGTATGACTGTGAGTGAATGTGTAGTTAGGATATATTTTATGATGCATTTGACTATTGCAATACAATGTTACATATTGTCAAACACGCAATAAAGAGATTATGAATTCTGAATTATGAATTGATTTTCAGAGGACAGCAAGGTTTAATTTATTTATAAGATTTTACATTATTCTTATAATTAGTAGTGATGAAATAATTTGTTAAGTAAGTTACGAGATTTCAACATTTAACGTTACAATCCTTTCATGGCAAGAACCTGAAATTATTCCGCAAATAATATTTATAAACGTAGCAATAAAGCATCAATTTTCACTAATTCGGAAAAAGATACAATCTGTTCACTAAAGACCTTTCTCCCTTTCTGTCGGTCCTTCGGTTTCAACGGGTTCAAAGAAACGCAGGCTAATATATTTCCCTTTAAAGTATGGAGGTTCAATACTATTGATTGTAGAGTTTAAAAGCCTTCTAAATTAGCTCCTGTAATTAGACTAAAAAATAAGCAGTTAATTTTTACTTTAAATACGAGGTTTGTGTGTAATAAGTATTTCTAAACAGATTTAGTGAGTGGTTCATATTTTTTTGAATAATGTTATCTTATCCACTGACATTAATATTAAACGAACATAAGAGTATTACAATAGTGAAAATCCGTTCCAAGCTCATGAAAGCACAGCCTCTAGTTTGACGGGAAATTGCCTAATAAATCTTGTATGAATGTGATAAAAATACAGAGCTCATGTTATAGTGCGAAAGCTTGTTTGCAGTAACCGCAGTCTTGTCTATGTAAGAGCGACAAGTCTAATATAACACACTCTAGGGGCGGTCTCATAAAGCGGGTATTACCCACCTTCCCGCAGCGGCCTACCCTTACCCTCCTTACTTATTTGTGTAGAAACCATCGCTTGACATTCATCGTAAACAATATTTAAACAATAAGAGATTTAAAAAGCTGATCATTACTGAACACAACTGATTTTCAACTATTTCAACAAATGAGACGCTACATTTCTTATAGTTTGATTTGTTATGTTAAATGTTAAGTATACCAAAATGCTTGCCTCAGATAAATCATTCTTTGTCTGATTGACAGTGTAATAGGGATGCCAAATATTTTCATTATGTTTGTAGGTTGTTAGAAAAAGGGAGAAACGTTAACATTGAAGCTTAGTTAGCCAAGAGGTCTATATTTATTTTATTATCTTTTAGAAGCTAATCCCCTTATTCTGCCCATCCTCCTGGGCCACTGGCCTGTGCGAGGATCTTATCAAACAGAATAAGAGGGAGAGTCGATACAGTACTAAGTCGATGGTACTGATAAAAAGTGCAAGGGTCACATATATGATTTGAAACTGCGCTATCTTTAACTCAAACTCAAAGTCCAACGTCTTAGACCTCTCGGTCATCGACACTCCCGAGCAATACGCTACTTTAAATTAGAGTATCATTTTAATGAAATGGAAACATTTTAAATCAGCCCTGTTTTTGAGATGCTAAATAGTAATTGTCTGAGACAAAGTGTTTTATAACTCCACACATTCGCACAACGTGTAGGTATGATTTAAATTTGTTTTATATAATTCTTTATCACATTTAATCTAACAATTTATGTTGCTTCGTGTTTGCTTATTAAGATATTTTTTTTTGTTTTTTGGTGATGGTTTCATCCCACGTAGATAATTGTCCATGGATACATTATCGGAGAAGTGATTAACTGTCACAATCAAGCCCTTACGTAAGGAAATCCGTTAACCTGCACTTATAAACGTTTACTACTTGTGAGTGCAATCTCTTAAGTAAACGAATCAGAACCAGTTAATTATTAGTGTAGTAAATAACCGAATATTCTTCCCAAATCCGAATCCACTATTAGACTTGGTACAAGTGTAAATATATAAACCAGTACCGGTTGGAGTGGATTTGGCAAGGATATGAAACACATTTATTATCCGAAGTACTCAATAATAGGGTTAACCCTTTGAGACTCAGTTGTCACAATTGTAAAACTTTTTTGCTCAATTTGTTCAAATAGCCAAACAAGCAGGGGAGCGGTCAGACCTGCCTCACATGATAGTGACACTTTTGAATTGCTACTGTAATTTTTATTGGGATTCTTCCGTGGTGTAGGTTGCCTGCACTGTTGTCTGTTTTTCTTCCTGTCAGCTGTTTTTACACATGCTGTGACGTGTTTGTATTTTTATGTGTTTCAGACGTTGTTCTGGTTAGTATCACATTACACTTTGTGTGTTTTATAACTAAAGTATGCTGAATACAAATACATTCGTGCCGTTTCTTTTAATTAACATGATGATGGTGAAAACTACGTTTTTATAGTGACTATCACAATTAATTGTGACATTTAGGACTGAACAGTATCTAACCTGAAATTAGGAGTAAGCGTTTGTTGCTTGTGTTTACACTTAATGTTTGCTGTAAAAAATAAAACAAACGGAGAACTTTGATGGAATACATGCTTTAAATGATGAAGATGTATTAGACCTTGACTTCGTCCCTACCTACCAACCTGGCGGACATTCTGCTGGCGAAGACGAGGAACCTGATGAGGCCGACGAAGAAGACCCTGCTTTACATGCTGATCCGGGACCTGAAACTTCTTCTTCAACTAACCAAGGACATACAAGTAAGGCAAAACCTCATTCTTGGGAGAAAAAAGCTGTTTGAATCTTTTGCCTAGCTTTAGGTCTGAAAGGGCTAAATAGCAATTGTTTTATATTAACCTTCAGTGCCATATCCCATATAATCAAATTAAACATCTGCAACATACGAGGCGTAGCTATTTAATATTTTTAGATCCGTGGATATCGAAATAGCATTGCTCAGTCCGGTAGTCTGGTATTGCATCGATTGAAAATCGTGTGCTGAAAAATTATCAGCGCAAAGATCCAACAGCGTGTTGTGCTTAAGTTTCTGGTTAAAAAATCTTAAGAAAATCAGATACCGAGTGTTTTAATATGTTGAATGAAGTGTTCGGTGGCTCTACTATGTCGCTGGTGGGTATTTTTGAGTGCCACAAATGTTTTCGTGAAGTACTAGAAGAGGTGAAATTAATTGTCAATTTTCATGCATTAACATGTACAAGTGTTGGAAATTTGTTTTTGAAAATAAAATTTATTTGAGTTTGAGTTTGAGTTTGAAAGATGAAGAGCATAACTAATGCGTTTGTCCTTTAACTACCGACGAAAAGATCGAAAGAATTAACCAAACTGAGAGAAAAGATCGTCGTTTACACATCCGAGCTATTTCTATCAAGTGAATATCGATAAGGAAACTGTGGGACAGATTCAGCTCGTGGATTCTGCATCAAGACAATATATCGCCTTATCCGGTCAGCAGGTTTTAGCTGGTAAGAAGATCCCAGTGTTGCAAAATCCAGCCTATTCCCCTGTTTTAGCACCATGTAACTTTTGGCTGTTCACCAAGATCAAGATTTGGCTGAAAGGAACTCTTTTTAAAACCGTTGAGGAGGTGAAAAAGAATGCGGCACAAGTTTTGAAGGTACTTCTAAGGATGACTTCCAGCACTACTTCAACCAATGGAAAACACGTTTTGAGAGTGGAGGAGAGTAAGTTGAACAAGATAGATAAAAGGTAACGTAAAACTTCACCAATTTCACTTTTTACAAAAAAAAACTCGTTTAAAATATCCGTGCCTCATACAATTAAAACCGCTACCGAAACTTTGAATACTAAATCGATGTTTCTGAATTTACTTCTTTTAGAATATAAGGTTTTATAAATATACAGTGGGTTTAAAGAGCTATAACTTTAGCTAAACAGGCAGGATCTGTTGCAGAAGATGATAACCATAGGGCTCGTCGTGATCAGACCTTCTAGAATATTTATCTGTTACGTGAGATGAATATTCCAGACCACGTTGCGGGATACGGTAACCTCTTAAGGGTGACAATGCCCTTTACGGGCCCTGTTAATTTTTCATCTATGCAACAATGTTTTTAACATCTCAAAAATATATAATTTACTACATTGTTGTTTATATATTCCGTTTGAAAATATATCTTTTATGTTTCATTATTACCTTATCTATGTTGACAGTTGAACAAATATAATTTAAAACGTTGATATTGGTGTTTATATCCAGTCAGACAAGATATTCTTCACATTTCATGATCATTATGTAATCTTTAATCTTTGTAATCATAGTTAACAGCTCAACAAATATAATTTACTACGTGGATATTGGTGTTTATATCTACTTAGACAAGATATTCTTCACGTTTCATGGTAACGATCTTACCTTTCGTCTTTGTAATTATAGTTAAAAACTCTACAAATATAATTTACTACGTGGATATTGGTGTTTATATCTACTTAGACAAGATATTCTTCACGTTTCATGATAATTATCTTACCTTTCGTCTTTGTAATTATAGTTAAAAACTCTACAAATATAATTTACTACGTGGATATTGGTGTTTATATCTACTTAGACAAGATATTCTTCACGTTTCATGATAATGATCTTACCTTTCGTCTTTGTAATTATAGTTAAAAACTCTACAAGTATAATTTACTACGTGGATATTGGTGTTTATATCTACTTAGACAAGATATTCTTCACGTTTCATGATAATTATCTTACCTTTCGTCTTTGTAATTATAGTTAAAAACTCTACAAATATAATTTACTACGTGGATATTGGTGTTTATATCTACTTAGACAAGATATTCTTCACGTTTCATGATAATGATCTTACCTTTCGTCTTTGTAATTATAGTTAAAAACTCTACAAATATAATTTACTACGTGGATATTGGTGTTTATATCTACTTAGACAAGATATTCTTCACGTTTCATGATAATGATCTTACCTTTCGTCTTTGTAATTATAGTTAAAAACTCTACAAATATAATTTACTACGTGGATATTGGTGTTTATATCTACTTAGACAAGATATTCTTCACGTTTCATGATAATGATCTTACCTTTCGTCTTTGTAATTGAGGAGGTTCCAAGCAAAAGCAACATGTCCATAAAAATAAAAAATTGAGTTAGCAGCTGATTTGAAATCATGAACATCATTGCTATCACACTCCATTCACTTTTATTCATTCAAAAACATACATGTCCTATTTAAAATAAACACTGAAATATGCAGGTTTCAGAGCAAAGAAAACACATGTCCCCGCTTAGTTCCAAGCAGACACAAACATGTCCCTCTAGCCAATGGGAAGGCTCCATCTGATCATGTGATCTGCAATATTATGATTTTTATTTTCAGTTACCTGATATTTGGGTTTGAGGTTATAATTCCAGTATTTGTATTGCACAGTCTATCAATAATTTGCAATAGTATTAATGATGTTTTAATTTATCAAGTTATGGAAAATATGGATGACAATGGTTTCAGTCAGAATTGGTGATGCTAATCAAGGCTCAAGAAAGAAACCAAAGACAGCAAGTGTAAGGACATTAGCTAAGTTAAAACGACATGGAGCCCCTCTTGGTTGTCGTGTTTTCCAACCTTGTAAACATTTGAACAAAGGTGTGAAATGTGCTCTAGTGAGACCTAAAGATGCTTTGAAACACAAGACAAGTCCTTTATAAGGAAGCAGAAAAGCAACAAACAAGATGGAATCATTGCCAGCTGGGTAAGTCTAAATAACATTAAACGAAAGAGACCTAGGCCTACCTCAATTAGCTCAAAGAAACACAACTTTACTGTGAAGTATAATATAATTTCTGTAACTGGAAAGATAATACCTGTGTGTGCAAAACATTTTTTTATGTATATCACCCTTTTAAAAGCAACCCGCTTGCACAATATTGCTCTGAAGATAAAAAATGGAGAAACTATAACAACAAGAGAGGGCGCGATAGGTGCAGCCAAAAAGTGTGAGCCCAAAAAACAGGCTCTGAGGTTATTTTTATGCAATCTGAGAGGAAGAGAGAGCCATTTACAATCGAAAGAAGTCGAAGAGAATATATATACCTGCAATCAGATTTAAACAAGGCAAAATTGCGCGTTATATACAATAATAGCACAGTGTCAAAGGATCTAACAGTTTCAAAAAGCATGTTTAGCAGAGTTTTTAATGAGTTCAATATAGGGTTTAGATCCCCTGCCCACAGATGTATGCTGCACTTGCTATGAACTAGATCTTAAAATCAAATCTGAAAAAGCTAAAAACCTAATGTAGATAAATCAGTCATCACCAAACTCATGTTCGAAAAAAGAATTCACAAAATAAGAGCTAAGTGCTTTTATGAACTCATGAGGGAGAATAGAGATGACGAAGTAACTTTCTGCTTCGACCTACAACAGGTACAACCTCTCCCCAAAATCCCCATCCAAGAAGCATTTTATAAAAGGCAACTTAGCTTTTACTGCCTCTGTGTTGTTGGATCAGAATGCAAGAGATCCAGTATTTATACTTGGACTGAAGAACTAGCTGGACGAGGGGAAATCGAGGTATCCTCAGCTATTTTGCATTTTCTGATTTCAGAGGCAAAAAGTTTGTCTGAAAATGTCCACACAATAAGAGTGTTTTGTGATGGGTGTCCAGGACAAAACAAAAATAACCCCTTGATCCACACTTTGATGTATTTTCTAGGTACGGAAAAGTCATAACTTAAAAGAGATTAGCATTACATTTCCTGTTAGAGGGCATAGTTTTATGCCCGCTGACCGAGTTTTTTTGCAGAGTAGAGAAGTTATTGAGGAAGCAGCTTACCATGAGCACCAAAGAAGACTGTCTACCAATCTGTAGGAGAAGTGCGGAAACTGGGAGATGAGTGGTACTTGGTAAACACAAAATGTTTATCTTCAAGATTTAGGAACGTTGATCACATTTCTGAAAGAAGAAAATTTTCTTAAAGAAGGGAAAAGGCGGTAGTGGAAAAAACAACTGGCCGTCAAGTTTCCACTGTTTAAAGTGAAATCAACTGATCATTTCAGATTTCAAAGTGATACTGAACAGTTAATTTCCCTGCAGAAAGAAGGGTTGGTCATCTACCAAGTGTTTTTCAACCCCTTTAGAGCCTGTTCCACTTGGACATGCTATAAAAGCATCTAAGAAGAAGGACGTTTGAATCGTTGCTGAAGTTAATGTACGGTGACGAATGGAAAAACAATGCTAACTTGTCTTGAGTACAAGATAATTCTTGAGGAGACACCGGAATGTCATGAAATTGAAGGTGACAAAGAAGAGTGTGAGTGTGACTGCTTGGAGCCTGATGTGGGACTGCATATCTGAAAATTTAATTATGGCCTACTTTCTAAAATAGTAATTCAACATAATATGTAATAAATATTGTATACCATAAATAAAACTAGTATTATTACTATACATTTTATTGTTTACTGAATTTTTAAACCCTAGCAAAAGAAAACATGTCCAATGTAGGTTTATGCAAAAGGAAACATGTCCCTTGTGATCAGTCAAATAAGAACATGTCCATAATTTTTATTGTTATAACGAGCACATTTCGTGAAATATATTTGAAATGTGCACGTATTTTGACTCAAAAAGTTTACAACAATCATAACAAATATATCAATTTATTGTAATATTGCATAATGTTGTAATTACTAGTTTTTTTCCAAATTCCCCCAAAGTTCCATTTGGGTGACATGTTTGCTTTTGCTTGGAACCTCCTCAATTATAGTTAAAAACTCTACAAATATAATTTACTACGTGGATATTGGTGTTTATATCTACTTAGACAAGATATTCTTCACGTTTCATGATAATGATCTTACCTTTCGTCTTTGTAATTATAGTTAAAAAACTCTACAAATATAATTTACTACGTGGATATTGGTGTTTATATCTACTTAGACAAGATATTCTTCACGTTTCATGATAATGATCTTACCTTTCGTCTTTGTAATTATAGTTAAAAACTCTACAAATATAATTTACTACGTGGATATTGGTGTTTATATCTACTTAGACAAGATATTCTTCACGTTTCATGATAATTATCTTACCTTTCGTCTTTGTAATTATAGTTAAAAACTAAAAGAATATAATTTAGCACGTTGATTTGTTTACATTTCGTTTAAAATATATCTTTTGCGTTTCATGACAATTACATCATCTCCGTAAAAGCGGTTAACAGTTGGAAAAAATTACATCGCTGATATTGGTTGATACATCCTGTTAGAGAAGATATTCTTTACGTTTCATGATCATTATCCTACGATGTCATCTTTGTAATCATGGTTAAATGCTCAATAGATATACTAGTAATTTGTTATGTTGATTTCGCTTGAAAATATATATTTTGCGTTTTATGATCATTATCTCATCTGTGTAACCACTGTTAACATTTGAAAAAATAAAACTTACAACATTGATATTGGTGTTTATATCCAGTTAGACAAGATATTGTTTCATGATGATTATCTCATATTTATAGCCACCGTTACCTGTTTAACTACTATAATCTACTGCGTTGATATTCAAATTAAAACGTGTGATAGATGGTATCACAGACACACACACGGATAGGTGGCTCACGCATCACAAGTAAAACGCATATTATTCCAAGTTTTAACACCATATCTCGCTGCCATATGTTTTAGACTGTCTGAATATTTTCGGTCCAGTACTTCAAAGCGTTTAGCGATGTAAACACGATAATGTATTTTTGTCGAAAGACAACTGGAGTAGAAGGGAGAGGAAATCAGTGAGAGACATCTGGACTGATGGAAACAGTGGACCGGAATAGTTGGCGTCTTTCCAGAGATACGGAAGTTCCACACACCACTTTTGGCTGTTTGGCTATTGTGGTATTATTTCACTATACTTGCTTATACTCGGGAACATAAATTTGCTTAAAGTTAAAACTCATTCACCCATGTCACTCATCTTTTCATTTTTCTAGTTATACCTCAAATGTCTGAAGTGGAGCAATTACGTTTTTTGTTGGGTCATCCAAAAAAATATTTTACAGCTGCACAATTCATTCTATTTTTAATTCATTTTGTATTTATGGAATCGAGAAGACTCTTAGACGTCATGAAAATTTTAAAGAAGCGCTATAAAATAAACTATGATGCCATTCTTAAAGAAATAAGGAGGTGATGTAGTTTAATTCCATTTTTTAACTATAAAAATTGTGGACCAACACTGTATTATTTATTCCAAACACCGTAAACAGTTTGTTAATAAAAGTCATTTAATAAATTGTGTGAATCGGCAAAATTAATGACCCCGTTACTTTTGTATATCAATTTAATAATGAGTCAGTGAAATATGGTAATGATAGATGTGAAAATAAGTTAAAACATTGATACTATAATTTTTTAAACTTATTTACGAGATATTTTCTACGAAGTTGATGACATGGGTAGCCTCTACCAAAGCCTGGTTGCAAAATGGTAGAAGCAAGCCAAACCAAAGTGTACAGTATAACGGACTTTCTTATAGATAGAATAAGGGACATTCCCTTTAGTAACATGCAAAAATTATTGAACTCATAGTTGAGTATACAGAACTAATTTTCGTGAAAAATTTCAAGTCTGTAGCTCAATTCTTTCTCGAGATTTCCTACAGGGAGTAAAACTTAGGTAACTTTCAGCGGAATCCGTTGAAGAGCCTCATACATCATCGTATTCATTGTTGCATGATGTTAAATATATATAAATAAATCTTCAAAAAAGTTTAGAAATAATTTTTCGTGCCAATTTTTTAAATATTTAGCGCAATATTTTCACGAATATACTGTGGATTAATAGGCCGAAGAGAAATCTATCAAGACCTCTGAGTGGCAGGTTTCACTAAAGCTCAGCCAATTAAAGTTATGCTACAATATATAAAAGACTGTTCAGAAGTGACTTAGTTTTTATAACAAAATAAACGCAGAACGCTATTGTTAATAGGGAAAGACCACCCCCTAAATAATCGCGTGGATATTAAGCCAGATCCGATATCAATACAGTGGCCAGTTTTTGAGATTAAAAGCAGGCAATAAAATGTTATGCGTCAAGTTTATGATTCGAAATGAGCATAATGTCAAATAGACACGATAGCCTCTCATTAGCTTTACATAACAAGCGATTGCGTGTTTATAATATTTCGCCTTCCACATTCTGTTTGAAGTTGAACTTACTGAAGAGCATAGAATATAAGTTCATATCTATATAAATGTTATATATATCTGTATAGAATAATGCAAATGAAGGAGCTCTATGGCAATATTGTAGAGCAGGTTAATCGTATATCGATTTAGTTTCTTGTTATTTTGAACGCTGCACGTGCAAAATGACAAGCTCTGGGAGCAACTCTAATCCGTTTATGACAATTTAAGACTTCACGTGAAAAATATAATATATACCAGTATATCAGTGCTAATTGATAATGTTCAAACAAATTTCATAGAATCTTAATATTCAAGATTGCTCAGATATAAAAAAAAGTCTGGCATGTACATAGAGTGATAGCCTAATCACTTATCTAAGTGATTTGGAGTCCTTGTTAGACTAGAAATTATTTAATTTTCTTTGGTAAATTATTTAATAAACAAGGTAGCTATAATAAATATACAGCTCATTTCATTTTCGAAATTTCCTACGGACAGATAGACATTCATAGACATTTTTCTATTCCCCCGCCAGACAATGCTGTTTCACCCTTCTGAGTCATGGCCTTCGATGTCGCTCAGCCAAATTCCACGGCCTTGCATAATCTTAAAACTCATTTTTGTCAATTAAGAATTGAAGTTTAGTGCACAATTTTAAAGTCGACATATGACAATTTTTCTCGAGATATTGCCACATAATGAAAACTCCATTTTTGTTCATTAAGTTACATTGTTTCCTAGCTGTGTTGGAATATAATAAAAGTTCCAGGGAGCTAGGGAGGGCATTATAACGCAAGATTGCACTGAAATCAAATCTTGATAATGAGTTTTAAAATTGACTACGCAATCTATTTTTTTTCATTTTACTCTAATAATAAATTATGTAACATTTCATATGATTACACTCAGTTTGTTAATTTATTCGGCTATTTTATCGTTCCCATCTTAGTTACTATAAGATCAATTAAAAAATATTTGATAACGCTTACCCAATTCCCATAAATACCATTCACCATCATCAAACTCAGTTTTGCTTATACTGAAAGGAAGCTTCAAGCAAAACTTGAAGTCTATAGGTCTATTTTTTTCGGAATATCTTACATACAGACAAAAATGTTTTTCCAGCCTATCGAGTGATAGGCTTCGCTAACGCTGAGCCAATTCATTTCGTTTTCTGAAAAATCAGTCGAATTTTAAAATTAAGAAAATCTTCTCAGGGCACCTACACTAATTTTTACCTCAACAAGTAATACATTCGGTTTGTTAATGACCTAAACAATGACTCTAATAAGGAAGATATTGAAAATATTATTACTATTTGCAATTTTACATTGTACTCTATTTGTTCAAAATAAGGAATATGTAACAATTAAGCGGAAAAAAAACGTCCAGTGTGTTTATGAGTTAGCAGATCGCTCGTTTACAAATCGCTAGAGTATTAGTCAAATACCTTTAACGAGTATTAGGACTTTTAAGGGGGTTCTGTCTGCACCAAATGAGAGATTAACTGATAAAACTAAAAACTTTTACGGGAAAACGTTCCAAACATACTAGCATATTTTTATCCTAAGGTTATCCCCGGGAATCAAACCTGTGAAGTCTTTGTTAAAAAAGCTGCAGCCTTACACTTAAGTTCCTTTTATAAGTTAAAAATATATTGACATGTTTTAAGTTTTTGCATTTGTCAGTTACATAATTACATATTCTAATAAGATCCAATTTAATATGAGAGAAAAGTATGAAAATTACGGTAAACAGCGAAATGTGTCCGTGATTAAAGGAAGTTACAGTAAACTTCATATTTCTACAATTTTAAAAGCCTCCGAAGTTACAGTCTTCACGTTTCATGATAATTATCTTACCTTTCGTCTTTGTAATCATAGTTAAAAGCTCAACAAATATAATTTACTACGTGGATATTGGTGTTTATATCTACTTAGACAAGATATTCTTCACGTTTCATGATAATTATGTAACCTTTCGTCTTTGTAATCATAGTTAAAAACTCAACAAATATAATTTACTACGTTGATATTGGTGTTTATATCTACTTAGACAAGATATTCTTCACGTTTCATGATAATTATCCTACCTTGTCATCTTTGTAATCATGGTTAAATGCTCAATAAATATACTAGTAATTTATTATGTTGATTTCACTTGAAAATATATATTTTGCGTTTTATGATTATTACCTCATCTCTGTAACCACTGTTAGTAGTTGAACAAATAAAACTTACAACATCGGTATTGGTGTTTATATCCAGTTAGACAAGATATTGTTTCATGATGATTATCTCGTATTTATAGCCACCGTTACCTGTTTAACTACTATAATCTACTGCGTTGATATTCAATTAAAACGTGCGATAGATGGTATCACAGACACACACACGGATAGGTGGCTCACGCATCACAAGTAAAACGCATATTATTCCAAGTTTTAACACCATATCTCGCTGCCATATGTTTTAGACTGTCTGAATATTTTCGGTCCAATACTTCAAAGCGTTTAGCGATGTAAACACGATAATTTATTTTTGTCGAAATACAACTGGAGTAGAAGGGAGAGGAAAATCAGTGAGAGACATCTGGACTGATGGAACAGTGGACCGGAATAGTTGGCGTCTCTCCAGAGATACAGATGTTCTACACACCACTTTTGGCTATTTTGGCTATTGTGTTATTATTTCACTATACTTGCTTATACACAGGAACATAAAGTTAAGACTCATTCACCCATGTCACTCATCTTTCATTTTTCTAGTTATACCTCAAATCTCTGAAGGTGGTGCAATTACGATTTTGTTTGGTTCATCCAAAAATATTTACAGCTGCACAATTATTTTTATTTTTTAATTCATTTGTCTTTATGGGATCGAGAAGACTCTTAGACGTCATGAACATTTAAAGAGCACTATAAAATAAACTATGATGCCATTCTTAAGGAAAGAAGGAGGTGATGTGGTTTAATTTCAACCCACACTTTTAACTATAACATTGTGGACAACACAGTATTAAGTATTCCAAACACCATAAACAGTTGTTAATAAAGTCATTTAATAAATTGTGAGAATCGGCAAAATTAATGTCCCCATTAATTTGCATATCAATTTAATGAGTCAGTAAAATATGGTAATGATAGATGTGAAAATAAGTTAAAACATTGATACTATAATTTTTTAAACTTATTTACGAGATATTTTCTACGAAGCTGATCACATGGGTAGCCTCTACCAAAGCCTGGTTGCAAAATGGTAGAAGCAAGCCAAACCAAGTGTACAGTATAACAGACTTTCTTATAGATAGAATAAGGGACATTCCCTTTAGTAACATGTACAATTATTGAACTCATAGTTGAGTATACAGAACTAATTTTCGTGAAAAATTTCAAGTCTGTAGCTCAATTCTTTCTCGAGATTTCCTACAGGGAGTAAAACTTAGGTAACTTTCAGCGGAATCCGTTGAAAAGCCTCATACATCATCGTATTCATTGTTGCATGATGTTAAATATGTATATAAATAAATCTTCAAAAAAGTTTAGAAATAATTTTCGTGCCAATTTTTAAATATTTAGCGCAATATTTTCACGAGATATACTGTGGATTAATAGGCGGAAGAGAAATCTATCAAGACCTCTGAGTGGCAGGCTTCACTAAAGCTCAGCCAATTAAAATTATGCTACAATATATAAAATACTGTTCAGAAGTGACTTAGTTTTTATAACAAAATAAACGCAGAACGCTATTGTTAATAGGAAAGACCACCCCTAAATAATCGCGTGGATATTAAGCCAGATCCGATATCAATACAGTGGCCAGTTTGAGATTAAAAGCAGGCAATAAAATGTTATGCGTCAAGTTTATGATTCGAAATGAGCATAATGCCAAATAGACACGATAGCCTCTCATTAGCTTTACATAACAAGCGATTGCGTGTTTATACTATTTTGCCTTTCACATTCTGTTTGAAGTTGAACTTACTGAAGAGCATAGAATATAAGTTCATATCTATATAAATGTGTATATACCTGTATAAATAATGCAAATAAAGGAGCTCTATGGCAATTGTAGAGCGTCTTACTCGTAAATCGATTTAGTCCTTGTTCTTTTTGAACGCTGCACGTGCAAAATCGAAGGATGAACAACTCTAATCCGTTTGTGACAATTTAAGCCTTCATGTGAAAAATATAATATATACAAGTATATCAGTGCTATTGATAATGTTCAAACAAATTTCATAGATTCTTAATATTCAAGATTGCTCCTATATAAAAAGCAAGTCTGGCATGTACATAGAGTGATAGCCTAATCACTTATCTAAGTGATTTGGAGTCCTCGTTAGACTAGAAATTATTTAATTTTCTTTGTAAATTATTTAATAAAAAGGTAGATATAATAAATATATAGCTCATTTCATTTTCGAAATTTCCTACGGACAGATAGACATTCATAGACATTTTTCTATTCCCCCGCCAGACAATGCTGTCTCACCCTTCTGAGTCATGGCCTACAATGTCGCTCAGCCAAATTCCACGGCCTTGCATCATCTTAAAACTCATTTTTGTCAATTTAGAATTGAAGTTTAGTGCACAATTTTAAAGTCGACATATGACAATTTTTCTCGAGATATTGCCACATAATGAAACTCCATTTTTGTTTCATTAAGTACATTGTTTCCTAGCTGTGTTGGAATAATAAAAGTTCCAGGGAGTTAGGGAGGGCATTATAACGCAAGATTGCACTGAAATCAAATCTTGATAATGAGTTTTAAAATTGACTACGCAATCTATTTTTTTTTTCATTTTACTCTAATAATAAATATGTAACATTTCATATGATTACACTCAGTTTGTTAATTTATTCGGCTATTTTTTCGTTCCCATCTTAGTTACCTATAAGATCAATTAAAAATATTTTAATAACGCTTACCCAATTCCCATAAATACCATTCACCATCATCAAACTCAGTTTTGCTTATACTGAAAGGAAGCTTCAAGCAAACTTTGAAGTCTATAGGTATATTTTTTTTCGGAATATCTTACATACAGACAAACAGGTTTTTCCAGCCTATCGAGTGATAGGCTTCGCTAACGCTGAGCCAATTCATTTCGTTTTCTGAAAATCAGTCGAATTTTAAAATTAAGAAAACTTCTCAGGGCACCTACACTAATTTTTACCTCAACAAGTAATACATTCGGTCTGTTAATGACCTAAACAATGCCTCTGATATCGAAGATATTGAAAATATTATTACTATTTGCAATTTTATACATTGTACTCTATTTGTTCAAAATAAGGAATATGTAACAATTAAGCGGAAAAAACGTTCAGTGTGTTTATGAGTTAGCAGATCGCTCGTTTATAAATCGCTAGAGTATTAGTCAAATACCTTTACCGAGTATTAGACTTTAAGGGGGTTCTGTCTCCACCAATGAGAGATTAATTAACTGATAAAACTAAACCTTTTTATGGGAAAACGTTCCAAACATACTAGCAAATTTTTATCCTAAGGTTATCCCCGGGAATAAAACCTGTGAAGTCTTTGTTAAAAAGCTGCAGCCTTACACTTAAGTTCCTTTCATAAGTTAAAAATATATTGAAATGTTTTAAGTTATTTGCATTTGTCAGTTAGATAATTACCTCTCCTAATAAGATCCAATTTAATATGAAAGAAAAGTATGAAAATTACGGTAAACAGCGAAATGTGTCCGTGATTAAAGGAAGTTACAGTAAACTTCATATTTCTACAATTTAAAAGCCTCCGAAGTTACAGTTGCATCCACAGATTTACAGAAGGATCAAAACTTTATTAATTTCAACTTTCTCTGTTTTCTCATAAACTTTACTCAGTAATCGACGAGACGGTGCTGGAGAAACAATCTTTATCAGGGGTATTTTATAAAAATTAATATCCGAAATGTGATCTTAGTTCTAAGTTCGGCCTGGTGGAACTTCCATATTTTGGAACTGGAACTGTAGTTTTAAAAGTAATTAATGTGCATTTAATTTCATAGGAATTTACATTTATTTCGACGCATTATGAGACGTTACTAATATTTATTATACATTATATACAACCGCATAAATGCTTTCGTTTTGCCCGAACACGCCTTGGTGCTATTTCATTAAAACTTCGCTTCCAGTATGTGTGCGACGCTCACACACATATTTGTCTGCTTTATTGGAATATTTGTGTGGAGTGTAATCGGGAAATAAAACTGGTGCTTTCTCTCTGTTTACATTAATTTTATTCCATTCAATAGTCTCTGTTTCAAACACTGTTTTTGAAGTTTGAAAAAGGATTTCATTCGTTTAGCAAATTCGAAAATATATCGGGTGGATTACATATATTTTCAAATGAATATCATTAAGTGCTCTTTAAAATGCAAGAAAACGTTATTTTCTGTTCTTTCATACTGCTGAAGTATTTTGAAATTGTAACGATAAAATTCAACAGACCTAACGATTTTCACAGACAATATTGCAGATATTCATATCTTTCTTCGTCTGTCCAACCCTCCCCCATCCACCTCCAACTCCAACATGATTTATGGAGGGGTTCGTAAAAGTTTATTAATTCCTGCACTTGCCGCCGTCGGCTGACAGCGCTGGGGTCGTGTTAAATGATCCGGTAACATTGAAACAAGTTAACCAACTTCACTTACAGCTTTCGTCGAGGAATTTCGTACTTTATTAAGTATTAAACGCTCACATCGGGATAAAATCTAACTGACTTATAGTGTAACGATTTAAGCTGAGACAGGAACATGTGTTAGGAAGAAATAGTCTAATATCCATATCAAAATAAAACATTATAACATTCTGTTTAGTGCACATTTAAACGAGTGTTTTATGATCTCTCAATTACACTTAACGATGTAGAAAATCCAATATGTTATTAGTGTATAGTGCAGTAATTTAATAATTTGTTAACTTATCTATATCAGTTATACAATATTCTATACTTCAACGACATTATTGATGTATAATGTAAAAGCATGACAGGACTGAAAATTTGCATTCAAAATATGTTAAAAATACTGTTAACCTTTAAAAATGATATAGTTAAGTATTATTGGATGAGCTTTAGCTATGCTTATCACTCTTGGGGCTTAAAAATTAAAATTTCACTTTGTCCGTATGTCTATTTGTATGTACGATATCTATATGTAGTAAACGAACTGACCTGTAGACGTGAACTTTTGCAAGAGGCTTTATTTATATACTGAGTTCGATGATGAGGCATATTACAAATCAGAATAAATAAAGTTGTAAGCAAGCAGAGTACAACCATATGAGATTAAGTATAAATGTGACTTTTATTCTTCCTTTATTATATAAATTACAATTATAAATGTGTAATTGCATTTCTTTGTTTGTTTTGTTTACACACGTAAACTATTCAACCGATTGTACTTAAATTTTACATGGACTTTCATACGGTCCTGTGATGAATATAGGCATATCCTTATTTCGAAAATCAGTCCGGACAACACCCCACTTTCTCGTAGAGAAAGCTCCCATCTTGGTTTCTAAAGTTGTGAAATATTAATTGTAAAGAGCACGTCTAATGTAATCATATGTTCTGTGTAAACATTATTTATTATTTTAAAATGGTTTATATTTATAGTGAGTTTATTCTCTAAGGAATAACTACTATTTATCAAGCCGTTTTAGATTTAATTTCAGTGATTGGGTAAGTATTCATGTCCGTTAGAAAATGACCTAAACATAAGATGGTCAGATTTTGACTCCGAGACTCCACTTCAAGCAGTCTGAAAGAACTATGCTAGATGATAGTTCGTTGAACTAATGTATCAGTTTCAACCCTGAATGTTCTAAAATATTAAAAATATATAAGGAAATAAAACGCGTAGTGTCATTGTTAATGTAGTTTAACTCTATATTTTTAGCAAATATTGTTTATCACATCTAAAAGACTATGTTACTATCTAACTTTTACTATAAATTTAAAGACTGATATAAAACCCATCCTAGTTCACTTTTGATGAAGTAGGCTTCTGTGATCTGTGATATATTTCCTTGATCAGTAAACAAGGCAAAATCAACGTGGAATAAAATATACTAAGAACATAAGTTACAAAGTCCATAAATATACACATTTTACGCATCTTCTTGATCCTGGCAACAAGGCTAACCCAAAATTGTAGTTGGAAATACAATACACTCGAACCAGCAGTGGTCAACACGTTCATCGCCTACTAACTTGCGTGGAAAAGCGAGTAACAGCTAGCAGTGCAGATATAAGAGATAATATAATCTAACTTTTACTTTACATTTAAATACTCTTACGAATCCTAAAAAAGTAGTTTTTTTTTAACAAATAGGCTTCTCATAGCTGTGACTGTATATATATTTTCTTCATAATGAAATCAGGAAAGACGCAAAATCATCTATGTAACATAAAATAATAAGATTGGAGTAAATTACAATGACTATAAATATACACTTTTTAACATATTTTCTTAATCGTGGGAAGAAGGCAAATCTTACCTATATTGGCGTAGGAAATATAATTCACTCGAATCAGAATTGCTCATACAAGTAAAAAACCTATGAAATTGCTTACGAAGCCGCAGGTAACTGCTAGTAAACTATAATAAGAAATAATAGACTGAAAATCCAATTTTAAAATTTGGTGACAAGATTTGATTTCAGCGCTCTCCTGCGTTGTTGTACCCTTCCTACAGGAGCTTTATTATTTACATTTCTTACTTCATTACTACATACGGTAGACAAGAATAAGTTATATGATGGTGCATGTTCAACCATAGAATTTGGTGGGCGTCATTTCAGTATGTCACATAGTAGGCTAACACTCTTTCTTTGATGTCTGCAGAGGGATTTACAAATTTCGTTTCTATATGACATATGTCGGTTTATCTCATCGCAGGACATTTCAAGAACGAAATAAACTATATATTTGAAATTTTGCATGCAACCTTGCATTGATTTTAAATCATAGAGTAAATTTATTAGCAAAATATACTGTAAAACCTATGAATAACTTTGGAAATATTTATAATGTTTCGTTCAGTAAAACATTTGATCACAATAAAGTATTTAGTTTCTAATCAAACTACGGAATATTCTGTTGCCAAAAAATGATTCTTGATCTATGAATAAAGCCTAGAAATTCGTGCAACGTATGGAGATTAATTAGGGTTCTCCTAGGCGATGAGTCCAAGTGGACATTACAATGTTGGTGGCAAACACGACTAGTGTGTAAACTGGGTGTGCTGAATCAATCAATCTAATCAAGAGATCCGTGAACGCTCTTGAACAAACAACATTACTAAACATTTATCCTGTTCCCGTACTACATTGGTGTTTGTAATCGCTTCTATTGCTTGTTTACTTCCATAATATTTAGAATATTATTTTATATTAATACAATATTTGAAAGAATACTCAATGATTTAATCAACCAGTTTAATTAGGTTAAATCAATTTCAATAGTTTGGTAGGGTAGGGTGGTTATCGAGATATAACTGAATTAAGCTAGGTCGAGCGTGGCTGCTGCTTGGATGGGTGACCGCTAAGCGATCCTGTCGAAAGCAGCCCTCCTACCCGGCCGTCGGTGGTGGTTGCTGGCAAGCACCAAATCTCAGGATTGTATTGGAAGTATGCAAACTTGCTGGAAAGCAGCCAATATCATGATTGTATTATAAGTACACCAAATTTCCGGCACGCATCCAACCTGAGGATTGTATGGAGGTACAACAAATTTCTGGCACGCACCCAATTTCAGGATTGTATTGATACTACACACCAAATTTCAGGCACGCATCCAAATTCATGATTGTATTGGAAGTACACCAAATTTCTGGTAAGCACGCAATCTCAGGATTGTATTGGAAGTGCACCAAATTTCCGGCAAGCACGTAGCCGGTAACCTCTTAACCTCAGGATGGTAACTCAGTTACACCATGTTGCCGGCACGCAACAGATCCAGGATTGCTTTTGAAGTAGACCTGCTTGTCGACAAGCTCGCAATCTCATAGTGGTTTTAGGACCCCAATTTTCCGACAACAACCAACCGACTATAGGACCATAATATATCACTAGCTTACTGGGAAGTCAGCAGCCTGTCTCATGATGGTATTGAGAATTGATTGGTTTACCGGCAAAAGTATTTCAAGCCAAGAATGAGAACATATTGACTTTGTCAGCATATCGCTCTTGTCAGTCTTATGTCAGGATATCGGAATACAACTACTGGCTTGTCAGCAATATATCCTTTCACTATTTTGTGACAGTGTACTGGAAATATATCGGACATGTAAACCTATCACCCTTTTGTAACCACTTGTCGGTACAGGAAGAATACTTATTACATCAGTAGCATTATGAAATCTGTTCAGTAAGCAAAATTAAATGCAGTGTATATATTTTGACACATAAATTATGTTTTATATAGTCAGTTTTTAATCGTGGATTAAAATAAGTTTTATTCATTAAAACGTGCAAAATGTTGAAATTATATTTTTCTAGAAATGTTTACTTTTGATTTTTAAACACTGTATACCTTAAAACTACAATTACTGCGTTTTTAGAAAGAGATAATTAAAATAATTTTAGTTTTGAGTAAGTGTACGTTATTTCTTAACCGATGGAGATACGAGTATTTGTAATCATGCGTATAATAACTTGTTAAATATTCTTTCTGCACTATACTTTACGCACAGATAAAATAACATTAATTTTAATTAAAAAAAGGGTAATTAGTTTCGTTGAAAACATAGAGTAGTTTGTTTTATTCAAAACATTCTATTATAAATTACTTTTATATTAATGTAATTTTAATCGTGCATTTTAATTGCCACTTACAGGTCACGCTATTGCTGCTCATACCGTTTAACACACACAAGTTATTACAACTTTTCACGCTATACTTAACACTCCTTTAATTCAACTTTTTATTTGCAAAATTAGCAAAGCCTATTTCAAGTATTAAATATAATTTTCTTCAATAAATTTTCCCTTTTGAGAGCTATTGACTGGTCTTCACCTTTAATGTGCTCTAATAAACAGTAAACTTAATATTAAATGACAAAACAAGTCAATCGTTTATTTCTTAAATATATAAAATAGGAGAAACAGATCCCTTTTTAAGCCTTATTCTGTCCGTCCTCTTGGGCCACTGACCTGTGCGAGGATCTTATCAAACAGAAGGGGAGAGTCGATGCAGTACAAAGTCGATGGTCACAGAGAAAACATTCACTATCTCTAGGTCAGACCCAGAGTCTGAAGTCTTAGACCGCTCGCCCATCGGCACTCCCGTCAGGTATCTACCATTAATTGATATTTTGAATCCATAAAATACAATTTTCAGGCAAATCGTATTTTTGGAATCCAGTTGTTTTCTAGTTACATAACTTTCTACAGTGGTACACAACTGGACTCGAGTTACGAAAACTGAATTCGTTATTCACCAACATTGTGACGTTTGTTGACACCCCTCTCAACAATATTTCCAAATTTAATAATCCATACACTTTTGGAAAAAAATTACATACGAATAAGGTAAGGTTTGGTTAGGTTAGGTTAGGCTAATTTAAGTTAGGTTAGGTTAATTTAAGCTAAGTTAAGTTAGGTTAGGCTAATTTAAGTTAGGTTAGGTTAGGCCAATTTAAGTTAGTTAGGTTAGGTTAGGCTAATTTAAGTTAGGTTAGGTTAGGCTAATTTAAGTTAGGTTAGGTTAGGCTAATTTAAGTTAGGTTAGGTTATTTTAGTTAGGTTAGGTTAGGCTAATTTAAGTTAGGTTAGGTTAGGTTAATTTAAGTTAGGTTAGGTTAGGTTTTTAACCCTAAACGTACTAGTGCATGTCGGAAACAATTGTAGGCAATCGGTTCAAATATGTAATTTATGTGCCATCCGTGTATTTCTATGCAAAATTGTAAAAACATCAAGTTGCAGCTCTTAGGTATCACTATACAATTTATCCGAGACGCTCCCTTGGAAGTTAAACTGATTATACTGTTTGTTAGTCCCCCCTCCCTCGCACCCACCCCCGCTTTGAGCGCCTCGAGGTGTTTTTGTTTCATTAGTGGAGGGGATCTTGGATAGAGGTCTCTAATTCTTTTACGTACAAAACAGATGATTGACATACATCTACAAGTATTTTATGTTTATATATAATTAGTATTACATCCACATTCCATAAAATACTATGCAAACAGTTTTATAAAATCACATCTTGACTGGCTGAGCGTCAGCGAAGTCTAAAACTCAAGGAGCTGCAAAAATTTTCATTTCTTTCTGTACGCACGATATCTCAAAAAACTAACTCACTTTTAGACTTGAAATTTTGAATGTATATTTATTTCTATAAAGGCCACTTCGGTTTTGGTGATGGTGCATGGGATCTGTCTGAGCGTTAGCGAACATTTTAACATTGGTGTTATGGGAAACCATGATGGCAAAGAGAAAATTGCAGAATTTATTAAAATGGAAACAAACTGATGCATCATGTGAAATTTTAAAATGTGGCAATATTATCACATATACACTAATTAGACATTTAATATGCAATCTCAGCGAAGTCTGCAACCCACGACTCATGACGTGGAGCATTCCTACTTTGTAATTCTATGTTGAATACGAAAATACGCTAGTTAAGTTCTACAGGTTGAAGTTAAGTTCAAACAAACAAGTTATATATTCATAGGTTATTTTGGTAACTTACATCAAGCTCTGCTTGGAAAATACTGATAGTACTGGAATACTGATAGTATTGGAATCTCAAGTGAAATTCAAATTATTATTAGGAACGGTCATGTTAGATACACTTCAAAAATGTCAAGGAAAGTTGTTTACGTCCGCAAAAATCAATAAAACAAGTTCGTAAAGACGGTAATTAGTATTGATTTACCTTCCATCTGCCACTAGACGTCCGATGGATGCAAAAAAGTCAGGGAGTAAGGTTAGAGTGTATGTTTTCGTCTTAAAGTTCCGTATACAGGTAAAAATCTCAGGAGTAGACGTTTACTTGCAGTAAGATAATGGGACTAAATACTAAAAATATGATGTTTAAATATGACAAGACAGGGTCTTGGTAAGGGCAGAGAGGCGATGAAAGGGGTTCGAGAAATGATGCACCGCTGATCATTATGCCGGGCCGGTGATAATGATGAGGGAGGGGCGACATGCTCGGATCTTGACGAGCTTCACGGAATGAAAACCATTGGAATTAAAGGAGTTCGTACAATATATTCCGCAGATTATATCATAGTAATCCTTGATAATGTTTATCAGTGTCCCATTAAAACCAGTATGTACGTCTCTGAGGCATAAGTTTTAGGGGCGGTGTGTACGGAAAAATCCGAGAAAGGAATTTATTGCAGAATTACACGCGTATAAAGGTGATATGTTACTTAATAAAATACAATTACACTAAATACACTAAAATTAACATTTTGGAAGAGTGATGGGCAGATTAAAAAAAAAAAAACACTAATTTTCATTCCTCATGTGGTCTCGATTCTTGGTTCAAAATTCGATACTGAAAATATTAGTGTTTTATTAAAAATAATAATAAAATATTAATTAATATTTAAATAATAACTAAAGAAAACTAAGGGATTTAGATAGGATACGAAGAGCAGGCTTATCTTTCCCAGACTGAAAAGGTTTTTCTCTTCTTCGTCATAGAAACAATAAAAAGAATACCCTTTATGGAGAAGAAGAAGAAGACTATCCTTCTAGGTTTGTAGGTTAAGACTGTTCTTCCCTTCCCATCTAAATTCTCAAGTTAAAACTTGGTTTTTGCTTTATTCAATCATTAATTGTAGCTAAGGGTTTAATACGCCAAAGGATTTTGTTTTGTTACCACTAAAACAAATCTCGCCAGCAGAATCGATGTCATGATAAATATTTTGAGGTATAAACATGTATGTATTCATACAGAGAATATATTTATAAAACTAAAATAGAGGGATCTTTTGTTTCTTTACGAAATTGGTCAAATTCCATTAGCTCATCTCAAAACTTGAAAATCTTTTACGACACTTTAACTACTGAAATACTAACGAATATCAAGAAAACGTACGGAAACATACTTCGTGCAGTGCCGATACCATAGCTAAATAAAATTATACAGTCTGTTAAAAAATATCTGAGAGTGCTATGAAATATTACAAACTCATTTGACATGTACCTCTATGGGGAAAAGTTTGAGTTCCGAACGTGGCTGACCAGGAGCGAATATATTACTTTCATAGCTATAAGACGTTCGACTCCGATAGATGTCAGGCATTCACTGACAGCAGCGTAACTAATTCTTAGTAGTCGTTACCAGCCTAAATGATGGAAACATTTTCTTAGCTCAAATAACCGCACAGAACTAGCAAAATTACATGTGCTAACAGATTTAGACTCTGACATGAACCGTTACATTAATATGTAATGTATATAATTATGTATTTTGGGATAATATCAATAAATTAAGTCTCATAAGTTTACAAGAAATATTAAAAATCTATTAAACCGTTTTTACTATTTCTTGTAAGTTAATGAGACTTAATTTATCGATATTACCCCAATAATCTAATGTTTTGCGATCTCATTAGTGGGTCGACTAGTAAGGAAGAAAAATCTTACATTAGAGCATAGGTCGAGATAATTTTTAATTTCACAACAGTACATTAATGTTATCTTTAAGAAATAGAATAGTATGCGTTATACTGAAATTGAATAATTTAAGAACCACTTTGAAATGCCGCAATTTTGGATAGGTTTAAATACTTTGAGGTCTTGCGGAATTGTGTTTTAATAAAAAAAGACTTTTCGACGTATGGTCTAATTTAAGAATTTCTTCTGACTCCTTGCGGGCCGTGCCACGATGAGGTATAAACCTGGAAATACCATAAAACATTCTACTTTAATGGGTATTATTGATATAACCAGTCTCGTTGTTTTACAAGAAATTGTAAAAAAAATTATTAAACCGTTCCGGGACTTTTCAAGCCCACTGTATACCGATGTCCACCAACTAGGAGGCATTGGTTGTACATATCAAGTTTGTGTGACCATACAGTTTTTTATTGAAATGTTATGCTTATGTTTAACACGAGTAAATATATACACATACGTGACCCTCTTTTAAATCTAAATACAAAGGCCTCCACTTATTTTTACTTATTTATGGAAGATTTGAACATACACTTTTAGTCTAGGAGCTGAGATCCAACACGCAATTGCCTAGCACATAACCTGGTTTTTCGTGAAATCGATCGGGAGATTATTCCTGGGAAAGAAATCGATCACCAGGCGTGCTAATATTGGTGGAGATTAAAAGAGGGTTTAAAACATAATAATAATAATAATTCTTTATTGCAGTAAACAATTAACAATATTGCATTGCAAGCGTCATTTCAACATATTGATTAAAAAATCTATAAACTGAAACCTATCTTATCCTACGCACAGTCAATTCCACATACTAATGTGTGAAACCTAACAATATATTGTATTTTCATGTTTTGGATATCAGAAAAGGATAAATAGAATAATAATAATAAAATGCTAATTTTCATCCCAGCGGCCCATCGTAAACTCATCAACGGAGTAAAATGCCTTTAACAAAAAAAGTGTCTTAATCGAGATTTGAATTGTTTGGGTTCATTAAAATATGTGACGTCATAGGTGTTTTTTCCTAACTTGATAAACCTAAAACTCATCGTCAGTCAAAAAAATAAAAGTTATATCACAGTTAGTCAACTAGACTGACAGTTGTCACTGTATATGGTTGGCTAACGCCGATTCTACATTTACTTGCGTGTTTGATGGTTCATTTTAGGTTTGTGGATCCAAAAAATATTATTTCATATAGATATTATTTAGCGCTTTTGATACCCTTCTATTTCGATCTCCTCCAAAACTGAAATTGGCTAATAACCACTTTATGAGAAATTACTGTAACGAAATACTCACTTGTCCGGAAAAATTTCTGTTTCCTTCTCAAACTGGCTATCGGGTCCTGTACTATTCATAAAATATCAACACCATAAAAGCCATCAGGATATCGTGATACCAGTAGTGTTTAAATTTATTTTAGGACATTCAAGGAATTAAACTATGAATTATTTCGGTTAGATAATTATTGTAGGAAGTCTAAAAGTTGTTTTATTACCATAAATATGCCTTTATTTTGTTTGCATAAGCTAATAGACTCGTATACAAAATTATAAAACTAAAAATTTTAAGCATGATGCACTAGGAATAATTGAATTATTTTAATTAATTATTGAGCTTTTTTACAGGTATAGTACAAAGCAAAGATTTATACAAGAATTCAACAAATATTTCGTATATAATTGTTGTGAAACTGCTTTGTTAAAAAAATATTTTGCAACATTTTCTATTCAATATAAGTGTAATCAGTCCCAATAACAGTAAATATTAAGATAAGATTGGGGGAAGCAAGATATTGGATCGCAACTATAAAGAAATAATAATACAACACATTAAAGAGTGTCTTAAATTAATATAAAATTTAAACCATTTATTAAGTTTGTAACGAATGAAAGAATGAGTATTATGAGGGTATATGAAGAATGAATAAAAAAAGAGGAATACGTTTAAGTTTGTAAAGAATGCAAGAAAGAGTATTATGAGGGTATATGGAGAATGATTAGAGAGGAAGACGTTTAAGTTTGTAACAAATAAAAGAAAGAGTATTATGAGGGTATATGGAGAATGATTAGAGAGGAAGACGTTTAAGTTTGTAACAAATAGAAAGAAAGAGTATTATGAGGGTATATGGAGAATGATTAGAGAGGAAGACGTCTGCAGCTCACCACAAGCTCGAGGTACGGGTTTGTGGCTGCGAGAGAGCTGTGGCAACGTAGCGGTAAGCTGTGTTTATAACCTTGCAGTATCTTCTCTAGCCCAGCTTTAGTCAGAGTAATAATCTGCTTATTATTCTAACATGTTGCTTTATACGTTCCGGTATAGTACTAGTAACTTTTATATAGGTACTGTATATCTATGCTACAATACTATACAGAAAAGTTCTACCTTCTCCACATAGTCATTGCAGCATTAAAATTATACTAACCGAATTTAGAGTACGAATATTACAAGGGATTTATTACAGCAAAATTTATAATTTCTATAATATTAGACAACATTTACACTTTAAAAATATAAGACACCGTTATGATCATACCAAATGATTCTCATTGGAAAGCGAAAACCTAATTTTATAGCTTGTTTGAAATTGTTAGAGGAGTTTTTTTTTTAAAGAAAAGAGAGATGGTGAGACTAAAAATGGTGGCTTCATAATAACTCTAACGTATCTTTGTTTGTAATTATTAATTATGTGTCTTTAGATTGTTTTAAATGTGTCATTCTATAAAATATGGTTAGTGACAAATTTTACCAATTTAAATTTGACTCTTACACTGTAATTTTGGGGCCCACCACAACTGACGATTAGTCTATTTATCAGGGAACATAACTTGGCCCGCAGGTTCCTCTTGGTCCAAGAAATAAATCAATTGCTTTTCGGAGTGAAAAGGTTAAAATTAACCACGCAAATAAATATAGTACCAATTGTGCAAAATAATAATAAAACGGTAGTAGTTTCAGTTGCGAAATTGAATAATCAGCTGAACATTTATAACTCGATTAGTGTATTTTAATTAAGAGATGGTGCTCATTAAAATCTTTGTTATTCCATTATTACTTGTTGCAGTGAAAGCAATGTTTATATTAAATTATTCATAGAAATATCCCATATATTTCTATTTTTATACGTGTTCCATAAATGCTGCCATTTTTGAGTTAATACAGTTCTAAAACTTTTTATGACCAACGTGATACGTTGTAACATCTGAATTTTTATTCAATTGAGACATATTTTTTAAACCACAAACATACAGACGGACGATAAACTAAGCAAGAGAGGACTATACTTTATGCGACATTACTTACTTATTTCGATCTGAAAAATCATACGGTGAAGTTCGATAGAGTGATTTATGCACACCCTGTACGCGGACTCATGTATTAGACTAATCAAGAAACATATTTAAGTTAAGAATTCGGTTCATGAGTTGAAGTATTCTAAATTCCTCCTCATTGTTCCTATTGATTCGGAATTTCTTCAGGGCGCTACAAAGTCCATATAGAAGGATACTCCTGGAATGAAAACTTTTGCATTAGAATGTCCTTCATACTGATAACGTCATAGATGACTTTACCAAGGTTAAATACAGTGTACGAGGAGGATGTATCGATGAAGACTGTCAACAAGGAATCAGGCAGGCTATGTTCGTGCTTCATCATCAATTGAAATGAAATATGGAAAGTCTCTGATGAGATATCCCCAAGGAAGAGAAGGAGACATTTGTTATTTGTCATTGATAAAAAGAGAGGGAGCATTTTCACATAACTATGCAATACAAGTAAAAAGGCTCAGGCTTACATCAATCGCTGAATCAATCAAACAAATAATGGGGGAAGATAGATTCGGCATTGAAGAAACACAGTTTGCGTTGAGGTAACGAAACTGTAATCTAAGATTAGCCTGCGTTGAGGTAACGGAACTGTGATCTAAGATTAGCCTGCGTTGAGGTAACGAAACTGTGATCTAAGATTAGCCTGCGTTGAGGTAACGAAACTGTAATCTAAGATTAGCCTGCGTTGAGGTAACGAAACTGTGATCTAAGATTAGCCTTCGTTGAGGTAACGAAACTGTAATCTAAGATTAGCATGCGTTGAGGTAACGAAACTGTGATCTAAGACTAGCCTGCGTTGAGGTAACGAAACTGTAATCTAAGATTAGCCTGCGTTGAGGTAACGAAACTGTGATCTAAGATTAGCCTGCGTTGAGGTAAAGAAACTGTAATCTAAGATTAGCCTGCGTTGAGGTAACGAAACTGTAATCTAAGATTAGCCTGCGTTGAGGTAACGGAACTGTGATCTAAGATTAGCCTGCGTTGAGGTAACGAAACTGTGATCTAAGATTAGCCTGCGTTGAGGTAACGAAACTGTGATCTAAGATTAGCCTGCGTTGAGGTAACGAAACTGTAATCTAAGATTAGCCTGCGTTGAGGTAACGAAACTGTGATATAAGATTAGCCTGCGTTGAGGTAACGAAACTGTGATCTAAGATTAGCCTGCGTTGAGGTAACGAAACTGTGATCTAAGATTAGCCTGCGTTGAGGTAATGAAACTGTAATCTAAGATTAGCCTGCGTTGAGGTAAAGAAACTGTAATCTAAGATTAGCCTGCGTTGAGGTAACGAACTGTGATATAAGATTAGCGTGCGTTGAGGTAACGAAACTGTGATATAAGATTAGCCTGCGTTGATTTAACGAAACTGTAATCTAAGATTAGCCTGCGTTGAGGTAACGAAACTGTGATCTAAGACTAGCCTGCGTTGAGGTAACCAAACTGTAATCTAAGATTAGTAGCTGCTTATAGCTTTACAAGGTGAAAGGTAAGATCAATTTTTGTAAAACTATAATTTTTATAAGAATTTTGTTTTTTAAAAAAAAAGTTAAAAAAACTTATGTGTAAGTAAGTTCTTTCCTTAAAAAATGGATATTTAGTTCCTAGTAATGGATATCAAACTACACTTCTTATTGATACATAATTTATAGTATAATTGGAGAAAATCGATTATAGTTGGCTTTAAAGTTTGATACAATTTCTGTAGTGTATGCTTTATTATATTATGAGTGTAGCTTTACTCCAAAGCTGAATGAATACTATTTTTGGATTTGCGCATCATTGGAATCTGTCAATATAATTGAGGCCGGATGTCTAGGATCATCTTTATGAACCATGACCAAGTAAAAACCATCAAAGTTACGTTATTCTTACCGTCCTCTTGAAATCTGTATGATATTTGCTCACTGTATGGTATGCTTTAATGTCTTTTAACGCTGAATTCTTATTCTTTCCATGACGTGAGCTATTGAGGTTTAAATGCCACATTTAAACTTTATATAAATTAGGTTGATATATTTATATGTTTTACTTTCAATGGTGCTGATTGCTCACAAATTTTCAGATGTAAAATTGAGAAAGTATTTTTTTATCCTAAAAAATTTCCAACAAAATTGTTACTTAGCTTGTAAAAAAGCACTCATAATCGGTCTATAGTTGTAGATTATCATAAAGTCTATTCTGGTCTGCGAAGAAGAGTGGAAGAAAGTGGAAGTAGTATAACGATAAATACAGGAAGTGATCATATTACAGAGTTTTAAAGTGGTTTAAAGTTTAAGTGCACAAACGTTAGAATATGTCTTACCCGAGCACACTAAGTTTGCGCTAAGTTTAGGAGTACTTCACTTCAAAGGTATCTGAAGTTGGCAATTTGTCAAGTGTTGACATTCCTTCGTATCGGTTTGTCCGCCTAGTACTTGTATTCAGATTAAGTACTTCGTAAACTTGTGAGACTGACGTTTCTGTGATTATCAAAATGTACTCTGTGATATTGTCACTTCTATACTTGTGAATAGTACTTCAATTCGTTCAAGTATAGCTTATTCAGAGGAGAATTTTCTTCCATTTGTAAGATATTAAAGTCAAGACGATTCCAAAAAAAGAATACGTCTGAACTCCTACCCAATTTTAGACGTTACACATTTTGTGTACAATCCAGTTAATATTAGTGTTAAATTTAGTATTTTATTAACTAGTGATATATTCTGTCGTGGTTTACAAGGTAGGAACGCCAATGTAATGTAATTAAACATTAACTATGTAGTAAAATAGACTGTGGTCAAATTAAATGTTCCTATTTAATTTTCCTAAAATAATTTAGAACTAAACCTCCTTCTGATAATATTCAAGCTATGAACATCCCAATCATTTGTTGGAAGACTAACAGGACATTTGTCGTTGTTATATGTTACAAAATGTATAACTCAACGTTTCGAGGATTGAAATCTATCTTCTTCGTTAGGAGGACTGGTACAATCACACACCAGACCACAGGTGTTATACCTTTTGTAACACATAACGATGGCAATTGTCCGAAATCCTGTCATCATTTCAAACCTTCCATCGTTAATAAGAAACTTTACGTTAAGGGTTTTGTAATGAACTTCGATTAATCGGATTTAATGTTTTAGGAAGGACATGAGGAGTACAGTTTATTGGTATATAATTAGAGTTTTCTTGCTGCCAAGGAGGTTCTCCCAGTCTTAAAACTGTAAATAATCATGTAACTAAACACATAAATTTAAAGAAAGGAACCCGTTCCATTTCGATGTTTGCTCTAATAAACAACAATACTTATAATAAAAATTCAGCCTTCCATGTCACTGTTAGCAGTGCACTGAATAATAATATACAATTTTAAACTGTTCGTACAATCTAAATACTATTTATCTTCATTGACTCTTAATGCAAAATATGAATTTGCCAGAAAGTCTAGCATATATTTTTGGTATTACCGTTACCATTAAGGTTCACGTTTCGTCAGCAAAATATACCCAACGTTAGAAATTTAGAAGTTTTATGGATGAGTCCTTATAGCATACAAAATCTAGCATTAAGGCTAATTTCAATTACGTGATATTTGTGAAATTCAATAACCAAAACAAAGAAAAAATCTACATTACTAAGTTTAACTGTTCTATGTAGATTATATTGTGTGTGAGTGCTTTATCATGTAATTCATACATAAAAATAACTATTATATTTTATGAACTGTAAATATTTTAATATTTAAAGTTACAGATTTTATGCAGTTGTCTAATGAGTTTATCATATTTCTCTGAAATATATCAAAATATATTTTTATTTACCGTGAACTTAGGTATTTTTATGTCGTAGAAGTAATGTTTTGACTACCAAACAATGAGCTAAGACAATAATACGAGTATAACGTCTAAAATCAACTTAAAATCAAGTAATATAAAGAATATGTGTTTGGTAATGCGATTTTACAAGATATGTTCTCTGTAATGAATGCAAGAACACAATGGAAGTTGTCCAGATTTCCTCTCTGAATCCGGAATCAATGGAATGAAGGAACGGGAACGGTCTGAAGTCACGTGGGTCCAGTGGACCGGGAAATGGCGCAGGGATTGTCTCGGTATGTTAACTGGAGGAGGGGAGCTGAATCCTGCATTTCCGGGAAAGACACACCCATAGATTATATCGGGATTTACATCGAGGCTTAGTAAATTGAACAAAAACTGACTTTGAATAGGAAAATATTACATAGATGAAACAGTTAGTCCAACATAGTACATTAAGTAAATAAAACATTAATTAAATAATATTTTACTACTAAAAATAAATTAAGGCACTATGAGGTTTGTTATAATGTTACAACTGAAAGCAAACTATGTGTGTTGACGGATGACGATGGATAAGAAAGTTCATTAGTTGTGACGCAATTACATCGATTACAAAGTAATAAAATCTGCACCAAATTTATCCTTAAACAGCCATACTGAAAATCGATACACACATTATAATATTAGTGAATAAATGAAATAATATTTTTGAACTCGCGATAAAATGTACTCACTTAACAGTGTTTAGATCCCGGAACAGTTATTTTTAGCACAAAGTCGAATAGGAGCTGTGTGGCGGAAGGATATTAATTATTTATTCAATACAACGTTGAGAAAAAATACATAAAGAATGCTATTAGTCCAACATAGTACGTTAAAGTAAATGTTACAACTGAAAGCAAATTGTGTGTGTTCAACGGTTCACAGATAATAATGGATAAGAAATCACATTGGTTAAGGCGTAATTACATCGATTACAAAATAATAAAATCTGTACCAAATTTACCCTTACTCAGTCATACTGAAAATCGATACACACATTAAAATATTAGTGAATAAACAAAATAATATTTTTGAACTCCCGAAAAAATGTACTCATTTAACAGTGTTGTTGTTATTTTTAGCACAAAGTCGACTAGGAGCTGTGTGGCGGAAGGATCTTAATTATTTATTCCATACAACGTAGAGACCACGAGTGGTTTCATATTGCTAGAACAGCGGCTCAAAATTAGTTTCTGTCCCGCCATGAAAGTGTAATGGTTTAATTAGGCCACGTTACAGAGTAGATGTTCTGTGAAGGCAAATAGCTTCCCTGAGACCGGCAAAATTATCAAACTCTGGTAGTTTCTCTCAATATTGACTCTTTCATTACGGTTACGACACATTTAACTGTAGAATAGCATTCGTGAAACAATACCTTTATTATCAAAGTGAGTAATAATTCAAGTTTAAATGGCTACTCATGTTGGTCGTTATTGCTCTACTCGTATCATCACGCTTTCGGTGAGTTTAGAGTATTTTAACAATGGATTTATTTTTTCTTTGTCAAGCGTCAATGTAACCTCACAAACAATGTCAAAATTGCTCATTGATAATTATTGTTATTCTGAATCAGTATTTATAATGAATACTGGAGTTGGCTACCCTGTCTTTAAGCGGGAACAGGATCTGCACTTGCACAGTTATTGAAAACGTAATGCAAACCCAATAAGTTTGTATGTGTATTTGAAATAAATACAACATTAAAAACTCTCGTCTTTATTCTGCTATGATGAGGAATGCTTTGAAAAATTAAAATAATTGTAAATTTTTTATTAGACCAATCATCCTAAATACATATGAAAGAAAAGTAGCAAAAAGACTTTGTTGTATAAATATTTGACAACGTTGATGACACATATCATGAGTGTTAAACGATATTGCAGCTTCGAACTCTTGTGCTTGGGCGTGGTAATACAAAAAGTCTCAACATTCTTATTTTTTTAGATTTTGAATTTTTACTCCAAAGGTTCTATCCCACTGGAAATTAATAACAATGTTATATTTTTGAGACTCGTGCAAAACACAGTAAAAAGCTTTGGAAATATCTAGAAATATGCTAATCACATATTATCTTCTTTCAAAACCAATGACAATCTGTTTCCAAGAGGTTTGTAATTTCTTTGAAAATTTATCTTTCCTAGATCCAAATTAACTTGAGTGCAACACTTCAATTCGTACCAAACGTTTTAAATTATTTCTGAGAACGTATTTTCAACAAATTTGCTGTTATTGGAAGGATTGAAATGGAACTGTAGTTGAGGATTTGGCAATGTACCGTTTTACTGGCACATGAGGGGTTAGCTTTGAAATTTAAATTTTTGTGAAGGAAAACTAAAATAAAACTTCTTTTTGAAAATAATTACTGGTTTTAAAATTAAAATAAAAACTTCTTGATGACTTTTACATTCAAACTTGTAATATATTCATCACTCCAAAAATGTAAAAAGTTCTTACAGCTGGTCTTTTATTCTATTTTCAAAATTCAAAACTTTCACACTCTAATCTGATCGGGCAATTCTTCACTTTAATTTATCTTCAAAATTCAATTTTATTTTGTTACTAATTTTCTTTACTTTACTTTAAATATTACTTCTTTTCATTGTTAGAATTTTATATTTATATTGCTGAAAGCATCCGCAGGTTCGATGACGATTAGCAAAAAATTAACTCTAAGCACTTTCAAAGACTACTCGTTATTACTACTTCCGATCAACTGAGACGGGAGGTACGGCACTACCTCACCCCACCTCTCAATTTCCTTATCAAACACTGCCATCTGCGATACGCGCCTCGCTGATAGCAGCCTCTTTTGTACTGTCTAGTCCTTATCATTCTTCTGGGCCTACTCCTTTACCGGTAATCCAGTTACCCAGAATTACAATTTAATACAATCGATACAACAACAATCATCCTTTTTGACATTGACGTTATTGTGAAAGTTTTGGTAAATCATGGAAGTGCTATATCTGATGGAGAAAATGATTAGACGCGTGATAGTTATCACAATACGTAAGCATCATCTTTTGATTAGCTCGAATGACATCCCATCGATGTTACATGAACTATTTGGATCAGTCTCTACACAATATGGGCCACATCCACCTCATCTCCTTTAGATGAACATGTGTCTCGGACCTATAAGTTAAGGAGTATATTCAATAAAAACAAAGCCTATTGGCTTAAGTATCACATGATTCAGGTACTTTTCAGTTGGAGTTTATAAGAATAAATTGAAATTTAATTCACTAAACCATTTGGTTCTTAAAAGCAAAACAATGTGTATTAAAATAATTTCCAAAACATTCCTAATTTCCGGTTTATAAGATAGCCCGCTCTTAAAAGATTCCAAGCTTCAAACTCCGAATGCTCTCAGCTTTTAAAAACTCCTGCCCCCTGACGGTTACCTCTAGAATTATTCAAGCTATTTCATCAGATTGGCTCCAACAACAAACTAGACCTCACCATTTACTTGAAGAGCGTTCCTACCACGTTTATTACTTTAACTAAACACTAAATACTTTAAGTATTTGCGGCTGTAATACAGATCGTACATAAATACATTAACACGCTGCAATAACCTATTAGAAATATACCAGACGTCTATGTTCAATCTTTTAAAGTTTTTATTCAAAATCACTTTTAAGTTTTGAAAATAGTGCACTATCGAATGACTGTACAAGCACTGATAGAAATTGTTGACAATATACCAGGTCAAATTTAATATAAAGTTTGCCAATTGTTACTTGAGACGTGGTTCGGGCACCTCTGAAAAGTCGTATATTAAACCACATAATATCAAAACCAGTCGCATGAAGCGTGTTTACTTGATAAAAACCACATAATATCAAAACCAGTCGCATGAAGCGTGTTTACTTGTTAAAAACCACATAATTTCAAAACCAGTCTCATAAAACGTGTTTACTTGTTAAAAAATGGATTTTGATGTACAATTCTGTACTGAACTGAAGCCTCTCATCGTACCAAAATGTGCAGTGTAGAGATTTAATAAAAGCGCGTTCCCAGACTTGATAATTAATCGGCTACGTCAGCGGACAGGCGCAAGATTTATCGCGACTTTTAGCCGTTGAGGGACCTGATTGGGATAGGTCATGACCGGGGGTGGTCTGGTGTTTATAGCACTCAGGGGGAGGATCGTCCTTTCAGCGACTTATCTCTAATTTTGTCTCTTCTGATTGGTTCTAATACGTCTTTACTTTTCCCTAAGAGATCTTGCTAAGTCTTACTGCTCATTAAGATAAAATATAATGCTTGCTCTTGTAAGTATTACGATTAGCGTTTAAAATTATCTTTGCTCCTAATGTATCATTTTATACTTGCTCTGATCCACTGGCATGAACTTTTACAAAAGGGCTAAGTTTACTTCGGTAGCGAGGCCTTTGTAGACCTCACACCACCTCTGTATGTGAGAGAAGTGAAAAAAGGAAGATAAGGAATAACTAAGGTATGTTAAAATTTTGTTTTACTGATCAAAGAACAAATTACTGCTGTCCGAATTTCAGAATGATTGATTATTGCTTGATCAAGCGGAGAGAAAAATATTGGCCTTCGAAATCGAAGTATAACATTTGAATAATTTATTCCTAAGTGTTATAATATACTTCATAAAAAGGATTAAATTAAATTAAGAGATTAAATTACTAAATTAAATGTTGCTTAGTGTGTCTTGTATCCACTTAGAAAAATCACCAATTGGTAATTAGAGCCGAATTGAAACTACCTTAAAATAAATGTGGGCACAATTATAGCAGTTAGTTAATTAGAATCCACAATGCAATCCTAGATTCTTAAAAAGGTCATTCATAAAATCATGGATAACGGTCAATGATTTGTTACTGCAGGCTCTGAGGAGGTCATACAATACTTATTTCAATTGTATATTTAATATGTGAGTATTAAGCTATGTATGCCCTAATTAGTTAAGTTAGACTAGTGAATTTCCAAAATAATAAAATGGCAGATGGAAATGGTTTTAAAACCTTGATTTACTTCTATTCTAAATAATTTACCTCAGCTTTCCCTTCTTAATTGGTTTGCTTCAATTGGACTACAAATTTGAAACATCTAAATTCATCGTTAATAACGGAAAAGTTTGCTTTCCACATAGAATATTTTTTTAAAAGTAAGAGGTACTAAACGGTTTGTATAAGCCTTCAAGTGGAGATATAAAATCAAAATCCAGTTTTAGGAACCTCAATCTTTTGTTTGTATAAACGTCGCAATTACCTAAAGTTGTATGTGTTCCGAAAAATGTAGGGTTTTATCAACTTCGAGAAAAATCTTTTTCCCTCATTTTTATCATGCTTATGTTATGACCAGGGTATCTAATTAAAATGACCATCAGAGTTCTTGAGAAACCATATACCGGCAGTGCCCACGACTTCGATGTAGTCGAGCATTCCGACTGCAAGGGCTCTCTCCACCCTCCAGTCGATGGAAGCTGGTAAATACATTGAACTTGGCCATAGTGTTTTAGCTCCACAGTGGGAAGCAAAGTATGCTATCACAGTACATTATGCTTTCAGTGATAGCAGGTTGTTATTTAAGGCTTTGTTATGCATTTGATCTTTTTTATAGATGAAGAAAATAACATATTAAAGGTTTCCAACGAGTACTTCTGTCTGATATTCGCTCATTTTACTTGGAACTAGACTATTTCCAATGTTGTAACTGACTGAGAGGATTCACAACAAAGATTACGCGTATCCACATTGGATAATGCAGTGGTTCACGCCAAGAAAGACTAGCGATGAAATAGTATTTATTTTAGAAGAATCACCCTCAATAGTCACAAAGAAGCGATTGGTGCACATGAACTTTTTCAATTTCTCAATTCAATTATTATTGAGATTATTTATAGTCTTTCACTTAATACGGTCAGAAATGTCTCACGTATGATTTGTAATTGAAATCAGTTGATCAGGATGTGGGATCCAAAAGAATTTCCCCCATCCTTCATCTTTTGACACCTTTCAGAGTCCACCCGTAGAATAACATGTCTCCCAGGATGTCCTGCACTCGTATCATTGGCTACTAACTTCACTTAAATGAAGTGCCATGCATAAAGATTCTCACTCTGTTCCTGGTTCAAGGTTTTCAGCAGTAGAGACTACCCGTCATTGACGTATATGTTTCTTGTACCAGCTAAGAAGTGATTTCTTGGATAAACATGTTGCGGAAGGGACTTCCTCCCAAACTGAGTGCAGGGAGTTTCTCCAACTATTCAGACTCTGTTGCGTCGGCCAAAGTTTCTTCATTCTCTTAGTAATGTGCCAATAGTGCAGTGTAGCGGGTACAGTGGTTATCTCAAGATAACCGGATCAAGCAACGTCGAGCGTGGCTGCTGCTTGTATGGGTGACCGCTGAGCGATCCTGTCCTTGCAAGCAACCCTTCTGCCCGACCACTGTTGGTGTTTCGGAAGTCACCTTTAAGCCGTTGGTTCCCAGGTCAAGTCTTAGAGAGGGCTTCTTTGCCCTGGTATAATGAGTTATAGCCCTTAATTTACTTTTTTAAATTTCTTGAATGAGATGTTGAAGCGATAAAAATACACAATACTCCAAAAAAAAGAAAAGATGCGAATACTCCTGTGATAGAAATTATTTTTATATAAGTAAGGAAAAATACACTATTTAAAGAGATGTGTCGACGGGATTCTGTAATTCTCCCTATCCTGTTGGAATCCTCCCTATCCTGTTGTAATCCTCCCTATCCTGTTGGAACCTCCCTATCCTGTAATCCTCCCTATCCTGTTGTAATCCTATCCAATCCTCCCTATCCTGTTGTAATCCTCCTCCCTATCCTGTTGTAATCCGTTGGAATCCTCCCTAATCCTCCCTATCTTGTTGGAATCCTGTTGTAATCCTCCCTATCCTGTTGGAACCTCCCTATCCTGTTGTAATCCTCCCTATCCTGTTGTAATCCTCCCTATCCTGTTGGAACCTCCCTATCCTGTTGTAATCCTCCATATCCTGTTGTAATCCTCCCTATCCTGTTGGAATCTCTATCCTGTTGTAATCCTCCCTATCCTGTTGGAATCCTCCCTATCCTGTTGTAATCCTCCCTATCCTGTTGTAATCCTCCCTATCCTGTTGGAACCTCCCTATCCTGTTGTAATCCTCCCTATCCTGTTGGAATCCTCCCTATCCTGTTGTAATCCTCCCTATCCTGTTGTAATCCTCCACATCCTGTTGGAATCCTCCCTATCCTGTTGTAATCCTCCCTATCCTGTTGTAATCCTCCCTATCCTGTTGTAATCCTCCCTATCCTGTTGGAATCCTCCCTATCCTGTTGTAATCCTCCCTATCCTGTTGGAATCCTCCCTATCCTGTTGTAATCCTCCCTATCCTGTTGTAATCCTTCCCTATCCTGTTGGAATCCTCCCTATCCTGTTGTAATCCTCCCTATCCTGTTGGAATCCTCCCTATCCTGTTGGAATCCTCCCTATCCTGTTGTAATCCTCCCTATCCTGTTGGAATCCTCCCTATCCTGTTGTAATCCTCCCTATCCTGTTGTAATCTTCCCTATCCTGTTGTAATCCTCCCTATCCTGTTGTAATCCTCCCTATCCTGTTGTAATCTTCCCTATCCTGTTGTAATCCTCCCTATCCTGTTGTAATCCTCCCTATCCTGTTGTAATCCTCCCTATCCTGGAATCCTTCTTATAATCTTCAGATAGCCTTTCGCCAGAACTTTGTTGTGAGGCCATACTTACAAAATATAGCATTGAACAATCGTAATTCTATTGTTAGAACTATTTCTCACACACGAAGGCGGGAAGACAAGACATTGGTGCGCTCTCTTGAACACTTTGTCCTATCCAGCTTTTCAGTTGCTCATTACGTACGGACGCGCTTTCTCGGCATAATAAATTACTTGAGAGGACATCCATTGTCTACCGCACAGTGCAGTTCACCAACAATCCGTTTGGGCGCTCTTAGATTCCTTAATGAGGCCCTGCCTTTTAATTTAGCCCCTGTTGTAATTATTTAGTTGTGGATAAGGATTTCGAAGAATCGTCTGCTGGCAATCTCCAGCTTCTCAGTATAGTCCATTCAAATAATTGAATCATATTGTAGACAGAGAACGGGACTTTTCAATTCATCTTTTCAAATCCCCATTATGTTGGGAATTGTATGACCAAACAGTCAAGATACTTTGTACTATGCTTTACACAAACGTCTGCAGCAAAGGGTTTGTTATAAAATCTCTGGAAAAAGTTGAGCTGTTGCGGCTCATTGTCAACTAAGTATGTTTTATATATCGCTACAAACCCTAAAATGAAATCCAATCCTAATTTAGAACATGCAATAGAGCATTGAAAAAAATAAAACACATTAACCAAATTCTAAATACACATAAACTTTAAAATAACCGTATAGAAATAGCTCAACATGGGGTTGTACAAACTAAGCCTTTCCATCGATTATATTTAACATATAAAACATCATATTTAGTTTAAATTAACATTTTGAATTATGTTTCTTAAATTGAACTCTTAAATTATATATTTAACATTCTGAATTATTTTTGTTTTTACTGTATTCCTTGTAAATTAAAAATCATATAATTATTTTTGTAATTCAAAATTAATTGAAGTAACGTATTGTATTTGTTTTGTTTATTAGTTTCTTCGTAAATATGTTTTTTTTTTTACTATAAACTTCCTAGTATATAGACGATATATAGTGAATTCGATTATAACCGGAATAATTTTATTTTAAGATATATAAAATGATACATGGAATAGGAAATAAAATAAAATACAACAACATAATGTTGTGTTTTTTTGACAATCATAGAAAGTATAAAACAATTTATTCAATAAATGTTGACAAATAACACACAATACAAATAGCTGAAAATACATAATAATAATAATAATAATAATCTCTTTATTGCATTCTTTTTTAACAATTTTTACATCGTATCGCAATCGTCAATAGTTTGTCAATTTACACGATATTATCTACACATTCACGCAACCTCATACTCACAATTCATACATCATTCGAGACACAATCGCACTGACCTCAGATCCAGCACTCTCAAATATCCCAGCGGCTTATCATGAATTCATCAACAGAGTAGAAAGCCTAGGACACCAATAGGAGTTTGAGACTCGTTTTAAATTGATTTTGATTATTGGAAATTTTGATTTCTTCAGGGAGCCTGTTGATTAATCTGACACCAACTTCTTGCGGTAGATGTTGCGCTAATGTCAATCTGCGTTGATGAGTTCGAAAGTTGTCCCTGCCTCTAGTTTCATATTGATGAACGTCACTGCCACGAATCAAGGTGCACCTTGATCTGCAGTACATGATCACCTCAAAAATATAGAGACAGGGCAAAGTCAGCAATCTCAACTCCCTGAAAGATTCCCTACACGACTCTCTGTAATTCAAATTTTCAATGATTCTGAACATGCTGACACAGTTTTGGTGAAGGTTGAAATGAAAGGGTTTCCGAATAGAATGAATTGAACATGAATGAAAATTTATTTACGGATAGTGAAAGTCACCACATTCAGAATCTTTATACGGTTTGCTGAAGCTGATTTTGATTTGATATTTATTTCCGTTTCTGACCGTTGGTCTAAATTTCCATAGGTTTTCGCTACACATTATAATTTCATCCACATGCGCGATGTACAATATTTATTTTTGATATTTTAAGTAGCATAAAAAGTAAGAACGTTTGAAAGACTCTACGAAGAGAATAACTTTTACTAAATGTTTATACAAAAATGTTTTTAACCATAAAACCACAAATTTGAATGTATAGAGACAATATGGTATCCGAGTTAGGCAAAATGTTTCAAAAATTTAAAAACTCAATAGAAAATAGAGTGTTACAATGCTTATGAACAGTGTTGGAAGATTTAGTTGGGATTCTTGTAATATGTTACAGAAAAGGGTTTTCCTAATATCACGAACAACTGAGTAGAACTGATTACACAAAATCTATATTGATAATGTTTCGAACTGTCGTAAGTTTGTGTACAGCTGTTACGTGAAGATATTATTTCAATAGACATTTTTCATTACTGCCACAACGCAATCTGCAGTGCAGAACAAATAAAGAAGTCTGGCGTGAGTCCTAGAGATGAATCTACCACATCAATGCCTTGCTTCCCCCCAGCCTCAAGGCACAGAGACTGTCTGACACCAAGAGAAGGGGAACTCGTCAGACCACATCAAGTGCTTGTGAGGGAGCCCGAACACTATAGTTGGATGAGGTAAACATTCTGACAAGAACACAGATTAAATCTCCTTCGTTTTGATGGCCTATAGCATTGAAACTTAGAATAGAAGGCGATTGCTAGGACAAATCTTAAGAAAATTGACTGTTTAATATGCACGAAGATAGCTTATTCACAAGGCGTTATTTCACGGTTATTATTTTTGTATGTGATCCCCTTGTATAGTTGTCCACCAAACTTAACGAACCAAAATAAAAATGAATTCTGTAAGGTACGAGGTAAATGGTTCTATAAGAGTTGCGCCATTCTGATAAATTTAAATTATATTTTACTCACTCATTAAGTGTACAAAATTGGATTGAAACACATGCTCTTCGTAAAGAAGACGCAATAGCAAGATTTGTTATTTACTTCCTACGGACATACTTCTCCATTTTATATTTAAGATTCATATAATTAACTTATAAACAACTTAACCTAAACAAGAACTTCTACAAACAAAACATGTGGATGACTGAAAAATAATACTAACATAATAAACTATGGCAGGGCATAATATAACAAGAATATAAATAAATGTTTTAATACAGTACAAATAATAACAGGAAAACAGTAACAATAAATAAACTATAACAATAGAAATAAAATAATAAACTATAGCAAAATATAACAAGAATATGTATAACAATGTTTTAAAACAGCAACTATAACAGTAAAGCAGTAACTATAACAGTAAAGCAGTAGTTATTAGTTTTGTTTGTATGTTAAATTAACTTACTACAGATTCATGCGGTACAGTTAGGGAAAATTCCACCTAACAATTTTAGAAAACAATACACTACACTCCACGTGAAATCGAGCCTTTCCACTACAGATGGGTTTATTATAATGTATACCGTACTGCCTTCACAGGTCTGGCATTAATTTTAATTAAACTAATGAGGACCATGGGTGCTTAGTAATGAATTCCTCAAGATAATAAATCCTGTAGATTCTCTAAAACCCTTACAAAAAATCTATGAATTGGGTTCAACCTTCTATTTTGACAAATTCAGTATCATGATATTTTTTATATATAATTACTTGGCTACATTTGAAGCATTACAATATGATGGAATCTGGCACTCTATTTATCACTTGAGTAGATGGTGCCTCCAAACCTTTTATAAACCCTATCGTGCGGATGGTTTGCTATATCAGTACCGAGTAACTAGTTGTGTTTTAGTGTAGAATCAACCCTCAGATACCTTATTACAAAGAGCATCATGGCGGTTAATTAGGTCTCTATATAGTACGAGTGGATAATCTCCAACATGTTACTATCAAATGGGCGTTGAACGCTCAGATGCCTCCACATATACAAGAATGTTTTATTATAGTTTAATTTGAACGTGAACGAACTGGACATAATGAAGACCTAGGGTTCTAAAGGATTCAGTCAACCCATACAAGGAGATTATATTTTTCAATTTTGTTTACTTGCATTTCACCTTCTTTGCGCTCAAACCATCTGTTGATCTATAAATTGCTCTAACCCAAAGTTTATCCCGTAGTTACCACTGTGTAAATAGCTATTCTACACTATCACGTCTTTGCCCATTCCAAACCATTGTCTCGACTGATTGACTGAAGGTATAGCGAATTGTAAAAGCCATAGTCTGTACAGCATGAAACCAGGGATAGTGAAAGCATGAGAGGGGATGAATAGGCAAGCATGACATCAAATCAAATCAAATCAGATTTTTATTATTTTATTTGCTAAAATTTTGTCATACACACCACAAGAAATCTCATTCAAACATACAATTTTTCAAACTTACCTACATCCATTCATACACCAATTAATCCCACTTCCAACGAAGAATTTAGTCAGTTTTTTTAATTGGTGTTCTCCCGATCATAAGCAAAAAACTCGTCAACATTATAAAATGTTTGTGACACTAAAAAGCGTTTCAAACGAGTTTTTAACACCTTGAGCGTTGGAGTGTTTTTAATTTAACTGTTAACTTATTGACGAAATGAACACCCGCCTGTGAAGGCAAGCGTTCATAAACCACCGTTCTGTGTCTACCAGTCTCGGCCATTTATCATGGCACATTTAGACATACAAAACAGAGTTGTTTCCAAGATGTAGAGACTGGGCAGCGTCAACAGTTTAAAGGCTTCCTTGCACGACTCTCTAAATTTCAACTTAGCGATAATGGGGATCGCTTGTTTTTGCAGCTTGAACACTCTCAGGAATTGATTGTTTGCACAAGCAATACATTAATGTTTGTCTCCACTCATCTTCCTCGGCCCAGACACTAAAGAGATAAACTTTTTGACCAGGTCAAGAAATAAAAATTGCAGCTGCTAGATAATAAAAGAAGTCCTTGGGCTGATGATCAGTATTCCGTGTAAGTACAGTGTATTAGAAAGCCTCTTTTGAAACAGTAAAGGAGTGGACTCTGCAAAAATAAATGAATTTGTTGGATTACTCAATTTTAAAAGCAAACATCGCAGGCTACAGTCCAAAGCAGTGCATTTAAATTAAATACTTTTCTCAGTTTTTTTACCTAGTGGTAAAAAACTGAGAAAAGTAATAAAATAAAAACTACTAATTAGTGTTAGTACACTAATTAGTATTTTTTACTCTTTTTATTCATTTGTAGTTTAGTTTTCATTGTTATTAATAATTTTATAGTTTACTTGCACTGTTATTATTTATCTTTATTATTTATTCATATAATGTCACATTTTATACAGTAGGGTACTTAAGTTAAATACTTTTCCCATTTATTATAGCCTATACTATCACTAATTTTATTATAATTTATACATTTCTTATCTATTGTTAATTATGCCTATATTTGATTTAGAGTCCAGTTGCGTTTGTTTTGGCCCTTTTCTCTATGTATTATTTAATCATCTTATCATAAGTTTATAAATGTAAATTGGTTTTTAACCGTTGAAAGGAAATAAATAAAAGCAACACAGACACCTCGCAAAATAAGATCCACACAATCTTCCAATGGTGTACATGACCCAATCCGTCTCCTAAACCCATGTCTTTATGAGTATGCTACAACAAGCATATGTCAGAACTTATTCATTGTATGAACAATTCACCTAAGAACTATCCCACTATTGGACCAATTAAGAAATCCAATTAATTCTTTCATGAATAGACATCGGTTTGTTGGTAGGGTTAAGTTCTTTTACGGTCTTGGACTCATATTTTACATTTACCTAATCTTGTCTACTTTTGTACTTTGGAGAAGACTGAAAACATTTTTAATCTTCTGTCATTTGTTATTTGATTGGAACCACTAAGATTGATTGGAAATTAGTAACATGGAGAGAGATCAGATAAAGGTAAATTGGGTAGAGAAACAGTCATCGAGGAATCTCTTGAGAATTAACTTCGAGATTGTTTTTATCTTGTATATATAAATAATATTAGGATTAACTAATAAAAGGGAGTTTGGGGCAGCTTTTCAACAATTTCATTAAGTTACCTCACGTTAGGATTAGTTTAGAACTAACCAGGCCATACTAAATTGGGAGGAGTAGTTTAGTCCATTCTGAGCAGTGAAAACTAAACTATTCCTGATGTCGTATTATTAGTTTTAGCAATAAACCTTGCATTATTTTAAACTGATTATAAAAAAAGGCAACAGCAGTTAATTTTTCATATTAGTTACCAACAACCCATGCGTTAGCTATACTATTAGTATCAATGTAATGAAGAATGCAATGAAAACGTCTAAAACTTTTGTACTCTATCAAATTTCTTAGGCAGTTATAATCAATTTTGATTATTTATGATATAAAAACACCATTGTATTAAGTAAACCATAATTTATAATTAATTATGAAAAGGATAACAATTAGAAAATGAACCACTGTTCTCAGTTTACTAAAAACATAAATCGTTAATTGTAAAACGAAACTCTTTCAGCGATGTTGAATGTAGAGAGTTGTTTTGTTTGCGAGTACTGTAATGTACTCCTGGTTTTGACAGCCCTGTAGGATTCGTTGCGCATTGTTTTGAGTGACTTGTTGTATACCTGAATGAGAAAGGCTTTACTTTTGTAAACATTGTGTTCGTCAATGGTTCTATTTTAATTTGATTTCGTTCAAAATTAAGACCAAAACAGTAATCAAGTTGCTACTGTCGCAGTATAGAATGACGATCATACGAATAAGGAGATTTATGCTTGAAATTGTGTTTTGCGCGCGCGTGCGCGCGTGCGTGCGCGCGTGTGTGTGTGTGTGTGTGTGTGTGTGTGTGTGTGTGTGTGTGTGTGTGCGTGTGTGTGTGTATGGATTAAATAACATGAATGATTTCATAAATCCTCGATAGTACATTGAAATAAATGATTAATAGTTCTGTATTTTATTCTTAAATTACACTTGCGAGTCATCTATAATATAAAAATGAAACTGTTCGTGTGTAACAGCATCACTCACAAACGGCTGGACGGATTCGCCTAATTTTTTTTAAAATTTGTTCGTCTTGATCTGCAGAAGGTTATAGGATACTTTTTATCCCTTTCCCGATTCAGGATTCCGCCCCACTGGTTACAGAAATACCCGTAAGAAATGCATTGCAGCAAACATATGTTATTAAGTGAAAGAGTCTTTTCAAATTTTTAATCAGCTGTTCTTTGTAAACATATATAATGCGACAAAAAATATATTTATATATAAATTTCTTTACACTTATAGTTTTAAAGCATAGAGTACAGCTTAAAGAGAAACGACAAATTTTGTTTAAACTGTTTCTGCAATCATAATATATAAAAATGAATGTTTGTGTGTTTGTCCTTTATAGACTCAGAAACTATTGGACCGATCACTATGAAAATTTGTATTTTTCTATGTAGAAGGTTTATACGCAATGCCCATTGATTATGTAACTAACCACCAGGCTGTACTGCAAGATATAAAAGTTATCAAAGCGCCTGAATGATTTCATAAATTCTCGATAGTACATTGAAATAAATCATAATAGTTCTGTATTTATTCTTAAATTACACGTGCGAAGCCGCGGGAAACAGCTAGTATTACATAAAAATGCGTAAATTCGTATGACATATTAACTGCTTCAATTATATTTACATTATCATTGAAAATTTATTTAACTTTGAGTATTGTAGTGTTTTATACACACACACACACACACACACACACACACAGAATTTTTTAGTGTTTATATATATATATATATATATATATATATATATATATATATATATATATATACTAAACATTTATTAACACTCAAAATAATGTTATGTAAATGTACGCCAGTCGCAACTGACTATAAACATGTATAGATGATATATTTCCATCTATACCAAAACTTTATTTTTCATTTCAGGGAAGAAGAGGCAAAGGTAGATTATTTTGACGTTAATTTTAAATAATTTCTCTGTTGAGTTTGAAATGTATCATTATTTTAAATTTTAATATTTACTAAGCAAATTTAAAATATTATAATAACAAACATCTCAGAACAGAATTCCTTCTTTTTTATGGAAGCAGTATTAAATTGATTATTTATGTAGCTAGGACTCTTCTAAATCTTTTAAAAATTGTTTATGTTTCAATATCAACAAAAAGTTGTCAAAAATTATACTGTTGTTTATGTTCTCTTCTTACAGTGGATTATCTGTAACCGGATAGGCTACTGGTGGATGGAGTTTGTTAGCAGTTTCTTTGAATTTAATTACTGACACAGCTTTCTTAAATATGATTTGTTAATCATTACTGGATAAGATATTTTATATCTTTTAAATAAAGTTTAAAAACGCATGCTTAAAAATTGTTTAATTTTTAAAAGTTTATTATCATACCTTCACGTAGTCTTCACTAAACCCAAGATACACTACAGTAATATTCACATAGCTATAGCTTAAATTCCAAAATACTTCTGATTTATTTCTTAATCTTATGTACCTTCCTCCACTGGAGGAACTTCAACGTAGTTGAAATAAACAAGTATTTCCAAAGGTATCATTAAATAAACAAAATATTAAATTAGAACAGCTAATCTCAGACAATATGCACACACAAATTAGTAATAAACAACTCCTTCAAATCAAAGCATATCTGTATAGGATACATCATGGGAAGGAAATACTACATTGGTTTCATACATTACAAAGCAATTTCAATTCACAAACTCTGTTTACGTCATTAGGCATGTCAACATTTAAAATAATTTTATTTGACTAACCGTTACAAAGCCTATTACACAGGGGGTTGGCAAAATATCTCTCCTATCTGTTTGCTCGTAAGTATATGGAGTACAAACTGATCAATAGATTTGAAAATTTGGTATGAAAATTCATTTTTATACCAGCAACATAGAGATCATTGATTATGCATGTCACTCCGTGAGATTTAGCTGAATGTTTGCAAACATTTTTACATTAGTCTTTTGCGTAATCATAATAAAAACGAGAAAGTAATAAGAATATAATAACATTTATATAGTAAAGAAGTATGATGATTGGACATTTATATAGTAATGTTTGATGATGGTTCACGTGTATCCATCGGATTTTGCCCGACATTTAAGCCAATCATCCAGTAATATGGCACAATTCGTCTTCGGTCTGCCTGAGGACTGTAAAAATAACTTTGTTGTATGAAACTTGAATTTGGGTAAAGCAACTTCGGCGAAGCTGTTACTCCAATGTGGTCTAGCACTCACCTAAGCTATAATAATTTAGTTTTAGTTTCTATCTCTATAACAAAAATATCACGTAGCCTGAAAATTTTTATTTTGAACATTTTTAATTGTCTGTAGAAGCAAATAATGTACAATTTTACATGTTTCTTCACACATATTTCTTCAATGTCGATGATTTTTTTATAGGAAAGAGAGCTACCCTCTATTGGTCCGATTTTAGTTATCAATAACTATTGTAAATTTTCACTAAAAACCATTATTGTATCGTATCATTCGCTTAACACTTGACCTTGAGCCCAAGTATATAATTTTGATCCTCATTTTCTATTTATTGCTCTTACAAATATGCCACTATTTAATGGTCTATTTTCTTCATCATTTAGCAGGCGGTATAAGCCTGTGAAACTTAATATTCTCTATGTTCGCTGTAAATATAAACATTTATACAGTGAATTCTATTATTAAAAGTATGAAATCTATAAACTGAGCGCAAATACTCGAGAGTGTGAATCCTCAGAGAACAAGAGGATCGCACAATGCTGTCAGAGACAGAGACTTGTGTGTGACAGGCGGCTGACAGTAGAGGTTCATGTGCTCCCGGAACACTCAGGAATGTTTTGTCTCAGCTGAAACAGTAAATACGAGAATTTGCAGTAAATGTGTCTTGAAGCTTCTCTCAATGTCGTTGCTTAGATGGATACAATTGGATACATTACTGTGATACACTAAAATTTGTCTCGATGTCGTTAGCAAGACAGGTGTAGCTGGATAGATTACTAAGATACATTTAAATGTGCCCCCTTGTTTATTTAAATTACTATTAAAAGTCCTGTGCATCTAATTTAAATATAAAAAATATAATGTTTGAATCAAGTTATTTGTAGTCAAATTCCTTCTGGAACTAGTCTCATAATCCAGATGCACTTACATCTCGCACATAGGCTAGATCAATCCATTCCATTCAGATTGCATGTAATCCAAATACATGCTTTGTATTGTGATTAAAAAGCAAAATGTTTACTTGGTTTTGAAGTTAAGTGACTGACTAGTACATTACATTTCAACAATCACTTCTCTTTTTTTATATGGTTTAACAATCAGTTACAATTTCCCAGGAACCGAAGGTCTATCTCGTATATTTCTTAATGCATTAAAAAATAAAATGTTAATTATTTAAAAATAATGAAGTAATAATAAATATATTTCAAACATTTAACAAAATAATTCTTAAAAAGCCTTGGAGTTGAACTCCTGCTTTTATCAGATTCATCATAAATAATTCAGAAATAAATATTGTTGCAAATATGATGAAAAATAGTAGTTGTTGGTTACTTGATTTGTATTAAAATATGATAAAATTAAACCATTTACTATAATTAATTAATCGAAAAAATATAGATTTTTGTTAATAATTACACCTGTATAAAGAGATTGGGTTAGAACAGTAGGTAATCACTATGTGCAGGCTATATTAGACCAAAACTCAACAAATGTTCATCTTAAATAGTTCATACACCATTTAACGTGTAAATATTGTATACAATAATTTAATAATTTTTCTTGATCAATAGTGTTTTTTTAATTTTTAATAGTTTTTGAAGTATCGATCCGTACTGCCACGGCCAACTATATTAGCACAACTATAAGTCGGGGCACTAACACAATTAATATACGAGTGCTCGTACTTGTTCATAATACAGTATTGTCAAACTTTGTAGCTTGTATTAATAAAGGAGAATTAGTTCAAAGTTGTACTCCTCAATCTTTAGAGAAGTGTGGAACACATTTTTACTATGTGGGCGGCTACTCATTTGTTGAGTTAAATACCATAAACTTCAACGTAATTTTGTAGAACGTTTTCTAGTGCTCTTTTAACGATTGTCCTCCCCGATTACGGAGTCTTGGCTAACTTGACTTAAAAGGTGGTGAAGCAAATATGTAACTTGGAAGGTAATTTATGTGAAATCATAGGTGCTCACTTCTGCCCTACTGGCCCTTCCAGTTAAAAGTCAGCAGTAACTACGAAATATTGGAAGATACTCAGTAAATGCTATAAAATATTGCAGAAATGTCCATGCCACGTCATAGACAAACACTAAGACAGATTTGATTTCTAACTTCAGGACTATATTCTAATTAATTTGTAATTTAAATCTATTCAAAAATTTTTTACGTGTACTACATTTTGCAAGTAATTCTTGATTAGGTATATAAGTATGATAATACTTTTAAAAGTGGGTAAACAGCCATCAACGTAAATAAGAAAATTTAGAATAATAGCCTACTGCTGTTTTCTTTCAGTAATCAGTATTGAACGAAAATTTTTGTTATTGGAGTAATACGTTTATCAGTAAAATAAACTCCAAAAGTGCTCTACAGCGCTGCTGATGACTACCAAATGCGCCACCACATTCACCCCCCGCCCCGACCCACCCCCGCCGTTATATCAATAATAGTCCTAATTACCGGGTATTTAACACGTTTTACGCCGCTCTATGAGCCCACTTTGCGAAATGACACTGGCCGAACACACGCAAGTCGCAGATAACATCTCGTACCATTGTTCTGATAAATATTATTTTCAATTACAAAGATTTTATCGCGTCTTCACCACGTGTTCGTAGCCCTTTGTCAGGCGACACTCTCATCAAACATACTATAAATAAAGTATCAATTAAAGCAACACCGAGAGTACTTTTAGCCATTATTAGACATTTTTGTATGAGTTTTTGTTAGATGAAGCAAGAGATATTTTATGTACAACCTTATTTTATTCATGAGAATAGTCATTTTTAGGAGAGAGGTTGATGGACTGATAAAAATGAAAACTACTCGTACCATTTTTTGCGAGAGGTCGATATAAGAAGAGAGCTTAGGTATTTAGTCCAGTAGCCGAGAGTCAATTTATCGAATAGTCGATAGCGCGATTTAATCGATAGTCAGCTGCTTTAGTTTTGGCATAGTCATAATTTCTTTATTACTGCACGAGTGCAGAGGCTAAATTATGGCCACATGGCCATTTCTTACATTTAACCTCAACAAAATCCAACTACTGAACAAAATAGATAACTCCAGTTGAAAAATTACTGGACTTTTTTTGGAGTTTATTTGCCACAATTAAACATATAAGTCAGCTTTGCAAATCGAGTATTCATTACTAAGACCTCAGCTGTATCCAATCCCACGTGTTTCATCCATTCGGTACAATCTGATGGTCAGTTTTAAGCATTTTAAGGTATAAGAAATTTGATCTGAGAAAAATTATAATTTGCTATGTTTACCACTTTCGATCCCCTCCCATTTCGACCTATACCAAAACTAGTGCTTTAATAAAATTGTTTCCTCCCTCCAGTACTAGGAAAAAATACATTGCTACTGTTATCAAAGAACTACTTAAGAACTATTGTATCCAATAACGTAGTATACATACTATGCTTGAGTTTTTTGTTTTGGTTTTTTTACTTTTGTTAAAAAAAAAATTATGGTTGCCTGTAAAGTCGGTTTTACGGGCGAAGATTTTACGTGACAACGTCTTTTTCTCGGTAGAATATTTATTGATATGAATATTATTAAATTGCACAATAGGAACAAGGAATTGAATGAAAATAAGAATTGCACAAATTTTAACTATAGAAATATATTTTGTTTACTAAAACATTGTACATAATTTGAAATTAATTAAAATTTTTTATTGTAAATGGTAAAGTTGAATAAAACATTTACTAAAATTGGAATTTGAAATTCTTGCTAAACACAGTTAAATTCTAACTCCGCGCGTGGTGATTGGTCGGTTTAGTTCGTTTGTTTGGTCGCACTGTTATGACAGGTTAGAGGTTATAATTTGTTATTTTAAATGTTTGACTAGCAATACGCGCTGTTTCTTCTCAATCGACTGAATTACTATTGATTGCAGAGTGATTTAAACTAATAATTTACTTAACACTATCAACATTTGTCAATAGTATGACATAACCTATAAACTCAGTTTCTCAACTTTTGTGTCAATCTAACAATTAATCAATCAATCATAGTTTACGATAATGAAATATCAGTGTACAATTATTTACCTTTATTGTTGTAGTTGTTGTAAATGACGAATCTAAGCACTCCACATTTTCACGAATAAACATAGTTATCTGCTTTATCCCGTGCGGCGGACCCACAGTTATCTGCTTTATCCCGTGCGGATCCCGTGCGGCGGACCCACTGGACGGGCATCGTAACGTTACCGGGCGTTACACTTTTTCATGAGTGACTCCGAGCCGCAACCTAATTTAAGACGTTGTCACGTCAAAAAAAAAAAATGAATTTATGGGTGAAGATTGCTGAGGTCATCGCCAAGGCTTCGAAGTATTCGCCATTTCCCATTTTTCTAACATTGGACTCGGAGTGATTGATAACAGCTAAGTTTAGTCTTGTCTACGTCAGAACTCATAAACTCGCAGTTCTGTCGGACCCTCCTCGGCCAAGATTTATGGAGGGGTTCGTAAAAGTTTATTAATTTCTCCAGTTGCCGCCGCCGACCGTCAGCGCTGGAGTTGTTAAATGATCTGGGAACTGCAACTTGTTACAAATTATCGAACTTCACTCTCCAGAGCTTTTACTGTTGCGAGGCTTCCCATTACTTCATACTGGAGCAATACCTTTGTGTTTGTCTGTAGAGCAATGCATTGCTTATTACTATCTCAGCTCGTGAGATCTGACCATTCCCAATTAATTATCAACTTTAAAATGATAGCAAAAAGTCGGTCATGGTTTTTATAATTATAAAAATTACTGGATATCTGAAACGAATGTTTACAATTAGATAATACTTGTATTTTTAAATAGTATCAGTTGTCATATTTTATGCGGCGCTAGCAATAAACATTGATGAATAAAACACTAATCAAAGCAACGCTAAAGGTGCATCTAGTACTTATTGGTAATAAATTTACTTGAAAATGTAATGCACTTAAAAATTTAAATAAATTGAAATTCCAAATGAATAACGATGGAGTCCTAAAGTTAGAAATTAAATCTGTCTCAGATCTCGTCTATGAAAAGGCATGGCCATTTCTGCAATATTTTATAGCATTTACTGAGTATTTTCCAATATTTCGTAGTTACTGCTGACTTTTAACTGGAAGGGCCAGTAGGGTAGAGTGAGCACCTATGATTTCACATTAATACCTTCCAAGTTATGTATATTTGGTTCAGCATCTTTTAAATCAAGTGAGGCAAGACTCCATAATCGGGGTGATCAATCATTAAAGGAGCACTATAAAACGTTGTACAAAGTTACATTAAAGTTTATCGTATTGAATACATATAGTAACAATGTGTTCCATACTTATCCTCTTATGAGGTAAGATTAAGGGGAGATGTACGCCCTATACCAGCTCATGTTAATTTTCAAATATTTATGTTCATTTTTCTCAAGAACTATGATACCTAACGAATTGAAATTTTTAGCACTTCTAAAACATACTATTATACACAAGCCCTGCCACTTTTAAAGATTTCAAATCAATATTTTTGGCTTTAGAAATTTTTTTAGGATACTCAATATTTTTTTCAATTATTTGTTTTAAAAAAAAAATTTTTTTATTTTTATATTTTGACCTAGACTTATGAAAGTGGCAGGGCTTGTATGAATAGGTACGTTATATATATGATATAAATTTCATGAAGATTGGACAACTAGTTCCTGAGAAAAAGGAACATTTATGTCAAAAAAGTAAATTTTCGGTAATTCACAAAACACTTTTATGTATACAAAAATATGATTGAAAAGTACCTTTTAAAACATTCCTGCTTCATAGTCTTGTTCCTTGGCCTTATCATCATCAATTAGTTTCTTCCTCACCATTCTTGCCCGTTTCCTAGCTTGCTTTGTCTCTTCTTCACCAGCTTTTTCGGCTTTCCTCACTCACTCGGTCCTCATCAATCTGACGTAGGGTATAAACACAGTTTTGGCCTAGCTTTATACCTAGATCATTAAGCACTTTTATTCTGCCTTGACTTCCTTCATTAAAAAGTAATAATACTGTCAAAAACACCACATCTTAGTGTTTGCAGGCCTACAAAACTTAATTTAGGTATACGCGTCCACAACACAGAATTAAAACTTTCGTTTACATTCTGTGTTTGACCATGGAGACATTTTTTAAGCAGGTCTGGTGAAAATAATATTAAAATATTATTAAAATAATATTAAGTAATATTAAAAAAGTGCAAGTTATGTATATTAAAATGCTCAAAACAATATCCTATAGTTCAGAACGTCTTCGATACGTCAAACCACGGATCCGTGCGCCCGACTAGCATGTTTTTTAATTTTTTTTAGCATATAAATATAACCCAAATATATATGTATTATATATCACTGAACTCAGAAAAATCTATACTTTAAGATAAAAAAAAAATATTGATTTTTTTTACAATATAGGCGTACATGAGAGCTGAAGGTGCATTTATTACTTCTTATAGTACAGTGATAATGGAATATAAGTTACTCTTAGCAGTTCGTATAATTCACTTAATTCTTTATCATCATGATGAGAAAGCCGCAGCTGTGGTAGGTATCGGATAATGCGATTGCTTAAACGTATCTTATATTTTTTAACCTCTAAAAAAGGAAATATTCTGATTCTAAAAACGTAACTTTTTTAACATATAGCAATAGATAATGTCCTAAATTCTGTTATACTGTCAAACAGTTCACAGTCAATAATACATTAATTTAAATAAAGGAGTGTAACCAATACAAAATTTAGTAATTATATTGATAAATTCAATGTAACTATTAATATATTTTTACTACTCGTAGCCAAGGATTATAGACACAAACAATAATAGGAAGTTAATGTTCCATTTCAGCTGAACAGTATTCATTATTATCTCTTCACATTATGAAATAAATTTTATATTTTTACGGTGATAATCTTACGACAATAGTTTTGTTTTGTTTTAAACAGCTGATTAATAACTATATGTGCTGTTTAGTTCACTTTAGGTATATATTGTAAAGGATCTTACCAGTTTCTACTACCAAGTTGTTGCAGGAAATTTGATTTCTTTTTTCTCCACTTTTGGTTTCTTAAATTTTGTAAACTTACCTTAGAATATGTTCAATTATATTTTTTATCGGACAGTTAATCTTATGCCATGTGTACATATTAAACAAATCAATTTATTTTATTTGTCGATTTCAAACAAAGATAATTGCTTATTGCCATTACTAATGACTAATATTAATTATTATCTTTACATTAAATTAATGTAGTTAAATGTTCGTATTTAAAACTTAGCATGTTTTAAGGATTTGTTTGATGTAATTATCAAATCTACCAAATAGAAATGAATTACTCAATAGTTGTAATTTACCTATTCCAAGACTTTTGCTTATAAATGCGACGATTAGGTTATGTGGTAGACCTGATACTTTTTTAATTGAAGTTGAGATGTCTAAGTGAAAACAACACATTGTAACTTAATATTATTGTATGATTTATAACGTCATGTGGAAGAAAACATTCAAGAACAAGACAATAATTTACAGAGCACCCAACTGATTATTTAAAAATTGTACTTGGGTTTAGGAAATATTTAAATTTAATCATATTATACCAATGCATTGTTGAGAACAGCAATATTTTGTGACGTACAAGAAGGACCTTATCGCTTTTACAAAAGTCCTCACATGCAGGATATCCGCTCTGTCCACCAAACTCATAAATCTTTTATCCTGCTTGAAGAATCAATTAATGGGATCTTATAGTGTTGTGGATTCTGATGACACACCCTCCTCGGCTTTCCTCAATGAGCCATAAACACCACCCTCCCCTTTTCCTTCTCACCACTCCCCTACTATAATCACGTGACCTTCCCCAATCATGTCCCGGATGGCTAAAAGCCACAATAAATCTCTCTCCCTGCCCAGTGACGCTGTCGATAAACCAAACAATAAAACTATCATCACTTAACGCTTCTGCCAGATTCAGAGGACAGGGCCAATGGCTTGAATATAATTTTAAATTTATCGTATATAGCAAAAGTTAAGCTGTAACATAACTTGCAGAGTATTAACTAGATATAATGTAACCATTAAATAGTTTTATAACACGTTCAATAAATTATGATAGAAAGTGGTCAATAGCCAGTATTGCTAAAAATATTTTCATCCACGAATTTTGTCACCGTCATACGGTTGTACAATTTTACACGATGACAACCATGCATCTTCACTAAGGTTGAAATAATAAGTTTATGATATTCATACAAAAAACAGTTGAAATTAAAATAATTTTTCTATTTTTATGTGTTATCCAATCTAAAAATATATTTATATAATGAAAACAATTGTGATGCACTTTTAAAAATATTATTTTAGGTGAATTTTTAAACCACCTTTTACACTGCGTCTGTGTAAAATATTTATCTCTATGAGAGCATACAATTCCTAAATGTTCTTTACGAATGTTGGCATGATGTATTACAAGTATGTAACTAGGTATAGTAGAGTTGGGTTATATGGCCCATCATAAGTTAAAGAGCAAGGTTTTGGTTAGGTCTAAATTGTTCTTTAAGCAATTTTAACGGTTTAAAGTTGCATGGGTGTGACACCTAGTATCAGGGGTACTCAATACTGAGCCCGCGGGCCGCAGGCAGCCCTCGACAAAATTTTTGTGCCCTTTAAAATTTGTAGAACTGCATAATTAATAAAGAACTAAAGTTCATGAATTTTCGTAAGAGCTGAAGAAGTTACTAAAATACTCAGGATTTTCGTCTTTATTTTATTTGAATGCACAAAATGATTAGCAGAGAGATAGAATAAATCAGGCCTCCGAAATCAATCTGGTAACCAAACGTAACGTAACCTAACCTAACGTTTGAGAAGAAAAATTACAAACTTTAATAAAGTCCGTTGGTCTTGGACGAAAGCCTTTTTGGTGCAATGTAAATAATTAGCTAAATACAAAGGCATCTTATCCTGTACTATCAAAAAGTGAATCCTTTCTCAGATGTCGAAATAGAGTGTGTTATAACTGTTTGTAAATAAATCATTTCCTGAACTGTAAACAAATATTGGATTGTGCTGCAAAATTACAGCTGTCAGTTTCAAGTTGCATGAGATGAAACTCAGGTCAGTAGACCTATCAGTAAATATAATTGAAGAATTGCAGTACTTCAAAATGTTTAGTCTTACCATTGACGCAGCCCCAGACATTACATCTAACTTCTGAATTCTTTTTTTTTTTGAAAATATTTGTCCAAAGATGGTGGCATAGAGGAACATCTTTTACGGATTGGTTCCATTGAGTGGTCAAACAAGTGGTAGCTAAACTTTTTAATGATCAGAGCACTGTGATAAAGAAAATATTTTCTGTTTGCACAGATGGTTAACATGGCACCTATCAATAACAGCGCAAAATGTAGGTTTTGTTAAATTCAGATTTTTCTACGTTTATGCATTTAGAAGTTAGGTTACGAAATAATAGGATTTTTCGTACATTTACAATTGGTCAATGATGCAAGCTATCAGTAACACTACATTTTGAGATCTACCATCTGATTTATTCTTTAGATGGACAATTAACCTATTTGGCTGAGCGTTAGTGAAGCCTATCAGTCGAGGGGCTGGAAATCTTATTTCTGTCTGTTTGTCCCCACGCTATCTTGAAAACGAACTTACCTATATACTTGAAATTTTGCATAAAACTCCATTTATATATTAGCAGCACAGAGTTTGATGGTAGTTCATGTTAGTCCATGGGATTTGGCTGAGAGTTAGCACATATATTTAAATTGGCCTTATGAGTAACCATAACGGTGAAGAAAAAATAGCAGGATAAGTAAATTGGTAAACAACATGAAAAAATCTATTACTTATGAATCTTACTTTTTCCAATATATTGAAGGTCAAAGTTATTGACAATATTTTTATTCAGGGCACTCTTTCTTTGTAGTATACTCTTTAACTCACCGGAACTGTTATTATTTAAACACTGCTATGAAACCGTGCTCAATTAATAAAAGTGTGAATGTATGAAGTGGCAAGATAACTCAATGAAATTCATTGGCAGACTTCAAATTTTGAATTGAATAAGCTATAGGAATATAGCTAATTAAAAACTTTGCATGCTACATCAGCAGATACTGTTACGCGAAACATGGTGTAACGTACTCCAAACGTGAAATAAACAAACGACGGATATTAAAATTTCTGATATTTGCCATCGTTATAATAATAATAATAATAAATATTTCACTGTGTAAACAATGTACAAAATTGTATTGCAATTTTAAGTTTTATATGTTAACTAAAATTTCCCATTCATTCACGACAATTTGACTCATTCATACATACAATAGTTTCCATTCTTAATCTCGTTCATTCGGATTTGTCCACTCTAGCCGCAGTGTCAGTCAGCCAATTCAGCGGTCTCCCAATCGTGTGTTAAAACTCGTCTGTATTATAAAATGCTGCTCGGATTAATGCTGATTTCAGACGAGCTTTAAATGCCTTGGGCATATTTGCACTTTTAATGGAATTGGCAGTCTGTTGGCAAATTGAGCGCCTGCCTGTGAAGGCAAGCGTTCATGAACTACCGTCCTGTGTCTCGCAGTGCGGTAATTATCCCTGCCTCTGGTTTCATAAGAGTGTTAAATTTTATAAGTTAAAAAATATTAACACTATATTTCGAGGATTAACATAAAAATTTTAACTATGTTTCAAGGATTGAAATCTACCCTTTTATTCAGATGAACAAAAGTCCCTGAGATAAAATAATTAAAATGTGGGAGTAGACTACCACTTGTTAAACTATTATTTAAACTATTCAAGTGATGCTTGACGAACGGAACGAACTCTAAAGTGGATAGAATGAACCCAAGCGATCTCACTACGCAGCGTAGTGTTATAATGTTTTGTAACATTTAACGATGGCAAATTTCCAAAATCCGATTATCCTTTTAAAATTTCCATCGTTAATAACAAACTTTAAACAAAGAAACAAAGAACATATCGATAAATATGGACACAACATTGATCTGGATTGTTTGGATTGTTTGAAACTAGAGTTACATTATTATAATTTGTATTCTATTCCAAATCGAATACTTTCTATGATTAATTCTTCATTTTACTTACTGCGAAACGCATATTATATGTTGCGTGTAAATGTTCTGTGTAGTGAGTTACTATGAACTATGTTCCTTAAATAACCTTTTGCCGTACTACGTTATAAAAGAAATAGTAAGTTCATTCCCTAAAATGAACATACAATGATTAACACTCTCAGCTACATGTAAGTATGGTGAGAGAGAATAATTATATTTTCAGCAGATTAAAAGAGACTGCTGTGTTGAAAGTATTAATATTAATTATTAACCCTAGTTTTATTTTTCGTAAAATATAACTCTCTAAATAACTCTATTAGTTATAAACATAACATAAATGTCAATGTTATAGAATATTTATTTAATGAATGACATAAATAAGTCGGATCTTTTGTAATAACATTAAGGATAATACGAATGAGTTAAAGCTGACAAGGATCGTCTATAAACTATTAATCAGTAGCCAAATATCAAACCTACGTTAAATCGATTAAACTTCAATGCATAGCCAATGAAGATATCATCTATTAATAAGCGATCAATTAATGCCTAATTTGAATAACTACTGGCTAACATATAATTTAGGACTAGGCCAGAGCTGATGATTTATTAGATAAGCTAGTCAAACAACTAACCCGACAAGTGGTAGGTGGAAAATACCATGTGTTACAATAGGTTACAACGTCATTCATAAAAGTTCTTCTACATATTTATATAATTTTACATGCAATGGGCATATGGATTTTATGTCATCAAACAGCAAGTGCAAAGAAACGTCAAACTAGTCAAAAAGTCACCACTAATTTCCCGTAAAATATTTACAATAATAATCCTGATTTTAAAATGTGATCATAGATTCATTTCTCGATATAAATGCAATTTGTTTTCAATATAAATGTGAGATATATAGACTCAATGTGATAGAGTAGAGATGTGAGCTCTGTCAGATTCATCAAAGAGAAAGCTGAGCTGTTATTGTTCAATCCACACAAGCGGAACACTAAGAGAACAGACCTGTCCAAACATGTTTGCTAACGCGTGATTGGTTCCCAGAACATTACTCTATTACTCGTGAGCACGATCAGATTATAACATGTTCAGCATCCATATTCTTCCGTTAACGCGTGATTGGTTCCCAGAACATTACTCTATTACTCGTGAGCACGATCAGATTATAACATGTTCAGCATCCAGATTCTTCCGTTAACGCGTGATTGGTTCCCAGAAAATTACTCTATTACTCGTGAGCACGATCAGATTATAACATGTTCAGCATCCAGATTCTTCCGTTAACGCGTGATTGGTTCCCAGAACATTACTCTATTACTCGTGAGCACGATCAGATTATAACATGTTCAGCATCCAGATTCTTCCGTTAACGCGTGATTGGTTCCCAGAACATTACTCTATTACTCGTGAGCACGATCAGATTATAACATGTTCAGCATCCAGATTCTTCCGTTAACGCGTGATTGGTTCCCAGAACATTACTCTATTACTCGTGAGCACGATCAGATTATAACATGTTCAGCATCCAGATTCTTCCGTTAACGCGTGATTGGTTCCCAGAACATTACTCTATTACTCGTGAGCACGATCAGATTATAACATGTTCAGCATCCAGATTCTTCCGTTAACGCGTGATTGGTTCCCAGAAAATTACTCTATTACTCGTGAGCACGATCAGATTATAACATGTTCAGCATCCAGATTCTTCCGTTAACGCGTGATTGGTTCCCAGAACATTACTCTATTACTCGTGAGCACGATCAGATTATAACATGTTCAGCATCCAGATTCTTCCGTTAACGCGTGATTGGTTCCCAGAAAATTACTCTATTACTCGTGAGCACGATCAGATTATAACATGTTCAGCATCCAGATTCTTCCGTTAACGCGTGATTGGTTCCCAGAACATTACTCTATTACTCGTGAGCACGATCAGATTATAACATGTTCAGCATCCAGATTCTTCCGTTAACGCGTGATTGGTTCCCAGAAAATTACTCTATTACTCGTGAGCACGATCAGATTATAACATGTTCAGCATCCAGATTCTTCCGTTAACGCGTGATTGGTTCCCAGAACATTACTCTATTACTCGTGAGCACGATCAGATTATAACATGTTCAGCATCCAGATTCTTCCGTTAACGCGTGATTGGTTCCCAGAACATTACTCTATTACTCGTGAGCACGATCAGATTATAACATGTTCAGCATCCAGATTCTTCCGTTAACGCGTGATTGGTTCCCAGAACATTACTCTATTACTCGTGAGCACGATCAGATTATAACATGTTCAGCATCCAGATTCTTCCGTTAACGCGTGATTGGTTCCCAGAAAATTACTCTATTACTCGTGAGCACGATCAGATTATAACATGTTCAGCATCCAGATTCTTCCGTTAACGCGTGATTGGTTCCCAGAACATTACTCTATTACTCGTGAGCACGATCAGATTATAACATGTTCAGCATCCAGATTCTTCCGTTAACGCGTGATTGGTTCCCAGAAAATTACTCTATTACTCGTGAGCACGATCAGATTATAACATGTTCAGCATCCAGATTCTTCCGTTAACGCGTGATTGGTTCCCAGAAAATTACTCTATTACTCGTGAGCACGATCAGATTATAACATGTTCAGCATCCAGATTCTTCCGTTAACGCGTGATTGGTTCCCAGAACATTACTCTATTACTCGTGAGCACGATCAGATTATAACATGTTCAGCATCCAGATTCTTCCGTTAACGCGTGATTGGTTCCCAGAACATTACTCCATTACTCGTGAGCGACATCAAATAATATTTTCAGCATCTACATTCTTCCGTCAACGCATGATTGGTTCCCAGAACGTTACTCTATTACTCGTGAGCGACATCAAATAATATTTTCAGCATCTACATTCTTCCGTCAACGCATGATTGGTTCCCAGAACATTACTCCATTACTCGTGAGCGACATCAAATAATATTTTCAGCATCTACATTCTTCCGTCAACGCATGATTGGTTCCCAGAACGTTACTCCATTACTCGTGAGCGACATCAAATAATATTTTCAGCATCTACATTCTTCCGTCAACGCATGATTGGTTCCCAGAACGTTACTCCATTACTCGTGAGCGACATCAAATAATATTTTCAGCATCTACATTCTTCCGTCAACGCATGATTGGTTCCCAGAACGTTACTCCATTACTCGTGAGCGACATCAAATAATATTTTCAGCATCTACATTCTTCCGTCAACGCATGATTGGTTCCCAGAACGTTACTCCATTACTCGTGAGCGACATCAAATAATATTTTCAGCATCTACATTCTTCCGTCAACGCATGATTGGTTCCCAGAACGTTACTCTATTACTCGTGAGCGAGACAAAATTATAAAACTTGCAGTATCCAGATTCTTCCGATAACGCGTGATTTGTTCCCAGAACATTACTCTATTACTCGTGAGCGAGACCAAATTATAAAACTTGCAGTATCCAGATTCTTCCGATAACGCGTGATTAGTTCCCAGAACATTACTCCATTACTCATGAGCGCGATCAGGTTTGATCATTTGCAGTATCCAGATTCCACTGTTAACGCGTGATTGGTTCCCAGAACATTACTCCATTACTCGGGGGCGCGATCAGATTATAACATTTTCAGCATCCAGATTATTCCTTTAACGTGGGATTGCCTCCATTTTATTAATATTTGTCTAATGTATATCACCTGCTAAATTTCAGTAATTTAATTTCACAACAAGCATAATATAATATTTAAAAATTCTATTCTTACTTGAAAATACAATAAAACATTTCAAACAAGTACTATTATAGGTACAGCTATCCTTTATGAAGTACCAACATATGAAGCTATAAAGTACACATTACTGACCACACCGCATTGTAGAATGTACTGCATCTGTGTACACAGGTCAATCATTGTAAGAGCCCTCCCTAATGAAACCATTAAACTTGCATCGCGGAGTAGAAACCAACCGATTTTAGCTTATTATTCGGCCTTCCTTAATCATTAAAATATTTGTCTTACAAAGTTCAATGATTCATTTCATGCTACAAGTATAGAAAGAATTTTAAAAAATGGGCAAGAACACCACTTATTAAAAGAAGATACGGGTTCGCTACACCACGTTCGCTTAACAGTCTTAGCTGATAGGTTCAATGCAAAATGCAAAAGTCTAGGCTCATTTCATTGTTGACAGATTTAACGACAGCTAATCACAAGAAAAACAAATCTTACATCCACTGGCAAACAAAAGAGAAATCGTGTCAGCTTACGTGTGTGAGGCTTCAACGACGCTCAGCCAAATTGCATGGTTGGACATGCACCATCATAAAACTCTTTCTTGTCTATGTAGAAGTTTCATGCAAGATTTGTAGTGTGCAGGTGAAATATTTTTCAAAATATATTTCAACGGTATATTCACATTTGTTCATTAAATTGGTTACATACCATATTAGTTTAAATTATGTCATACACCCACCCATCATAAAGTTATATTGTATGTGTTGGATAGGCTACATGTACACGTGTTTAAAACTCTTACGAGTTTATTAAGTTTGTTTACAAATTTATTTATTCTACTATATTCTAGTTGCCATCAAGGTTACCCATAAGACAATGTAAAAGTATTTGCTAACGCTCAGCCAAACCCCATGAAGTGACATGCACCATCATCAAACTCAGTATTCCATGTATGTAAGTGAAGCTTCATGTACAATTTAAGGTCTGTAGGCCAAAATATCATGCGGACATACAGACAGATATACAGACAGAAATTAAATTTATCCAGCTCGTCTAGTGATATGCTTCGTTAACGATCAGAAAATAAACATTCAATTATATTAAAGTTTAAATTAAAATAAATCTATTGAATTAAAAAACGTATATAAACTTGTTTGGAGTTTTTACTGAACCCAGAGGTAAATTGCATTTTATTGATTATTTAAATTTAATTTTGTCATTATTCATTACGCTTTTATATGAGTATTGTCAAAACAATTAATGGATGGGGTTATATTTGTTTTAATATTGATTTGTTATATTGAAGCATTCAAAGTAGTAACACTTTTAAAATGATGTTATATTATAGTTATCATTCACGAAAAAATTATATGCACTTGTAATAAAACCTTTAAAAATGAATGGTGTATTATTAAATTTGACATTTCAGGGATGCACTAGAACTCTCATGAAAGCAACGGGGGTAAATATGTTACACTGGAGCCAATCTGACAGCGCCCTGACATTTGAAATCTCTAAAGACTTGTGGATAGACTTTTATGCCTGATTCCAAGAGTTTACTAATAACCTGTCATAATATCTTTACAAGAAGTAAGTTAAACTTACCGAGTAATCTAAACAATTAACTGCCATGACGTTAACAGGAAAAACAGATGTTAAACTTAACATTATTAATTAAAGAAAAATATAATTGTTTCAGGTTGTTCAATTCCAACTATTTTTATGAAGTTGTAGTTATCCTGGCTATTTAAATCGTTAAATTAATATACCATTCCCAAAATTCTGATCAAAGATACTATATAGGAAGTATGAATGATAATCTATTAAATAGTGATAAGCATATAAGATTTTAGAAGAGTTAATAATGCTTTAAACATTCATTTTTAATTCGTATGAAATTTTATATAAAAATTGCATAACTGTAAAGCAGCCCACTATTTTGATTAATTTATTAGCAACGCAAATATGAAATAACTAACAAAAACATTACTCCATAATTATTATAAAGCTCCTGTTTATTGTTATTACTTCAAAGATTGCCCTATATTCTTTGATATCACTTCGTGTATTGCTGCTACGATATTGTAAACATTACAAAACTGTATACAACTATCATGTTGTTATAAATTCTTACGAGATATATATAACAAGCTAAAACCTAATATAACATAGTCGTTAACAACATGCACATATCTAACCTCGTTCAGACTAGCTATAAGATGCTAATTTAAACTCCAGCCCTTTACGGAATGCTGTGTCTGCTTTCTTTTAAAGCGGAAGGAGATATCAAAATAGGTACTATAAGTAGTTTTGCCTTAAAGGTCACGAGATATAAAAAGATCTTAAAATAATTAATATAATTTTAATGATCTTACAGTTATGAAATCTGTTTTAATATTATTCTACGGTGGGTAATAGCTTAAATATAATTATTAGTTTTCTAACCATTATACGATTTATCTCTTATATGCCATGGTGCAATCATAAAATGAACATTGAAATGAAAATAAAAAGACAACGCTTATTTTAAGTTATCCGAAAATTGATCACAATGTGACAAATACAATTGTATTAACCTATTTAAATTTTGATCAACGGTGGTTAAAATAATTTCAACTAAATCTAATTAAAGCAATGATCTAGATGAGGTGGTAATATTTTCATAATTGTAATCATTGATAATTCCAGTGTCTGTACTTATATTTACATAATGTTAGAAATCATTATAAATATTCTTCCCCTTAAATATATGTTTGTTTATACAGTTTTAAAAATATTTTATGTCATTAAGTCATGTTTTAAGTGGCAATTTACTAGAATTAAAAAATAGTTACAAAAACAAATTAAGAAAGCAAGAACCAATACCAGTTCCAAAGCCTAACTTAGCATTTTTTTCAAATAGTTATTGTTTTTTGGGACCTAAAATGTTTAGTATAATTTCTTCAATTATTAGTTGTGAGAATATAAAGTTATTTTCAAAAACATTAAAGAAGTGGTTATTGGGTTTTGATAAATTAGATTTTCTTCTCTGCATAGATTCCTAGTTAATTAAAGAAAGTAACAGTAAATTTTAGTTTGAATTTATTTAAGTGGATTTTCATTTGCTTTGTAACTGCAGCAGCACACTTTTAATCAATTTTTTTAGGAGCTTATAAAAAAATCAAAGTTTAGTTGAAATTTTCTTTGAGCTAAAAAAGATTTTTGTTATAAAAGGAACCTCTCCACGGGCACTTGCCTCTAGAGGCCCTAGTTATTTTTGAAAATATTTCTTTTAATTTACGAGTGTTTTTGTTTTAATTTTATTTACAAGAATGTTACATTTTTATTTAAGTTTGCTCATTAGGTTTGTACATTGTGTATACATTTGGTTGTTTAGGTTACTTTATTGATGTATTACATTGTGTATACCAATGTATATAATGTGTTATTGTAATATTTTCAAAAATAAATCATATTCTATTCTATTCTATTCTAATCATGACAACCTACCGTATTGAAATACCAAATTTGACTAAAATACTGTATTTAAGGATAAGATTTATAACCATCATGTTTTATGTTACAACTATTTTTTCTAAATAATTTGGTAACATAATTGAAGAAGCAACATATCGACTTCCTTAAGAAAGATGCTGGACTGGGTAATATGAACAATAGTCAAAATATTACGAGAAACAGTTCATTCACAAGTATAGATGAAAATGTTATTTGTTCATCTATATTTAATTCATACACTTATTGAGTTCACCAAGTAATATTTTACATTCTTTAACAATCCAGAATAGAATTTTCATCCCAAAGCGAACAGCGATCTGGAGAGATTTCCTGACCCATTATCACTCCGTCATTACCTCTAACTTGTTCAATAGAAGAGCACCCCTTCCTCCCCCAGCATCATTTCCACCCCAGCCAGGCGATATCGAGATCGTCATTAGAAAACGTTTACGTGTATAATTGGTCTCATTGCAATAAATACGAAAAAGAAAATCATGCTTCACAACGAAATCTGAAGGTCACTCCAGTAAGTTTAATAAGAGAAGTTTTTCTCAATTAACGCCCGCTATTAAAATGTTTCAGAACAATTCATTAACTCGTTTGCTTCTAATTGATACGCTTATTTTACAACTCTTTATTTAGCACGAATTTAGGGAAAACTTCGAAGGCCTGGAATATTTTTATTTCTGTTTGTCTGTCCGTATGTCCGCTCAATATATCAAAAACTAACTAACGTATAGAATTTTAAGTTTTAAGTTCTAAGTTTCATATATATATATATATATATATATATATATATATATATATATATATATATATATATATATATATATATATATATATATATATATATATATACACACTGGCAACATTAAAATCAATGGTGTTGCATGTCACTCCATCGAATTTTGCATAGCGTTAGTGAACGGTTTTACATTCGTGTTATAAGCAAAAATAATGGCAATGAAGAAGATGCTGAGCAAATATATTTTTATACAAACTGAGTACAATCATATGATATTTTAACATGAGACCCTGTAATACATATATGCCTAACCTAACTACCATAGATTTACACATATATATATATATATACGGTATCATTTAGTATACCTACTGTGAAGGAAACAGGATTTTTTCGGACATTTGCTATCGTTCAGTGAAACAAGAAATTTCCGTGAACAATGGCAAATGTCCGAAAAAAATCCTGTTTCCTTCACAATCCTTCCATCGTCAAAAATACCTACTGTATATAATACTTTATATGCACTAATAACGGATTTAATCAGTTATAAAAGTTACTCATTCAGTTGCAAAATACATTGAAGTAAACTAGGATTGGAACATCTCCGAGTATAAATTAGTACAAACCACTTAAAGACTGCGGTATAAATTTTGAAGGGCGGAATAGGAACACGAGTTAAGATAGCCACTGAAGGCTTAGGACAATCGGGGAACGAAGGAATGGAATAGAGTCACGTCCGGCAAATCTCTGTAGGGCTGGTCTGAATGTCCTGTATTGGAGGGATCTGACCCTCTCAGGTTCATTGGCATTCCTCTCGACTTTGCGTGAAAAATGTTTAGCGTAAGTGCTCCTGAACGTTTTATCCTCCAGTAAGCCTACGTGCGCTGCGGGGACGTGACGTCACCCACCACAGTAAGAACAATGCTGATAACAGTAACATTCAGTGGTGTTTAACCGTGAATTGACATAAGTCAACTATGAGAACTGTGGCACCCACAAACTCGTACTTCCATTAAAATTATAAATGGGCAAAATAATTCAAATTTTGGAGAAAAATGGAGTTTACTTAAGAAGGTAATTTATTTAAATGCCAAGTACATCGTACTGAACATTTAAACATACAAGGATGAGAATGCTTTCCATATGGAAAGTATTTCAAAATGCATTAGAGGTTTTTGGTAAATGTAGACTATCTAAATCTGTATTCATCTTCAATAAATAAAGCGGATAACAGTTTGTGGCGAATGGATTTAATCCCTCTGTACTGATCCAGTTGTATGACTTTTGTAAATCCAAAACAATTTGAGGCAAAAATCATTTAGATGTGATTTTCAGAACCTTTAAAACCCTACGAGTGATCTTAAATTATTAGTACACAATAAAATTCACTAAGGAATCAATTTAATATGAATCCAGACATTTAATAATCAAAGCAACGTCTTGTTCAAATCTTTATTGTTGTGTTTAACCTTTACAAAAATAGCCCAGTATCGTCCAAAGTTACCGCCCACTAATCTCGAGTCATGGGTTCGATTTTCCAGTGAGGATAAGCAAATTTAATGGGTTCAGACCACTTTTCCAATGAAATCTTTACAATGATCAATCTTAAAGTACAATGAAAATCACTCACAACATCAAAAGCCGTTCAAGTGTAGTGAGTAAAATTAAGATTCCTGAAAAACTGTCAATTATTGGGCAAATTGAAGATCGATTGAAAGCATTTACAATACACTTTTACTTAAAATGTTTCCTTCTTAGTTTTACGATTCTGTGAATCCTATTTATAGTTCCCAAACTTTTTACTAAATCTTTGGTTAACTACCTTTGAATACTTCTATTGAATATACAGTTATGTATTCGTGTATTAGTATAAGAATTGTCATACAGAACGGGCTAGTAGACACAAGTTGGCCAATTCACAAACAGAGCTGTCTGCAAGTGTGAGGTTTGATTAGATTGATTGATTCTCCCCATACCAAAGTTGGCTCCCCCACTTCCTGGACTGTCCGGTCTCATCACTTACTGTCCGCCTTTCCTCACCCCACAATATCCGCGACTTTCAGCAACTTATGTGCTTCCTCAGTTGCATTCTTTCATGGGCCAGTTGAAGAAAATAGAAACTACCGCATTAAGAAAAGTTTAAATGAGCAGCCCCGTAAAGTAAGGGATGTTGAACAAATGTGATGCATTTAAAATTACTGAATGGTTTTACAACGCGTTATAAATGTGCAGAACATTCCAAGTAAAATACATCAAAAAGGTTCAGCAACTTTTGAAGATGAGATTCTAAACAGAAAGTAAATTGGTCAGGCTATCTAAGGTTTAAACACACACCAACATAGCTTGTAACGTAGTAGTAAGGGATTGTCTAGATACTTCTATTCTCTGATCTACACTACATGGCATGTTTTTTCTAGATTGTACATTGTACTTTATTCATGTTAACTGTGTATTATTGTGGTACTTCAGTAAGTGTTTCCTGAGTAGTTGTTCTAATTATGATGAGTAGATAGGAAATATATTTTATTTCGCTACGTCTGGTTAAACATTAACTCTGCGAACACAAAATTGGGTTTCTAGTTTACCGATTTACAACTCAGTATTGGTAGCCTGTCCGGCGCTAAGTACAAATATATCCGTAAATGCAAAGTCTAACTTAGTTATCAATATTAATCTCGCCTAAAACATTTTTTTCGGAAATGATCAAAGTGTTTGTTAAAGGAACTATTTAAACAGCTATGTACGTTAGATTTGGAAGGTATGAAATTCTAAGTTTAAAAGAAACAAATCTGAATATGACTTTTCTATTTTGTTGTGAACTTTTTAATTTGAACTGCGAAACAGATATATCACAACAAAAAATCAATTACCAGTTTAACATTTAAAACAAATAATTTTGGTAATCTTTAAGGAATTGGACGGAAAGGCTGGATGACAAATTTGTGCAATTGTAAAAGGAAAGAGATAAGCTAGCCTTTCCCCATCATGGCCTGGCGAGAGGACAACCCAGGTGTAACGCCTTCCAGCTGTTGTGACAGATTTGTTGTCGTAGCAACTGTTTGTTTACAGACCGTCGAGACTTAACCCGAGCTGATCTGCAGCACTATCTTTCTCTGTCACAGAACAATGGTGAAAGGTTTACAAGCCAGAAATAACAAAGAATATTACTTTGAAGGACTATCTTCCGATATCTTTAAAAAGTCTAAAATAATTATACTCAGTTAGGTCGCATATAGACATGAAATTAATGTAAACAAATAATATTTTCCTTCGTAGGTTTATTAATATATTTCATTTATACAATTTTACCTAGTATAAATAGATATTGGTTATGATAAATTCGATGAAATATGAACTTACGCATTCATACGAATTATTTAAGCTACAATATGACTTAAAGATAAGAAAAATCAATTTTACGTCATGCTTTCATCATAATCAGTCAACGTTTATTTTTATCTTTCATTCTATTTATAAATATGAATAAATTGTTGTAGTTAAATAATTTGATTTTGTAAGAAATAATTTTTTATGTGAAATTTTTTTAAGATACAAGTGCATGGGTATGTGATCCACTTTTATCAATTTTGTAAGGTTTAAAGTAGAAGACATTTGGGTTCTATGAATAGATCAATATAAGCCCATCTCATGTTCGTTAAGAAAATACGTCCAAATCTCAAAATGCTTAAAATTCATGTATGCAAATAATACTTTCCTTCAAAGGTTTATTCATATATTTCATTAATATAATTTGATCTACTATAAATACATATTGCTTATGATACATTCAATAAAATATGAAATTACACATTCATAAAAAATGTTCTAAGTTACAATATGACTTAAAGGTGTGGATAAAAAACAATTCAGATAAGAAAAATCAGTTTTACGTCATACTTCTATCATAATCAGTCAATAGTTCGCTTTATTTCGATACAACTGTATGTATTTAAAGGCAACGCGTAAGTGATCATTTAATCATTGGGTATGTGATCATCTTTTAACAAATTTGATAGATTGAATGTAAAGGACATGTAGATTCTATGAATAGATCAATATAAACCCATCCCATATTCGTTGAGAAACTAAATCCAAATCTCAATCATTAGGATCTGAAATAAATGCTTCCTATTAAAACAGTATCACTGAAACTTTTAATTTAGAGGTTAACTCGTATGGGAATGCAAAACTAATAACTGTAATATCCGGTTGACGTCCAGAGTTAAACACAGGTTTACGAGTAATGGATTTGTATAAACCCCTACTTAATTTGAGAAGCGAGTAGGAAAAGAATCATATTAAAATGCTATTGAATAAGCTGGTTTTAATAAACCTAAAGTAGCGTTAAGGATTCGTTGAGCAAATTGGAATGTGTTTCAAGCTCGGTAAATGTTTAACCACTCATGATCTTAACTCAAGCTCGTAAATAACAGATTATTTATAAAATTGAAACTGATAAACGGTTTTAATTTGAATTATATGCTAACATTACTGATAACATTCATAAATATGTGTGCCATTTCAAATATAACAATAGAACTAGTTTGCTTTATTGTGCAGGTATATTTTCAGTTAGATAATAAATTATATTTCGTCAACCTGAGAAACATTATTAACAAATCACTAAATCCTTTGTTTATACATTATAGATTATGGATGATTTCAAAGAAAACAAGATTTTGAAATCTGTTATTATTTTATGTTATAAAGCTGTATATGTTATGTCCTGGCATGTATATCATGTTTGGTGTAGTACGCCTATATTGTGCAGTCTTAGGGTTCGTTTTTTCTTCTCTCGGCTATCACCTTAGGGAGTATAATCATTGGCTGAGCTTTAGCGAAGCCTATCACTCGTGGGTCTGCCCGCACGATAACTCGAAAATCGAACTGACTTGTACACTTGAGACTTCATCTCTGTATGAGATGCACTAAGTTCGATGATGGTGCATGTTACTCCACAGGGGTTGGCTAAGCGTTAGCGAATATATGTCGGTTACAGGGGTAACAACGATTGCTACGAGGACACAGTAAAATAAATAAATTGTGAAACTAACTAAATAAGCACATAACAGATTCAACAGTCTGATATTTTAAAACATGTAGTTTAATTAATCCCATACATACAACATCAATTTATAGTAACTAGGTGATTGTTATTATCTAAACAGATTAAATGAAACCAATTAAATGTAAATACATCATTAAATATATCATAGTAGCAAGATATGCTGCGAAAGATTTCATATGTAATCTTTAAATTTTGCATAAAATTCATTTCTAAGAGAATGAGTTCTATGATTGGTCATTTTTGTGTCAACTTCTTTTTGTATGAGTGTATGGCTGTCTATCTGTCCACAGGACATCTCGAGAATGACAACACGTAGTGTGGAGAACTCCTACCTTGTATATAAAGGATATCAATAAACAATTTTAAATAATAATATGAAGGAAAACCAAATTGCCCTTCTGAGAACTACTGTACGAGTACAACAACCAAGCAACATTTATAACTAGATAATTTCCATTAATGCAGTGTTCAGTATTAGTGGAATAATTAAAACAGCACATGATATGTAACAAACTCATCTCCTTTAACAAGAAATCTATTTAGTAATTCACCCTGACACATATTAAGATCTCTAAATTTAAAAAGCCAAGATTTAACTAAGACGAATTTCACTCTCTGATGAACTAAACAAAAATCTCCTTTTAGTTGTGAACCTTATTGTAAACATCGGTGTTAAACATGTGATTTCTACAAATCACATAATATTATAATAATAATAGAATTTTATTGTCGAATAACAAAATTAATTATTCAATAGTTGATCAAATGATTTGTGAAAAATTAATAATTTAAAAGTAACGTATAAGAGGTTTCCACAAACCAAGCATCCTGATGGATTAAATCTAAGGATTTAACTTCAATTTAAAATTTCCCTTTTAAATTAAATAATAAAATTAGGTAATTATTCATTACTATACTGAATTATTTTAGTATACATACAGACAATGTGCAATTATTTAAATGCTTCATGTGATTGAAAATATATGTATTTATTATGTGGTTATGTTTCTTATAGTTTTGTTTAAAATATTTATGTATATGTATACATTTTATCTACAAAAAAGTTGTTTCCTACGAAATAAAGCGAGTTTGTTTACAGATAATGTTGTCTTTATAACTTTTATTAAATATAGTAATATGTTTGAGTATTTTACGCACAACAAATTCTGTTCATATATTTAGACTTTTTCGAGTTCATCTTCATATTGATTTGTACTTGCTCAACCTTATTTACTAAGTGATCCCTGATAAAGAAAATAGATTCAAAACCTAGAAACTTAGTGTTTTATTCTCGTAAAAAATGACGATGACAATCCCCGATTCTAATACTGATTCCCAAATATTAGTAATATAAACCTGAAATGATAATGATACACCAACCTCTCGTTACATATGATAAATATATAACACTTTCACTGTCACATCTGATAGTAGTAGTATGTTGTAATATCTTTCAGACAACATCCAATCCAATTATCGGGCCAACTTTTTCAGCAACAGAGTCCATCATTTGGGTAATTTGGTGTGCCAGCATCTGGACTATTTCGCATGTAGCTATAGCTTTTTTAGAAATAGTCTTTTCACCATGCTCAATGATGCTTAATTTATTTATTTTTTATGTTATTATTTTCTAATAGCTTGGTGGTAAATTGAACTTATTTGTTTTGTAATTTTTAATGAATTAATAATTGTTTCTAAAATTGCACTGCTGAATGAGATTGTACATTGTTAATTGCTGATTTCTTGTAAATGTATAGACTCTTTCAAGTAGATCTACTACTTTATTTCTTGTTGTTTGTTATTTGCTCTAAATTTATCTTGTTAATTTTTAAATGTTTATCATTGTTTTTCTTTATATTGTTGTTGTTTTTATTGTTATTATACTCAAGTTATATTAGTTTTCGAGTTGGTTAGTGTTATTTATGATTTGTTATTTTTTTATACTTATTGCATAGTTAAAACTAACACACCATGTTTTATTGTAAATTTGTTCGATTATGCTGTCTGTCTAGAATTAATTAATTTGTATTATTCTTATAAAAAATGGTTGTCCGTTGATAAATAAATAACATGTGAACCTGAAGTTTATGGTAAAAACAGTCGTATCAGTTTTTTTGGTTTATTGTTCCAAATTAGTTTACAATTTTTAGATGGCCGAATATATTTAAGTAGAGGAAGAAAAATATACTACTCTATAGGTTCATTCTATAGTTAAACTGTAACAAGAACCAGCGTTTATTGATATTATCCTTTATACACACATATTTTTCTGATCCTCATTTCTCTTTCTCTTCCTCTATCAGTTTTCAGATCTTTAATGGAATTATTGTTAATAGTAAAAGTAATAAAAAGGCAGGAGAACCTGAGTCATACGCAGGCCAAACACAAGAACCTCGGTGTCAGTGCAGTATTGGAGGGAAGTGCCGTAGCAAACCCAATTATCAGCCAATCTGTGGTGTCACTGCCACAAGGGGGATGAAGGAGAGTGGGGGAGGGAGGTGGGCAAGAAGCTAGGAGATGTTCAGAGAGCCAAAGCAGTTCAACAAATGAATCATTAGACTTCATTTGTGACCTGTTTGTAAAATCTTACAAAAGTCTACTATAACAACGATTAAAAGTTTATTGCATAGTGTAAAGCGTTTAAGACTTTTTTAATTATACATTTTGAAGGTACTAAAGTTTAAATTGGTCATATTCTTTACATTTGATTTGATTTAAATTTGTGGTCATCATTGACCGAAAGGGCATTCATTCTAAACATAGCGTTTCCAGAAATTGTGGTACAGAATACATATAAATAAATTAAAGTTGTTTGTTAAAGCCAAATTTATGCTCACCCAGCCTTTGAAAGAAATCCGAAAACCATTTCCGGTTTATGTTAAACTCTTAGGGAGTATATTCGTATATATCCCACCTATCCCCCCGTGATTAAGAGAAATTTGACTCATAATGGAAGATTTCACAATTCAGATTTTCTCTTCCTCTTATTCAATGGATTTAATAAGTTCCTCTAGAAAGGTTGCAAAGTATGGCTTAGTCTTATTTAATTAGCATCAGAATTTTAGTCTATGAAGTAATTCCTGTGAGTACAATATTCAGGCCTCGTTGATGAATTTAGGATCTCCCTACCTGAATTAGATGATTATTTGACTCCTTTAAATAAAAGAAGGCTAACATTAACATACTGTTTCTGAATTCCCAAAAAATATTGATGAGTGGGAGTGAGGTGACAAATAAGTACTTCGTACATGATTTTGGCTTTGTAGGAAGTCTCTGCCAACTTCTCTAAATATCTCTAAAGAATTAGGTAGAATTTAAATGTAGTTTGATTTTTAATGTTTTTAAAGACAGCTTTTATGATTTCAAACAAAATTCTAACACTATTTTAAAGAAGTTATAAAATTAATATAACGAGAATATCTGCTCATAGTTACTTTAAGAGGATAATTTTCAATGAATATTTTTACAAGGTTTTCATTTTGCAAAACGGAGTGATCCATTTTATTAAAAATTTTTAGATGCAAATGATAGACAATACTTTCAAGTAACTAAATTGGTATTATTATAATATAAATATTTTTCCAATCAATATTATATTTTAGATTCCAATACATTCAAACTATAAAATTTAGCTTCAGCATACGTAGTTTAATACATATTATAGGTCTTTGCACATTAAAACTATTCAATAAATCGTCTTAAGCTAGAGTCAATAATAAACAAGCTCCTCAATTATATAATGACAAAGTAATAAAAATTAATGCTTTTTATAATTTAAGGTTTAAGTTATAAATAACTGTAATTGATTAACTAATTAAAAGAGATGAAGCTATTTGCAGTGAAGTTATTTATTAATGTGTTTAACAATGTAAGATATATAATAGGATTTTGTGTTTCTGTCTATATATTTGTAAATTATTTAATATTAATAAATGTTCTAACATTATTACATAAGATAATACTCGTATTTATATATAATACTTATATACTGCAATCGTTCAATGGTTTGTAGGTCTTTACCGTGATCATATACCAAATGTATTAATATATACTGGAGTGGGATTCGGGACCTAATTAAAAACATAAAAAAGCATAAAATGTGTTCGAATACCTTGAAAAGTTCCAAGTCCTTTCATAAAACACATACAACAAATCACATATCTGACTATCATTGCTTTAATCTATAGTCAACGTTCAATCTTCTACGAGGTTTTAAAGGCTCTCTTGATCCTTTCTCAAGATACTTTGCTTACTTTGGGCTTTTAGATAGCCCATATATTCGTAACTTTCAGTAACAATGTGATGTAGACTTTTCAAACGTTATTTTCAACATTCTTGTATTTATAAACACATTTCGTTCAATATTTTGAATTTTAATTGTATTCATTGAAGTATTTGTTCGTTTTATCATTATTAGTGTTGTCATAGTTACGGGACTTCAAAAATATAAATACCTTTCTTTCTCTTTTCTCTGAGATAATCTGCAGAACTTTAGTCTGGGGTTTTCGATGTTTAATTTATTACTGATGTAATATTTGTGTAGATCAAATTTATAAGTTTATTTGTCTCGGAATCTGAACTGTGTCTTAACTAAATCATTTTTCAATATCATTATAATCGCAGCAACCTTATAACGTACCTAATAATAATAAATGTTTAACTAAAACATTTTTTAATAATATCAAGATCTCAAGTTTTTGTATACAGTAACATTTATTACTGAATAAATTATACAGTAATACATTTTACGAGTAACGTATTATCTTTTATAATTATATTTTTGCATGTAATCACACAGTTCAGTTTCATACTTCAATCCTGTTAACAAAAAAAATACATGGCACTAAATAATAATGAGTTATTTAATTGACAATTTTGTAAAAAGATATTGTGTTATTATTGTAAAAAAGTTCCTTTGAGAGAAAAAAATGTTATTTTTCTTAATGATCACAGTATTTCCCATGTGCTATGTAAAAGTATATTATATATTAAAACAATACACAATACAACAGCGATCCTACTGGGTCGAAAAGTATGAATTTCAATAACATTTAAAATTAATCCTCGAATAATTTTGGTTAAAATTGATTAAGCATTGTGTGGAATGGTAGGAAATATAAAAACATCTTGATTAAGAGGAAACCGACCGCACGTCTGGGAGGGTTGCGGAAGATTGCCACCATAATTGGGTTGCTGCTGAGTTCACTGTGGGCACAATACAATCTGAGTTTTTATCCTGGTATTAGACGCATTATTATTTTGAGACGACTGACAACCCCCCCCCCCAAATTTGCCCTGTACTCGTGATTATTTCAGGCCATACTTTGCAATACTTTATCGTCTGCGCATTATTTAAAGCTATCACACTAGAGGAGTTTGATTTTTCAATTTCTGTCTATCTTTATGTCTGTCAGTTACCTATAGACATAATATTTTTATCATACTTAATTTCATGATACTTTTTTATGATAGTTAATTCTATAACTCCCTGATGGCGCATGTCACTCCTATAGACTTGAGTGAACGTTAGGGAACATTTTTACATTGGTCTTATGTATAACCAAGATACCAATGAGAAAATTGCAAATAAATATGTAAAAAACAAACAGAGTATATTTATATTACGTATTAAAATGTGATATTATAGTAATACATGTAACCTATTAAAATGATCAGCGTGGTACTGGGCTTATCTATTAAAATTTACGGTTTAACTGATATATACTAAGCATTAGTATTATAACCATCATGTATGATAAGAAAACAAGTAATAATGGTTTAAAAATTACTAGTAAATAAAGCTCTAAATGAATCCAAGTGTATTTTGCTTAGGATCTTCTTGCAAATTATCTAAAGAATAGCAAAATCATATCGTATTGGGTTGTTAATAAACGTATTTAAAAGTTAGCAATTAAACTACATACATTAAGTAAAATCCACCAAATAACCTTTCCACGGCAACATTTTTATGCGCATTTGTGAGCGGATGTTTTGCTTCTAACTTTTTGTAACCTTTGAATCACAAAATCGATGCCTTTTCATTCACGAAGTCAAACCAACTATCAACAGGTGAACCTTAAAAGTACCAACTTTGGTCACTCTTGGATCAATGAGGTTTAAATGTTTTACAAAACATTTTATTACTGGTTGGAAATGCATTATAAGAAACTATCAATCCAGTGCCAACTGACTTACAATAGCATTCCTGGTAGTTCACAAATGCTAAAGCAAAATAAAGAAGAAACCATTTTGCTTCCGGAATTTGCTCTTTCAACAATAATCCTATAGAAATAGCAATAGCAGAGTTTAGCCTGTTAGCAATCTATATGGTTATAAAGCCGGTATGAAATGCATTATTATAAATGTCATCGAAGTCAACATCTTCGACTACGTTCGAGTTGACAAGATGACTTGTTCTCTTGGCTGATCGCAGTAACATGGAAAGGGGGTGGAGATTTGGTCACACATCGTCCATTGCTATCCCCAGAGATGCTAGAGAACGTGTTAGTTTCAATTAGTCAATGAGTCATTGATTCTCCCGTTGGATCACTCGAAATCCTAGAACTGGTCCACAGAGAGAGTATAAGAGGATTGATATTTATCCCAAGGAATATCACTCTCAGTGATGACGCTTAGAATACCCAACTGAGGATAACCCCGTGATATATTGGAAACCATAAAAAATATCCTATCTCTATTCCATACCGTTAATTGTAATCGATTTCCAAATCAAATCAAATATCCTTTATTTCCATCAGACATGTAAAATGCAATGGATTGCGTCATAAATATTAAAAAACTGCATGTACAGTTTTTATATCTATACATACAACTATTTATTTATTTCCAATAAATTCACTGAGGGTGTAGAAACATTTTTTTATTAAAAAAGCCTTCAGTGTTCTCTTAAAGACCATTATATCATTTACATTCTTTAGGTCCACAGGAAGAGAATTATAAAAAATTACGGCATTATAAAAAACAGTGATGTTTGAAAAAAGAGGTTGCATGAGGGGAATATTTAATTTGTTGCTATTCATGAGATAGTGTCCGGACTGCGAAATTAGTGGCTCGAAAATGCCCAGGTTATGCTTAAAAAAGACCAATGTGTGGTAAATATATATATACTTGGAAAAGTAAGCAGATTGAACTTCTTAAAGTGTAATTTACAGGATTCTGATTGACGGATGCCAGCGATAGCTCTCACCGCTTTCTTCTGCAAAAGAAATTTCAACAGCGTATGAAAGGTGGGGATAAACCAATGCAAAATATGAATTCAGAAGCACATTGGTGCCCGTGAAAGATGAAAGTCTACGAAGAACAAAAATACCAGCACAGGCTTTACGTGCGACATGATTTTCATGAAAGGAGAAGCTAAGATTCCTATCGACAATTAGGCCTAAAAACTTGACCATTTGCTCAGAACAAACCTCTGTATTGCCAACCCAAACACTCAAAGAGTCATTGCGTCTTGATGAAATTGAAAAGTCTAGCAATGTAGTTTTATCAGTATTCACGGCCAAACCATTTCTCTGAAACCACTGGACTATAGAATTGAACTGAACAAACGTATTTATCTCCATATTGAAACGACAAGACTCATCAATTAAAAGTGATGTGTCGTCAGCAAACAAACACAACAAGCCCCTCGAAACACAACTGCTGAGGTCATTCACATACAAAATAAAGAGGAAGGGTCCAAGTATGGAGCCCTGTGGCACACCCGTCTTGACAATTTGCTCGTCAGAAAAGCATCTTTTCCTAGTATTTACGTCAACGTATGGAATTTCCACAACTTGTCTACGCTGACTCAAGAAAGATGACAGCCATTGATTTGCCAAGCCACGCACACCTACTCTGTCAAGCTTTTGCAAAAGAAGTTCATGTGAAACCATGTCAAATGCTTTTCTCAAATCAAAAAAGATACTAGCAAAAAACTCAGTTTTATTATATTTTTTATTATTTATTTTATTTATTATATATTTATATTATTAATATCCATAATATACATTAGGGATATTTGTAAAATCATTGTAACACCCATTCATTACTGCACACGGATTCATGCAATGAAACATATGTCCAAGAAAAAGCTGATATTATTTGCGGTTATAGTTAGGGTTTCTGACTAGATCAACGAAAATTTGTCAATACCCTTGATGAAGCATGCGGAGGCGTGATGAAATGTCCGTATCAGTATATAAACCATTAACACTATATATTTTAAATCGTTTTATTTAATTAGACCACGAGTACTTTTAAACTACTAATACTTGCTTCCTTATCATGCATGATGGTCATAATACTAATGTTTTGTATATTTCAGTTACACCGTGCATTTTAATAGATAAGGTCAGTATGACGCAGAAGTTGCATGCAAAATTTTAAATATAGCTCGTTTCATTAGGTTACATGCGTTGCTATAGCACTTGTTAAAACGTAATATCAATTTACTCAATTTCTTTACATATTTATTTACTTTATAATATTCTCATTGCTATTTTTTGTATCAATAAGACCATGTAAAACGTCCGCTAACGTTCAGATCCCATAGTGCGACACTCAACCACTTTTAAAAATAAAGCAAACTAAATTTTTTCAGGAGTTAACTGAATAATTGATATGCAATTTTAATATAAGAAAACAAAAGATTGTTGCTAAGAATTGCGTGTCCCTGCGTTCCCTAAAAACCACAAGGTTTTTTTCTGGTATAAATTTACAAATTCGCATTTTAAAAATACTTAAAGCACGATTTCCACAAAATTTCAGATGTGCGGGGCAGTAAAGAATAATAAACAACTCCTCACACAGACAAAGACTAAAATATTAAATTCCGATCCGGGAATGTGAGTTGGGATAGTTTGCTAAATTATTACTAGAAATTATACCTTGTTGGTTTTTACTCTGACAAAAGGTTTGCATCAAACAAAAGAAGTGTTTAAAGATTTGCCTTTAGCAGAGTTGAGTGAATTGCACAAAGCGAAACAATAGCCCCATTGTCTGGTGCTTGTTTACAGCTCGGATCAGCAGGAGCGGCGACTGTCCATTGTGCTTATACCCGTGCTTTTGGTTGCAGGGGTATTCCTATCAGGGTGAGTCCGTCATCAGTCATCAGACTTTTTAATTATTGTCGTACTTTTACACTAAAAACTGCTAATTCCAACGTTTTGTAAGTATGTTCGTAACTATCTAACATGATTACATGAAGATAATGTTAGCACATACAGTATTTTGGTTTTTATGTATTAATTTGTTGGGAACATCGCGTCAGTATCATATTTTTGTGATGTGAATCTGGATCTTCCAAGTGCTCTGAAATACTACAGCTAAAGCAAGTCCAGTAGTAAACCATAAGTGTCCAAGTAGTATACGAGTACATGACAGCTTTCCTTGATCTACATGTACGGGATACACTTTAAGTAGTAGTTTTTGCAATTTTAAGAAACCAAACAAGGAAAAGCTTTGGTGGCCACTTTTTTATAGTGGTTGAAAAAGAAGTTACTAATCTTGAAACGTTGATTTTGTGATTTTTCATAGCCATAATCTTATTTCAGGTGGAAATTATAACAATTATATCATTTTATAAACAACCTTAAAATATAAACCAAATGGCACCCAGAAGACGATGACATTCCACTTTCGCCTGTACTGGTGTAACGTGTAATAGCGCTCTTATTTATTCGTTTTCATGACTTGTGCTCGGGACTAGTGCTCGTGACTTGTGCTCGGGACTAGTGCTCGTGACTTGTGCTCGTGACTTGTGCTCGGGACTAGTGCTCGTGACTTGTGCTCGGGACTAGTGCTCGTGACTTGTGCTCGGGACTAGTGCTCGTGACTTGTGCTCGTGTCTTGTGCTCGGGACTAGTGCTCGTGACTTGTGCTCGGGACTAGTGCTCGTGACTTGTGCTCGGGACTAGTGCTCGTGACTTGTGCTCGGGACTAGTGCTCGGGACTTGTGCTCGTGACTTGTGCATCTTGTGCAGTGACAACGCCCGAGTTCATGGACTCCAAGCATTTTCGTACATCTTTGACCCCTCAATTTTCATTTTTTAATCTTTTTTACATACTAATTATTTTCGTACCTAACGAAGAGGATACATTTTAATTCTTGAGGTTTTAAATGCTGTTTTATTATAAACTAAAATATAAATGAATTTAAAATTTTTGCTAGTAACTCAAATACTCAAATGTATAAGTAATTTGTGAATCTCTGTAAATTATAATAATGCATCCATAGAAATGGATTTCATTTCAAAATATGTATCGTAATTGTATAAAATGTAAAACAAGTATTTGAGTATGCTATCACGCATTAATGAGGTGCTTCCAGAAACAAAATATTGAAATTAACCTGAAGATTTCTCGGTTTGTCAAAAAAGGTTTTGAAATAAAAGAAAACAATGACAATACTGGAATTCTCGAAATGTAATAACAATGTATAACATATCATATTAATACCATTCATTACAATAATAACATTTTTTTTCAATAATAAATTATTCATATATTGTACACAGAGTACGAAAAAATAAAACCTTTGAATTTAAAACATTAACTTGTATTAGTTATTAATGTAAAAGTCTTTTTCCGAAACAGCAATTACCCATAAAAAATTATTAATTACACAAGTCTATGACTTTTGTCATACAAATTGTTACATCAACGAGTTCCAAAGTATACCTTTGTTTTATTCAGAGTGTTATCAATTTATTTTTTGAAATATATAAACTTAATATTATACCCAAAACATTAATTACTACTCATAAAAAATGGGTATGTACGAGTATATCCCCCTCGTATTATGGGGATATACTTACCTATTTTAGGATCGGTACTTCAATTAACCTTACCAGACTTGGGTGTTAAATCTTAAGAGGGTAATAGTGAAATGTTTCCATACGGGATTTTCTTAAACTATTACAACCATATTTACTTAACTAATGTATGATCTATGTTTAACCCTATATGAGAGGGTTTTTCCTCATTTAATTTTCCCTGCTCATACAATGTTGGTAGTTTTCCCTTCATTAAGAAATAAATGAGTACAATTTTTGAGTTTACAATTTTAAGGTGCATAACTACAGCATGTACGAATGTTTCATCAGGCTAAAACCACCAATATGATCAAAGATCTGTTTTAAAACAAAACACAACAGTTTTCTAACTGCTATCTGTTAGGCATTCCATTTAAATTCACAAAACCAGCCGGTATCCGCCGATGGAATCAATGATGGTATCTCGCCTGATGGATGGGACTGCAGTGGGTGTGGAGGTGATGGTTGTGAGCGGGTGTGGAGGGGGGTGGGTAGGAGACGCCCTCGCCTCTGTCAGTTGACGTCGGGACGCGGTGGCGGCATTACCTTCTCGCCACGTCCGACAATACGCGCCGCGACGTGGGGGTGGCCGAACTTGTTCTTGCCAGTCTACTCGAGAACATCTAGACGCATTTTTAATCAAAATGTAATTTTTAATTATTTTTGAGATTTTATCCGGAAACATATTTCGACTTTAAGTGTCCACTTTCTAACTGAATTTAAATTTGGTAAGTGTTATTTATAATTACATGATAACTGTTAGCTGGTAGATAATAATTACAGGAATATATACAATATTAAAGAGTTCCATATTCGTAATAAATATTTTTATGTAAAAATAAAAAAAAATAAAAATTTTTTAAAAATATTTCAAAATATTCCAAAAAAGGTTGTACATAAAAATACAAAAAAACTCCTATACTGTCGAAATAACAAAATTCTATGAGATAATAAATTTCAATATATATATTAATACGGCAAGAAAAAAGAATAGTAAAATATATAGTAATACTGTAAGATTACAACTATATGTGCCATAAAACGTAATCTTTTAAGATTTGTTGAGTGAGTGAAATTGGTAATTAAAAAAGACTAACCAAAGAAAAGGAAATATTAAAGTATATTCAACTTAAAAATGATCGGGATTTTCTCTACTTGAGCAACTTTTTCTGGGTACACTTAAAATAAATGATTTTAAAATTTGAGCATAGAGACCACTCTTGAGATAATAATTATTGATTTTTAATTTATAAAACAAAATACTGTGTCCCATGCTTTCTATATCGGGCAACAAAAATAAAACTACTGCTCGTGAGAGAAAAGAATGAATTGAATTGTACAAAAAATACATTTTGTGATTTACGTCGTGCAATAACTTGACCCCATCACAAAAACAAAAACGATTCGGTAGTTTATGTTTTTGGGAATTCAGTTCAATAATATCAATGCTGATAAGATGCAAAACAGATATAATTTGGAACTGTTGTTTTAATAGTTGTTGTTCGTTCATTGAATAAATTCGTTCAAGGTGATTAATCGCCCTACACATGACCGGACCTTGAGTCCAACTGGTGTTGTGATGGACTGAAGGAACCAAATCACAGATAAAACTGTGAAGTGTGAATGTTGCTATTTTATTTGGCTTGATTCAGTGTTTCGTTGGACCGAACCTTATGGCATTAGTAGACTTGGAAGCTAATTAATTAAAACTCAATGAGAGCCTAATTACAAGAAAGGGTTTAACAGAGATGCTTGAAAATACGAGTATATTTAATTTAAATAACGAAACGAAACCTAATAGGAATGGACATTATCTTAAATAATCAAACGGTTATTAACTCGTGATACTTTTATACATATATTAATTAATTTTATTGATATTTATTAATGTAAACGGTTGTTTATTTTCTCTCTTAACGATTATAAGTCAGGATACGATGCCAATATCTTAAAGAAAACAGTTAAAACAAAGTACATAATTAATGGAGATATACTATCGTTTCAAACTTTAAAATAATATTTTGTTAATGACAATTACCTATTGTAATTAGATTAGAATCCCTATGGTTCGGTTTTCAAATTTAAAGTGATTAATTATTATAAATAAAACTAATTACTGAATACTGTTCCTATTGTATTTTAGTTGCGTGAAAATAAGAAAACCACAGTAACTGCACAGAGTTAATATCGGAGAAATTACAATTCACACTTGAAAATCTACTCCCAAGGCTGATAATTAACGAGATAGGAATGCTTCCATAGAAATGTAATCCAAACTTTTAAATTAAATGTTTCCCCTGCTAAAAGCGAAAAGCGCCCTTGGGACACACGGCCATGAGTGCTATTGTATTTGAATGTAAAATATAACCGTGTCTTCTCAAATGTGCCATCTCCAATAGCAGAGCTATTCTTTTCAACCTATGCTTCATAAAAAGTGGAAAAGTGTAATCTTAGGTCTGTTTTTGAGTTAGTAATGTAGTACATGTGTTCCTTAAATACTCGTACCCGAGTACTGAAAAGTGTGATGCAAATTTAAAGCCTTCCCAAGGACGCAACATGCTTTTCCATGCATTCGGATTTGGTGTAGCCAGATGGTATGTCTGACAGGAATCGGGCATGCTTATAGAATACTCAATAACAAATGTGTTTCAGGTGCATAGCTTCCTATTCTTCATCAAGATTAGGTGGAATGTGGAGACAAGTATTTTTCACAATAATAGCCACTTACTTATACAGCCAGATATGCTTAGACACCCTGTTGATAGGTAAATGTGCCCGAATACACCTTTATAGAAGTCCATGAGTTTCAAATTATAGATGCAGTAGGATGAGGTGGGTTGCAGAGATGGAGATTCCTTCCTATGGCCATAAATGATGCTAATGTTACATCTCGTCATCGATATATGATGTCAGATTGCCTACTTCCTGAAGGGTCTAGGCCTAGATACTATGCATGGACGACAATTTCTATTAGAAACAATTTTCGACCCAAATGAAAGATGACGAAAGTGAAACAGTGTATTTAATTACAATAGGGTTATTAATCCCTGGAATTTTGTTTTTACCTTCCACCTTTCACCTTTATTTATTAACGTGGCATCACAACGCAAATTTGTTAAATATTTGTGGTACATCTCAGATCAGTTCACTTAACAATGAGCGTAATCAGTAAGACATTATTTACTTTTACATAGAAGTACATGGTAAAGTAATGTTTTTGGATTGATTGTACCACAAATATTTCTTAAAAGTGCCATTTCCAATGAAAATAGCAGCGAATATGAGAGCATAGCCGTAACATTCTGAAATTAAAATAAGGTATCTTATTTATACACAGTTTCTAACTACATTTTTACACAGCTGAAATCAGTACTGCAGCACTGTAATTTCTCACAAGGCATTCACGGCAAATACTACCACAATACACTGTTGCTGAATAGGAAATGGGATTGCGTACATTCACCTCCAGTAAACGGGAGGTTGGCGAAATCTCGTTTAAAATATGGATTGTAACGCTGATTCGTTTATTCTTGTTTGTTTCTTTCCTCAACAGTAAAACGTATTTCCAGAGAATAATTTGATTTTTAACTGGGAAAGATTTGAAACACCTTGAAGAATGCTTGTAATTTTAAGAGCAGCCCGAATGTTATGATTTTACGTTATTTGTATATATATACTACTTCTAATACATTTGTAAATATAGTAGCGTCACTAAAACGTTAACTATCACAAATAGTGACAGAATCAAGAATCCCAGAGTTTGCAACTAGTGTTATTTACTGTAGAGTGCATATCATGTAATCCAAAATTGTCATGTGGCCCAAACGGGTTTGGGCAACTAGCTTAATATTTATGCCTTTGACTATACAGTATGTTGACTGGAAGATGGTGCAACAAAAGTAGTTAGGTACTGGATTTTAAAAACCGTAATCCAGTTCCGGCTTTACAGAGATGAACTTATACTTTACAAACAGAGAACACACTTACTTTTCTTACTCTTAACAAAGAGTTGTTTAAAGTTTGTTATTGACAATGGAAGGTTTTAAAGGATAACAGGATTTCGGACATTTGCCGTCGTTTTAGGTTATAAAAGGTTTTTTCACAACGTTTCGAGGATTGGAATCTATCCTCTTCGTCAGGTGGAGGAGGTATTACTACATACAAAAATAGCTTTAAAACAACGTTTCGAGGATTGGAATCTATTCTCTTCGTCAGGTGGAGAAGGTATTAGTACATACAAAAACCGCTTTTAAACAACGTTTCGAGGATTGGAATCCTCGTAGTATCCCACTTTAATCCGTGCCGATGTGGTGTATGATTATGTTTCTAGTGCTCGTGACTTGTGGTCGGGACTTGCATTCTCTGCAGTGACAACGCCTGGAGGGATAATACCTCCCTCACCTGACGAAGAGGATAGATTCCAATCCTCGAAACGTTGTGTTATATCTTTTGTAACATATAACGATGGCAAATGTCCGAAATCCTGTTATCCTGTCAAACCTTCCATTGCCAATAACAAAACAAAACTTTAAACAAATATTTATTTATTAAATTCAAGAATATGGTGGAAAAATCAGAACCGGTTCGACGCTTTCATCATTACTGGTAAACATTGAGTATTTGATGTATTAACGCCTGTATTGTAAACTCGTAATCCGCACAAAACATTTACAGTTGCACTGACGATAGTGCGGGGTCGGCGATGTGGAGCAGCCAGCACATTGGAGTGCATGAATGTTGTTTAGCTGAGATAGTTACGGCATTGTGTGAGTGTACTCCATTGCAAGTGTTGAAATAACCGAGTTTCTGTTGAGTCGGCACAGTGCACATTGTGAGAGCAGATTTTGTTCCAGATACATTGTTTCTTTCTGACACATTACGAACATTAAATCTAAAAAATTACATAATGGACTGTGTTTTATTATAAGCAGATTATAAAGTGAATTTTATTGTTCAGTTATTGTAAAAAATATGTAAATTAATTTGATTACACGAATCATTAATACAATACCAAGAAAATTATGCTTAATTCGTGTTCACGGTTGATCATAGGACTGATTGCTTAATTTTTGTTTATTTTGAATACTGTGATGGAGTAACAATATTACCTAAATATAAAATTCAGAACGCCTGTTTCTCTGTACAACTTACAATAATCAAAGGTAAATATAATGTATTCCTAGCACACGTACAACATTGTGCGAAAGTTAGGTCATTATAATCAATTCAGTTACTTAACTCTGCACTTCGTTTAAAATATGTTCGTCCAAAGTTTGTTAGCATCAGTTGCATCAGCGCCATGACCTATCAACAATATACTCAAGAGAGGTCATTAGGCTTTTCCATGTTCAGGGCTTTGTGTATAAAAAAATGACCAAATGGGCTGCGTTTATCATTTCTGATACTACTTCAGTTTCTTTTTTGAGCATTATGTATGAAACCTGAGCTATCTTACAACCTTCTCAACATCTTGGATCTCATGGCCTAGGCCTTCCATTGGCGACAGTGCAATTTCAGGTTCAGGACGTCAGATTAATATTAAGCTCGCAGGCTGCTAATAAAGTACAGATAATCTATTCCTACATGTTTTACTATACAATGTGTAAGCACGAATTGTAAAATGTGAAATGAGTATAATTATAAGGAGAATAAAGTAAAAGATCAATTATAAAGTTACTTAAATATCAATAATTGTTAACATAAATGATACACATAATGGCAATTCGTTTACTTCGTTTGCACATTCTGAACCACGTGTATCTTAAAACGCATTTGGCTCCTGATGGAAAAATGAAAATTTTACCACGTTCCTCGCCTTAAACAGCTTTGTGTATCATAAACGTTATGGCAGTACTGATATTGCGTATCAATTTTGATACACATAGCGCTGAAGTCTCAAAGGTCCTTAACCGTCTGAAGCTGCCACATCGTTTTCCTGCCTCGTAACTGTTTCAGAATAGCGAATTTGAAACAGTTCAAACAATTTGAATTTGATTGAATAGTGTATTCAATTCGAAATATTCTTTAGAAAAACTTGAGGTTGACGACATAAATTAAAAGAAATCTTACGCTAGTTCATAAAGTACAACATTTGTAATCCAGCATGGAATTAAAATTCATTGTAGATAGCCCATGGTCGATTATAATGAGTATAAATAAAAATAGCTTTTGTATCTTGCCATCAATCCAATCCAAGTTCATGTGTTTCTACGGTGACGAGTTTCATCGTCGGACTTTGGTACCCGTGGTGGTGGATGGCTTTATCATAAACTTTAAAACACGACACACACACACACACACACACACACACACACACACACTTCAACAGGCACCGACAAGTGGACGACTTCTAAACATACAAAAACACATAACCTTGGTTTGGATTGACGGTAGATTACAAAACCTATTTTCAGTTTTAGACCACATGGAAATCACCCAAAACTAAATATCAATAGCTATTATTCCTGAGCTAATGTACTAAAGAGGGAAGACAGAAAACCCTACCGCTGCAATTCATCTTCTATCGGTGCTTTGAGAACGATTATACGTTTTTCCATCCTATTTAACTGCCTCAGAGCGTACAAGTTTATCTCATAAATAGAGGTTATGTGGAACCAGAGGATAAAGATATAAATACATATTATAAACTAAGGAATACTATGTAAGTAATGAACATTGGATGAAATCCCATCTTTGCAATATCTCTTTATCTAACCGTTTCAAGTTGGAATGCACCTAGCCTCTTTAAGGAGGTCATCCAGTTACAAACCATAAACTTTAAATGTTTCTTTAGTTTCTATCGAATAATAACAGCTTTAGGATGAAAAACTATCTCTGCACTTGGGATTATCTCGTAGCTTCATAGCGTACAATAGATGACCTCCAAAATTGAGGACATTAGCTACCGTAATATAAACAGCGAACTGTTACCTCCCATTCTGGAGGTAACTAGTTAAATCCAGTAGAAAGCTTCAGCTCCATACCCCGTATCACATCTCTACTTTAAAACTGTTTAAACTTGCTTAAAAAACGAGGTCATCTGCAATCCGAACTTAATCACAAAATATTTCTTTATATTTTTAAAGTAAAAAACAAAACCTGAATAAAGCTCTAACTCTGCACCCTGCTTTATCTCAATGCTTCAGGATAGATTACATTTGGTTCCAAATGGAGGTAATCTAGTGTTAAATTAATAAAAATTAATGTAAAATTCTGATTATTTCATATTATCCCTCGAGTAAGTAAAAAACATGTAAAAACACAATTGAACACGTTCAAATTTCAGTTCATTTAGTAACATAGCATACGTATTGTGTATTATCAAATACTAGTCTGATAATTGTAGAAATGCTAGAGATGAGGTGTTTCATATTAGTGAGAACGTGTCGAAAAATTCAACTTTATTATGAATCAATGGAACTACTGAGAAAATAATCATACGAAATAATGAACATTTGTGGCTTTAGTAGTTGCAGACATCTTTATAAGTAACAACTTATAACGATGAAGATGCAATATGCATTTTTATTTATTGGAAGTTGGGGTTATATAAATTATTATTTGAATCGAAATCGTTTTCCACAAATATCTAAACCTAAATATCATAAAATGGCTAATACTGGGGAAAGCTCACCCGGTCTAGGAAACGGCTGGTTTCACAGTCCATTCTGCGTGGGTGTGTGGGAAATGTGCGTGATAATATTTAGACTTTCACATATTACCTCCCCTACCCTGTGTATACACGCAAGTGTGGAATGTCTGCTGCAACCCGTGTGCGTTCTGTCGCTCTGGACTCTTCATTTTAAATTTTTGATTTTTATAACACACGATTCTACAAACTAAGGGTATTACAGTTGACTTCGGTAAGGTTTTGGGCTTTAGTGTATGGATTTACAATACTGGGTATACTTACTACTTCACATGAAAAACTCACAACATTCCTTCTTCAAGTGTTATTTCGTACATATTATATTTGACATGAGATTGATTTTTTAACAATTGCATACTATTTAAAGAACTTAAAATTTAAAAAATGTGTATGTAAAATAAATTACGCTGCTTTTTAAAATCACTGAATTAATAATGTACCTATCTATATTCTTGTTCAAAGGTGTTACGCAGGCAATTACCTTACTCCTGATTTCATCTGATAATCTTCTAATCATTAGGAGAAATTCTCCATCTTCATATCTTATCATAATATATCAATGCGTTTCTCTATGTTAGGATATTACATTTTGCATGGAAATCCACTTTCGACATGGCTGCTATTAGACAATGTTCATCTGGGCGACAAAATATTTTCTAAGAATTAGGCTAATAGTAATTAGGATAAATTTCCATTTTCAATCCATTATGGCTTCATTGACAAGGTGGAAATATCGTCTGATCTTGGCTGGACGGTGAGATCTGACAAAATATAAGCATGCCATCAGTAACGATCGTTGGAAGATATATTTACACCTCTTATCGTCTCTGTGATCTTAACACTGAAACTCGCAACCCTCAACATGGTTGGTATAGGACACTCCTTACTGGACAGCAACTAATATAAAATTTATAAAAAATCTGCGTCTCAGAAATCGTTTTGAAGGTAATTCAAACAAAAAGTTCGGTTTAATACTAAAGTACATAAACCTCTATGGTAAACATGTAATGTATGCAAGCACATTATTTTGGAATTTTTCTTCCGTTTTAAATGTTTATTTAGGTTTTAATAGTGTTTTAGTGCCTTTTAATTTATTCGTTCTTAATTTAAGGGTAGTGGAGTTAGCTTGATAACGTTTCCTAATGTTGTATTGCCAGTATTAATCACAAAATTTACAATTTTAAAAAGGCTTTTAATTACTCAGTATATTTAGTTACTGAACTCTCATACACCCTATGGGTCATGGAATTCATGCTAATAAATACACACTTGGAAATACGCTATGTTTTAATGTGAAGACTCCGATGATGCAAACTTTGAAATAGCCACTAAAATATATTAAATCTTCAACAAAACACCATGAAATTTCACTCAAACTATACATGCTACCTCATATTATATGCTAAATAACAAATTTTATTGGTTTTCAACGTCGAAGCTTTGACCCATCGAGCCTTTAAACTGTCCATCAATAACCACCTACACAATTACACCTACTAAAGTAAGGTGGTTGGTCGACGGATGCAGACCTGTTATGACCTGTATTCTGTAGCTTAGTTTTAATAATTAGTGTGTGTTTAGTTTTTATTAAGTGCATGTTTTAGAGTTAGTACAGTTAACACAACATGGTGGTTGTAATACCTGACTTACGCGTGTCACAACGCTCTTGGTATGATTGATTTATTTTAACCTAGTTTGTAATTATGTGTTAGGTTAGTTATTTACCTGAAAGAAGAGATCAGATTGCAGATCTCGAAACGTAGTGTTACTGATTTTTTTTGTATCACTGAACGATTGGAAATGTACGGAAACATCCTGTTTTGTTCAAGGAAGTCTTCTAATAACTAGGCTATCACTTATCTCACTTATAATTTGGAACGACATAAAACAATTGTAATTATCTTATTGTCCTCATTTTATAAAAACAAGATATAATGCTTAGGACATCATTCCTATCTCATTACCTCTTTTGAGTTGCAAGAGTGATTTTTATTGTTAAGCCAGCAAGAAGTTGGCAATAGTGGAAACTGAAAACTGCTAAAACACTCACGTCAAATAAAAACAGTCAGCAGAAAACCACAATGTATGCATAAAATATAAAGTTTATACACTGAAAATATCTTTAAACTAAACTTACCACAACTGAAACTGTTCAAATGACCTTTAAAGACATTTAGAAGCCAAATAGTTTTGAAGCTTTCATCTTCTAAGGATACGTAATGGGAACTCTCGGCGCACTCATTAAAATGTTCATTTACTAGAAACGTCAAACAGAAAGTAGACTTGACTTTCCTTGCCTTGTTTTAATTACTCCTTTTAGAGCGTCCGAGGCGTCCGTCATTCAAGGATACATATTAGTCCGAATCGTATACGTATTAAATTATATTCCCGTATATTCTCCGTAGGAAATACATTAATTATGTAAGATCTAAAATAAATGACAATGACGATCCAATTGTAAATGAAGTGAAGGACTAACATAATTAACTCACTTTTATTATGTTTATATGGTGCGAGACAAAAAATTTCCAACTTGTAAGCAAAACCACTTGTCGCTTTAAAATCCAAATTGGATATACCCCATTTTGTGGAGTAGGGGTGAGGTGGGGGGTAAAGGATAATCACGTAAAGTTTTCCCACTTTTCTTAATGTACTAATCACACACAATAATTAATACTTTATACATATTTCTGCTCCGGTTTCCTTGACATTGAAGTGCGCGTAACTATGATAAAATTTTGTCTTTGCATTAGTTCTAGTTTTCTTTCACAGGGTCCATAGTACTAAGATGCGAGTGTAGCCTTAGGCACCACAATATGAGATGTCAAGGGCACATCAAACGCGCCCTTTGTGATATTTACCAATATAGGTTTCCCCGCAGAGCACAAATATTAGCTGACTAACCGAACTTTTCATCGTTGTTGTAATAAATTGTGTAATACAGTTTTATTGGATACCTCATCAGCATTATAGATACAACACGTGTACTGGTGTTGTTGGAGTCGTACTATGATTTTCTTGAAAATAATATATTGAGAACTAGCTGTTTCCCGTGGCTTCCCACGCTTTTCATAAGCTTTGTCCGTGTATGTGCACTTCTAGTTCGAGTGAATTATATTTCCAACGCCGATGTAGAGTTTGCCTCGTTGCCGATAGAACAAATCTGTATATGTCTATGTATGTATGAAAAGTACACGTGCCTGTACTTTATTATAAAGTGGTCAACACTCAAGCTTTAACTTCCATCATAAATTTATCTTAAAACAAATGTACAGTACATCATAATATAGCGCCTTAAAATAGTGCTATACTATTTAATATACGTAACTGTCTCGTAACTGCAGTTTATAGTGTGCAGGCGCTTCGAAAACTTTTATCTTTTGCAGCACCGCCTGGAGGCGAGTTACATTAATGGGCATAGCATATAAACCTTCTCCGTGGAAAAATACATATACGTTAAAATTTTCGTTATGATCGGTCAAGTAGTTTACGATTCAATAAAGGACATACGTACAAGTAAACATTCATTTTTACAGATATAGATTATTAGCAGTTTCAGATTATACAAAAATAAATACTTTCTTTAAAAAAATAAATACTAACTATTTTGAACAACTTATTGACCAATAACTTACAGTTTTACTCTTGATAACTAAAAATGAAATATCAATTTTGACCAGCAACTGAAAAAACCAGTAAAGTTACCAAAATACGGTTCTCTTTCAATATCCTTGTATTTACTACTCTGTTTTGTAAACTTGAACTACATAATTATCGGTTCCTAATCTTGAAATCTGCCAAGACTTAAGATGCATTACCCTAATATATAATAAAGCTTAACCTCATTCATTTGTAAACAATGAAATACTACGTCCCTACGTAAACTGGAAAATATAAAAATATAGATGTTGACTTTATTTTCTTTTGAAAAATATTTATTGACTACTTATGCCTGAAAACTCTTTGCAAATGAAGATGTGGCATTTTATTTTCGATTTAAACGTTTTAATTATTACACTCCTAAAAATATGTTGCACTTTCTGTGTAGTTATGATTTTTGTCTCCAAATCCCATACTAACATTTATATAAATCTCCAAGTTACATTTTTAAATTAATAAAATGTTTCTTTTTGAACCCTTCAAAATGTCCCCCTGCAATAACCCGATGTCCCTGTTACTTTAAGAAAAGATTCTAAACGTCTCCCCCCGTTCGCAGAAAGAATAGGAAGACTTCTTTATGTGAATTTAAATGGGCTTAAATGCAGCAATTTACATAATACACCTGTGAACAATGCCCTTGAAAATCTCCACCCTCATGAATAAATAAGAAATGTAACTTTTATTCCAAGCAAGGGCGTTCCTTCCATTAAATGTTTTATAGAACGTTAGATATTTTATAAATGAAATAATAAAGAACTTCTCTAGTGAAACTGATTTAAAATGTGAATCCAAACATTTAGTTCTCTAGGTTTTAATCTTCTAGTAAGATTATTGCTAATATTAATTTAAAGGCACGATACATTGTTATCGGGCTGCTTCCAGCTTCGTTATTTAAGTTTGCTATAGTTAAATTTCTCAGCTTGATTTAATGTTGGCTATTCATTCCGGTGAATTGAATCGTATCCCAGTGAATTGAATCGCATCCCGGTGATTACACTTGTATTAATATTTAGAGGACACACCTAATCGCTTCATTAGCCAATTCCAAATCACATTGCTTGTCTCCTAGAACTTCAGCTTATAAAAAAGTATATAATTTTATATCCGGTTAAATAAGTAAATCTATAACTAGCCAAAGATCACGTGATTTCAGTTAAGTGATACAGATCTCTCCTTAGCAAACGAGCTTAATGTTCTCTATGAATATTGTTTAATGTTTGCTTTAGTTTTTTGGATCTTATGCATTAAGATTTATGCTACTAACGCCTAGTCCAATGCATTGTATGAGCAATGCTTTTTTCTCATTCTTATGATTTTGTGAAGGAAACCTGTAAATTATAAAAAAATATAGTTTGTTATAGTCTTCTACTCCAAACGAATACTATTTTCCAAATTAAAGCGTAGAGCGTCGTAAAATATAAAAAAAAACAATTCAAATTAATGGTAAAACTAGCACTGGCTGTCGGACAGCACTGTGAATATTTCTTACAGGGGACTACCGTATTTTCTCTCTTCTGTCTCCTTACATAGAAACAAGAACAGATGGCTCTGACAGCTGTGATCCACGTAAACCTTTGTTATTGCTAATCATAAATATTACGTTCTGAGATAAACTTTATTCTTACAAATAAATCGTAGCTTTTGTTTTAATTAAAATGTAACCAATTTATATTTTTGCAAATGTATATGAGGAATGTACAAACATAAGTAAGGCTTGGAAGTTATAGCTCAAAATACTGTGACAGCACTTACCTACTGAGGAGAGTGTCACAGTATTGGCTCTCCGTATTGTGTCACAGTATTGTATTTGGAGATACAATACTGATACGGGGAGCCAGTATAACACACTCTATGAATTTAAGTAATATGATTATATTTTATGAATTTTTATAATATCTAGTCATGAATTTAGTTTTGTACCGGATATATAGTTAGGAACAATAATATTAACATTCTGATGAATATAAATATGAATTACTGTTGTTTATTTTTGTAAAACTACAATACATTTAAATTCAGTATACATAATTATACTTTTTTCCAATTATTTAAATAAATTATTGGCTGAGCTTTACCGAAGCCTATTAATCGAGGTACTGGAAAAACTGAATTTCTGTCTGTCTGTCCGGATGATATCTCGAAAACGAACTGACCCAAAGGCTTGAACTTGTGTAAGAAGCTTCATTACAGATACTAATGTTGTAGAAAAAATTTGCTCTCTTAAGCGGTGTGGATAATGAAACATTATTCAAAAATGAAAATGTTATTAGCTACCTATATATATATATATATATATATATATATATATATATATATATATATATATATTCACTTCGGTTGTATAATGCAGAATTGCTCTATTATAACAAATTTGACTTCTTAGTTTAAATTTCCTTTAATATTTCGGCTTTGCCGTTTTCAAAAAGGTATAATAAAAGGTATAAAACAAAAATAACACAACAACAAAATTTACACGAGTAAATAAATAAACATTTGCATAAATAAATAAACAGGAATTCTTGAACATGTGATTAACACCAAAGAGAAATATCATGAACAGAGAAAGAATTTAGAAAAATAATAATAACAAAAACAATTGATCATTTCATCTTTTATTCAGACCAAAGGGTACTTTTGATTTCAATACTAACTGATGTGTCTGTTCTAAATTTTCTAAGTAAATTTTGTTTCCATCTTCTGGTACTTTGCAAATACCTTTCAATGAATAACATTGTTCAAAACTTTGTTGGTGGCCTAATGCGTGTTATGAAACCAATTTTTCATCCTGTTTTTAGACCAACAACGATGATTATTCATTCTTATGTGCAATGGATTGGTTGTCAATCCAACATAATCCATTGCAAAATTTTTACATGTTACTTGATAAATTACATTTTTACTTTTGCAATTAATTTCTCCTCTAATAGGGTAAGTTTTTCTTTGTTTTACTACTGGTAAAAAAATTGGACGATTTTTTTAATTTTGCAAGTATTACATCGTTTGTCTTTAAAAGGTTAACACTTAAAACTGTTCTTCTTTTCTGAATTTTGAATGTCATTAGGTGGCAATTTGGACCATATATGGGGTGTATATATATATATATATGATGTTAAATAATAAAAATTGAAGTGGTCCACCATGTTGGAAAATAGCGAAACATAACCTCAATATCCTGATAACTGTGGATAATGATTCAGGATACCGCTCCTGGACGTCCATTATATGCCCATACATAAGTAACACGTTTGTTGTTCTTTTGATTGTTTAGTTAACAAGAGATAACTCATCCACTGCTATAAAGTGAGCGCTGGGGCTACCCACTGTGGACAGTAAATATTTGTTACGTAAATGTTTGTTACAAACAATCAAAGTTACGTGGCACAGTCATAGCTTAGGACCTCAAAACTAACTTAAATACCCCCCCTCCCACAGATATCAGCGTATCTGGTTCGCATGAACGATTTATCTCCTTTGTAACTGAAACAATTAACTCGGTGTAGGTTATACCATGGCTGTTAATAACCTACCCCTGGAAAAATAATTATATTTTACTATCCGAGTAAGGTAACTAATTATTGTTAACTACTCCTGAAAAATGCTGAGAAATGTTTAAATTCACACATATACTTAGGAACGCCTGTACTTATAAGCAATGGGAATGATGACACAATGAAGTAGCCTACACTATATGAAATTACAAGGTAGCTGTTGCCATGATTGCAGACAAACACGTATGGATTAAATAAGAAAGAATTTTCACCAATTAAGTATTCCACAACATAACAGACAAAAAGATTTTCCGTTAAGCCAGATTGATTAAACAGGTATCTGTTTAAAGTTTCAGTTTTACAAATCATATGTGTGGAAACGTGTTAAAAAGATTCCATATTGTTAACAGACCTTTCGCAATCTTCTAATATATTTACCTTTACACAAAAAGCCATGGAAATTTTCTTTTAACAACAACAATAACTTTAATACTAAAGTAAGTTACAAGTAATGTGATCAAATATTAAGCAAACTTCCACGTCTGTTGGAAAGCCTAAGTTAATTAAGAAGGTTTGTGATTTACGGTGGATTTCATATTCGGGTGGTGGTTATTGTTTACGGCTTAATACCAACTTCTTAAAATTTTAACAGCATTCTAAGTAAGTTATGTTTTAATACCCATAACTGTAGGTCCAGAAACCGCGAGTCAATTTACATTGTATGAGGACATAACCTGAGTTTTATTGGTACAGAAATGTCCATCTAGGAAAGAAATTGATAGACAGACGCGCCAGGTTTCTGGAGGTAAAAATGAAATGGTATCAAAAGGGTTAAATATATAAAGATAATCTTTTTCTCAGATCATATTATCTTAGCTTGACACATTTAAAACCTAACATAAGTCACGAACAAAATGTTAAATTGGCGTCAGTTATTCATATAAAGAACATTACAGAAGTGACTTTCAATCAGTTTATCTGAATCCTGAATGTGTGTCTGACGGTCTGGTACAAGTTTATAAAGATTAAAAAAATAATAATCCATAAATAATATTCGTTTAATATTTTTAACTCTTTTTATAGGTACCCTCTTATTCTATCTCCCTCCGCCCACCAATATGTAATGGTTGACATTCGATTTCTTAGAAGAAATTCCTCTATGAACCAGGTTGAGTGCTTAGGCGTAAACAGTGTATACATGCTGTCAGATTACCAGAATTTTACGGACAGCAACAATTAAAGTTCGATAAAACTAACTCATTATATAATTAATTGAATTTTTGCGGCGATTTTAGGTATCAAAAATTATTATTTTTATACAACTAGCTGTTTCCCACGGCTTCGCACGCTTTTCGTAAGTTTTTTCCGTATATGAGGACTTCTGGTTCAAGTGAATTATATTTCCAACGCTGATGTAGAGTTTACCTTGTTGCCAAGGAAGTCAAGAAAGTCTGTCAAAAGTGTATGTTTACAGCCATTGTACACGTACATTAAAGTGGTCTAACACTCAAGCTTAAAGTTCAACCATAAATTTATTTAGACAAATATAAAAACTTAGCGCCTTCAAATAGGGTTTGGCTATTTAATAAACGTAGCTCTCTTGTAATTGCAGTTTATAATGTGCAGGTGCTTTGATAACTTTTGTATTTTGAATCGCCACCTGGTGGCGAGTTACACCAATGGGCATAGCATAAAAACCTCCTCCGTGGAAAAATACATACAAATTTTGATAATGATCGGTCACATAGTTTCTAATTCCATAAAGGACAAACACAAAAACATTCATTTTTATATACATATATTTTAATACAAATTGAAAGCTCTTACACTAAAACTGTGCCTTTGGTTGGTCAGTGAGTTTTATAACCAATCAGTTTATATAACGTAGGCTATTGAATTTAGAATAACTGACCAACTTAATATGTCTTAGTAATCAGCTGTTTTAAACTAAATAAATACTGACGTTAATAACAGAAAGTAGGAACCTAGTGAAGCAGAGCACTATATTTGACAAATTTATTCAAAATCCAAAAAAGTGTAAAAGCTTTCAACTGTTTATAACAAATATTTGTATAAAATAATACTTTTATGCACTTAATTCACTGTACTAAATTTAAAAAATTCTTTTGATAGCATTCTAATAATAATAGCCATCGCCGCGCCGCATAAAGCTGTTTATAAATGTTAAAGCGTATGTATTAGGGTTTTTGACATCTAAGGAATATGATAGATTTTTATCCCCCCCACTCAGTGCATCATACAGTTTTGTAACATATAAAGAATGGCCAATGTCGAAAATCCTATTATCTTCCATCCAAGTGGATAGTTAATGCAAAATAATTAACTTTTACTCAGATGAAATATTAATTTATTACCCCTATGTACATAGCCGTTTTAGAAATTTATAATGTTTAGAATACAATTTTAAAATTTTCTTATTTCCTTATGAAAAAATGTTCTAAATCAATTTTTTATTTGTCCCTGTTATGTCTTAATAATATATCGGGATTAGCAAAACTAAAAAAAGGCTTTATTGGCTGGTTCCAACAAAGATTTATATCTACCTATTTTCAAAGTATTTAGATCTCTAATGGAAATAAAAACATTTATAATCATATTTTTAAACAACTTCGTGAGTAATTTTTAGTGTAATTATCAGATATCTTAATTAAATTGATTCAGTATAGACTTATTAAGAAGCCTGTCAAGAAAATGCATAAAAAGTAAAGTTACGAAATATAATATTCCTTTAATAAGTTTTCCGATAGTATTACGGTCTGCTCCAGCGGCAGCTCGAAGAAGAAGAGTTCCACTTTATTAGATCAGGAGGTCCGGCCTTGTAATCAAAGAAGCCTTTCAACCGGTCACGTCCTTCCCGGACTTTTCTTTCAGGGCGAAGCCTTTCTTTTTCCTCTAAACCAACAAAACAGTTTCATGGAATACTCGTTCTTTCATATTAAAATAATATGCTCTTCTTGCTAAAAGAAAAGCTTAATTATTTTAGATAACAATATACATGAAACATTGATTAATAGCATTTGATATTTTTGAGCTACAACAGCTATTCCGTATGTTCGTAATCGTTCACAAGTTACGAGATCGTCCTCTCGTATTTATAAAAGTGTTAATTCTTTCAATTAATCGGTTTAGCCCTCAAGGGATGAAGGGAGGGGTAAGGATTGGAGGGAAGGTCCCAATAAAGCTGTCACGGGACTGCCCGCAGTTTGTCACTCCCGCGATTGGCTCTCAGCACTTCCCATCCTGGGCTTTCCCAGAAATGGGAAGAATTCAACAGTGATTCTATATTATTGAGGGGTAATTCTAAAATGCATTTCACTATTTTCTGATTTGAAGTATAGTCTTAGTTTCATCTAAGTATAGTCTTTTTCGACTAATACTTAGGATAATATACGAATTACCCCTTTTCCTTTTTATTCCTGGAGCTAATATTTGTAGGTAACAGTGTAATCTTTATGTTTTCATTATTAATATAACTACACTACTAAACTAAACTTAGATCGTCAATAATCATTCTACCGTTTCTCTTTTTTAATCTCTGTCGTTTGTTAATGTTATTGCTTAACTTTCTTTCTCTATCCAATAATTTAAATTCTTTTCTATCCTAAATTAACCTACTTGAATATGAATTGCAAAACCGTCTTAATGATTGTTTTGGTTAAAATTAGAAATATATATCTAGTTTTCTAACTAGTTGAAACTAAAGCCTGCTGCCATTACTCTTCATCGATTAAAAAAATTAATTTTGACAGATTTGATTTGCTACATTAAGATTGTTTGAATATAGAAAGAATAATCGCTTATTTTTGGGAGGGATGGACGTTTAAATTTGGAAAGAATTGCCGTTGAAATAAAGGAGGAATTGCAACTTCAACACGTTTTGCCTTTAAAAATACAGTTGTCAATGGATTGATCATTCAATTATTCGATTATTTTTTGGTTTTCCAAATCAATGCTGGCAACTCAATCAATTTATTGCTCAATGCTGGCGATAAACGTTCCTCCAGATAGTAGCTGTTGGATACGGAATATAACTTCCAGATGACTTGATAACGAATACCTTCAGCCATTAGTGCGTACAATGGCAACAACTTAGTGGGTACCCCGCATTGCAGCCTGAACGAATAACATTCCTCCAGATAGTACCTTTCGCATAACAGATCAAAATTCTAGAGGGCATGAGAACAAATACTTGAGAGAGCTAACAATATTATAGCTTACTGAACCATCAATTCGTAAAAAAGTAGTAATGAAGGTAAATGATCGAATATAACAGTATTATTAGTTGTTGTCATTGTCAAAGACATATTTTTATTCAATTCTAATCTTATATTGTTTATTCAGAGTTCCGTAGCATTTATTATAAGATATCTGAAGCAACGATGTTAAAATGAACCAAATACTACAGGGGTTGATTGAAGCAAGTTCCAACTGATCCAAGAAATTTTTTCTTGATAAATAAATAAATGAATGCAAAAGACATTCAAGTATATTGTAACCATTTATCGAATAATAATTTGTATTATCCCCAATAACTGCAGTGGTAATGGACATAAATGGGGGGAGTCCTATTCACGACATTATTAATCCTGGTTTGTTAAGCAAATTCTAATTTTTCTGTTGCATCTAAAGACTTAGAGCCTCTTTGTATACAATGTTTCAACGCGAGTAAACATCTGTAATCAGTTGGGATTCAGAATATGTTTCGTTGCCATGGCAACCCTAAGACCCATGATTAACTACAGACTCGTCAGTGGGTTACTACTGTTCAATGTTCATTGCATCAGAAGTGTGATGACTCTTTGAAGAGACTAACAATGTTCAATTTTGTTCAGATAGAAGATTCATGGGAAAACTTGCGTTTTCTTAACATTACTTTTGTTTTTAAGGCAATTAAGTAAAGTATAAGGTTGGACTAAATATTTATTAATTATAGTATTTCAAGAACTCGTGTACCAACCAAGTTAGAGGAGCACTAAAAGTAAAACCATTGCAAACTCAATCGGCTAATTTGAGATAGATCTCACATGAATCTTTATTGAGACGCTTTGAAGAAACATTATCTTCGTTATCAAGAATTTCTGGACTAAAATTTATCCTTCCATATATTGGCTAACGTATTTTTTTGTTGCGATTTAAAAAAAAATAGTCTCATTTAAATGTATTTCATGCCCAATCGTGTATGGTGTAAAAAGGTAATTACTATTTTGAAATTGTAATAGAAATATACTTTACAAAGTGTAGGAAGTTTTATGAAGGGTTAGATTTTAAGATAACTTTGTATGTTGTGAGGTGCTGCTGTAACCACAGATCATCATAAAGCAAAGCACAAGTAAAATAGCCTTTATTTCCGTAATTAAAATTGAAATGTGAAGTCTACTTTGGTATAATAAATTCTTTGTTTCTATTCTGCAATTCAGCCCATATGCAATTTGCCTACTGCTAACGTTTTGTGTCATTGTATCTGAAGGCGCAAACAATTTATTTTACAGGTTATATTTACTGACATTCTTGTTGTTCAAAACTGTAATGCACGAGGAACACATAAGGATATATAACATCCTTAAATTGTTTGATATCAGTTGTAGCCAGCTCAATAAAGCCTTAACTCATTTTGCTAATTGGAATAATTCTGCAACATAATTATAACACATAGTTATAAGGATGACGTTCAGATATGGCATTACGTTCTCCTTGTATATTCATTTCAAAAGAAAAATATCATCAAAAGAAATGAATTACAGTCCTTTGCCTGGACTTGTGTAGAGGAACGCGAATGTATGGAAGGCCGCTGCGGCGTACTTTATTACATTACTGAAGGTCCAGTCCTGTAATCAACAAGTCTTTTGAAGGGAGTCACGTACTTTCCTTTTCTCTACCCTTTCTTTCACTTTCACTTTGCCCTTACGAGACACGGACAGCTACTGCATTTTTTATGAATATGTGTCTGTAATAATGTACACTGTCCTATCGTGTATTCCTTAGGTCGAATCAAGAATAAATTACCATATAACCTAAAATGTTGAAAAATTTCAGGCGTTGCTTGATCTACGAGGGATATTCAGAAAGTAAGGAACGTTTTAGAATCGAAAAATACCCCAGTACAAGAAAAAACATTTTATTATATGCGTGTGAAAGAGGGACTAAAATATTAATTTTCTACTTAATCACCATACAAATTCAGGCACTTATCATAGTATAGTGGACAAGCTTTGAAATTCCTGTGCTATAAAATTCTGCCGCCTGTGATTTCAGCCACTCAGTGATGCGTACTTGAAGCTTGTCATCATGTCTAAACACAGCGCGCTGTGTTGCTAGCCAGGTCTTCATTTTCGGGAACAAACGAAAATCACTTAAAGCCAGTTCAGAATTGTAGTGGGAATGAGGAAAAGCTTCCCAGTCGACCAAGTTCAAGAGTTCTTGAGTACTGTTCGCCGTGTGAGGTCGGGCATTGTCATGTAAAAGCAAAATTTGGATGACACTTTTCCTCTGCGCTTGTTTCGAATAGCTCTCCTAAGGAGTTTATTGTTGCACCACGCACAAGAAATTCAATAAGAACACCTTGCCTTTCCCAAGAACAGTGTTGCCACGATCTTCCTTGCTGACAAATGTTCCAGACGTTTCCTTAGTTTTTAGGGAACTTGTGTGTCCCCCCACTCCATGCACTATAATTTTGTCTCAAAATGCACATATTTTACCCAGATTTCGTATCCTGTCACGATTCGATCCGGTAGGGCATCACCATGAATGTGGCCACCAAAAACGTCAAAATTACCCCATTTGTTGCTCTTTACGGCGATATTTAAGCATTTTTGGCACCCATCTTGCACAAAATTTGTGGTAGCCTAACTTCTGTGAAACAGTTTCAAACAACGAAGTCCTTGAAACTTGTGGGAAACATAGAGAAAGTTCAGTTACTATGACGGCGGTTACACGAATCTTTTCGTTAACTTTGGTGACCAGATCGACAGTCTCAATGCTCGGACGTCCACTCCATATACCATAATACAACTGTAAATGTTATCAGAAAAAATATTATTAGAAATGCTTATATTAATTAGCTTATTGTACGTAATTGAATGTAATAACAAATTTAAAAAAATACTATCAAGATATATTTTAAACCATATGTTGATAGTAATCATATTTTTAAAACCATGTAATAAATCATTTTTAGATATCCAACAAATACAAATTTTCCATGGGCAATTGATGAAGAAAAACGAAACATTTAAATCGGGTAGGATTTGCGGTGCATATAATTATGAATTTGGTTATGATTCCATACAGTTTAACTATTTATGGAATAATAATTATATCCGTAAAACTATAAACATCTGCGGTGACCCCTAAAGAAAGAACTTTTGCAAACTGTCGGATTCAGGATTTTGGAAATTGGAAGTGTAATACATTTAAAAAGAACTTTGGTTTTAAATCGAGTTAGAGCATAATCAGTAAAAAATAACAAAAAATCTAAAAAGTATACAAACCGACACAAAATAAAAGTCGAATCGTGGGAAGTGGAAAGTTTAAAGATTATTCCTATCACCAAATATTTCCTACCACTAACCATAGCATGTAACCATTAATCATAAAGTTATTAATTTGTGATTAGAAATAGAACATTTCTAAAACTTTTATGCTAGAAACAATAACTATGTTAATTTGAAAATCTGTAACTATAACCATATCTCAGTTATAAATTTATGGTATTTTATATTAGTTTTGATTTAAAGCATAACCGTCTGAGCTACACGATAAGATTTACGTGTATTCAAACTGAAAATACTACATACATGGGATGGAGATATAAGCGATCTTCTTATTTTCAGAGAAGGGGCAGCTTTAAAGATATATCTGAACTTTCAGTCAGTAAGCTGGGATCAGACTCTAAAGCTTTATCTCCAGACCACCCAATCTGTTATCATGAATCCATGTTTGAAAACTGGACTCTGTGCCAATCGTGGTCTCTCCCTCTTTTCTAGATACATCTCGTCTCTGGATTATTCTTATCCATTATTATGTTCCAAAGGCATACTTTATTCGATACTCATCAGTGTGAATAAAGTGTAAATAAGGATTCACCAGTTGTTTTGATTGTGATTCACAGTTTTCCAGAAGTACTTAGGTATCATATGTATTATTTTATCACACATTCAGAGATAAAGCATCCTGCTATGGAAGCAAATATTTAGAATAATAGGATTTTCGATATTGCAGTCATTAGATGTTATATAAGTATAACTATACAAACCGAGGATTGGAATCTATCGACTTCATCAGGCTTGAAAATCCTTAAGGATAAAGGATAAAGTTAGGCATGCAAAAAGTGTAAATATATAGTACATTTGTCACGATTTACTGAACAAATAATTGATAAAAAGTAAAAAAAAAACTGTAACGTGAAAAAATTCTTGAGGGTCAGATGTACCTGAAACAAGTCCCAAACATGTCATTTCACAGAGCACTGTCATTGAGTAACTCATCCATAGAAAAATATGTCTATACCTCAAGACTGAAGAAATAAGAACAACGGCAATTCCTGCGGCATCGCGGCAGTTCATCTGAAATAAAGAATTGGAACAGGATAGCAATTTTAGGAAGTGAGGGATATAGGAGAGCCGTTTTTCGTGCTACGCTTTTTATCCCAAAGCCATATTATATGTTTAAAATTTTAACTGCCAGACTGATTCAAAAGGATTCTCTACTCCGAATGAGACACGGGATAAAGGATAACACAAGTGACTGAAAACCTTATGTTCCCTGTCCCATTGCCTTTAAAAGTTCGAAATTTCAATTTTCAATTCAGTTGTCCACTATTATACTCAAATTTTCAGAACTCCCCCCCCTTACTTGGATGGTAAAATGAGATGAGATTTGTTAATCTTTAATTCCACGGTTCCCTTTCATTGCAGTTGATCTACAACAACCCATTTCATGTAGCACGGTACAAACATCATATAGGGCCAAGTGTACTTTGTGCTTCCTTAAAGAGAAACTTCGAATAAATCAAGTAGAGAGCCGTTTACTAATGAACTATACATAAATACAAATTTCAATATTGTCGCCGTTGCTTCACATAAAAATAACTTTAAAATATTTGAAACGTCAATTTGCTAAATAGTTTAGTTTTCAATATTTTTAGGCATAAATAATATTCGCCCACACTTTTTCGCGGAATACATGATTGACTTGAGTATAAGCTTCTCTACTACTCACACAAACACGCGGGCGGGTCGAGAGACCTCTTACAAGCCTTTGATCTGAGATTCTTTGTATGAAAAACAACAGAAATGAGGGTAAATCTTCACAGAGCCTGAGTGGTTCCATTACGCTGCTGTGATGTTGTTGTTTCAGCAGCTTGAAGTTTGAGTAATTTCATACTTTGAGTTTAATAACTTGCAGTGAACAGTTGGTTGACCTTTTTCATAACACATGTTGCATTGTTTCCCCCACCACCTGTAGACAAACATTATGAGAATAAAGGCACGGTGGTTTTGTTGGTAAGAACAATTGGTGGAAAATGTACTCTACTGGTTTAATGTGGTACAAGGTGTCTGCACAAACACAAATAACAAATTAACGAACAATTATTGTTGCTTTTTTAAACCAAAATTACGTAAAAAATTACACTTTTTGGTACTGTGTAAACAAAATGTTTTTGAAAGGTTAAAAGGATTAACATTGTTAAATAAAGCTGGATTCTAAGCAGCTTTTGGGTATGCTTGAACCCTTTTCTTTCCCTTCTTTACTTATTTCTGTTCGTTATTTTTGTATAAATTAATACTTCCTTCACCTGACGAAGAGGATAGATTCCAGTCCTCGAAACGTTGTGTTATACATTTTATAACCTATAACGATGATAAATGTCGGAAATCCTTTTATCCTTTCAAATCTTCCATCTTCAATAACAAACTTTAAACAAAAAATAGTTATAAGTTACAAAAAGTGGAACACAAAGTTTCTAAATGCCCGAAATTGACTCATTTTATATATAATCTTTTTATTTTTATTTTCATTCTTTTTTAATGGACTAACCATTTTTTTACCTGATAAGAGTATATATTATAGGATCGAATCAGTATATTATGTAGTTTATAACATATAACGATGACAAATGTTCGAAATCCTATTATTCCATCGTCAATAGCGAACTTTAAACAATGAACATGTTTTTGGTACAAAACTATGAACCAATGGAACAACGACTTCCTCTCATAATCAAACTCTAATAATGAACAATAAATACAAACTCAATATCTTGATTAATAGCTTAATAATGCAAATGACAAATAACATTCTTCTTTTAATTAATGTCTAGTGGTGTAAAACACAAAAAATAAAAACACCTAAAATAGCTTATTAATTTTAGTAAGTAGTATTTATTTTACTCCTTCAAAGAAAAATTAAATTCATTTAAAACAGAACATTTATGTATTGGATAAAAAACTTATTTAAGGCTACTGGGTACTAAATACATTTCTCCGCCTTAAGTACAGTTTAAATAATGTTCTTTAATTAACAAATGGACCTATAGAAGTGTATAAACCCACCAGGTGTTATCTCTTAGAAGAGTTATTACTTGATTAAACATATCACGTGTCTCTGGGCAGCTATCGTTTATCGTCTTTCACCGATTAGAAACTTAATTACATTACCGGTGATGGCATTCACAATTTCATTCTCAATCAGACCGATTGCAAATGCTTTTAAGCATTTTTACACTATGCTACATACAATCATATGAATAGTTTTACCACACCAACACTGTTACTGCATTTCTCATATTACTCTATAATCAATACTACGTTTTTATAAATACGGAGACAAGTGTTCTTTAACTTAATAAGATTTTATCTCGTTCCATACAGGGGACATATGTAAGGGAAATTAAGCGTGGTAAACAGATTTTTACATACAAACATAGAAAAGTAAAGTTTAACAATTAAAAGTGCCGATTCGTTTTCAACAACTTTATCCACTATTTTGTAATAATTAAGGAATATTTTGTCTATATAAACGAATTTATACATAACTAATTATTACTGTAGTTTGGATCAGTAACCCTTTCTCGTGTTATTTTTGTGTTTATTTTATCCCTACGTTTAATTATGTTTTGTCTCGACTATGCATTCCCTATTGCAACTACATTTTGTATTGTAAACACAGTTTTTGGGATCTTGTGTTTTTCTGTAGTTCAGTTTTAATAATTAGTGTTGTGTTTAGTGGTTTATTAAGTGCGTGTTTTAGTGTCAGTGAAATTTACATACAACATGGTGGTTGTGATTTCTAACTTATGCGTGGTCACAACGCTCTGGTATGATTTGTTTATTTTAACGTAGTTCAACATGTGTTAGGTTAGTTATTTACCTGAAGAAGAGATCAGATTGCAGATCTCGAAACGTAGTGTTACTGATTTTTTGTATCACTGAATGATGGAAAATGTCTGGAAAATTCCTGTTTCCTTCAAGGCTTTTTACGATACCTTGAATTAATTTTATTATGAACACTATCCTGGATTGTTTTGAAAATAAGGTTTTTGTTATTGATGAAGATTCGAGAAATTTTTTTTCCATTCTCAGAATATTATATGTTTTATACGACGATGGAAATATTTTTTATAAACTGGGCATCATCATTTTTTTTAGTTTTAGGAGCATTAAAATGATTAATTTGGGTTTTTATGAACTTTGAAGGATATTTCCTTTTGCCAAAGGCGTATACTAGTTTTTTCGACATAATTTTGAAAGTCTGCACTCTCAGCACGTAATTGTTTGGTCATAACTGACAAATCTTAACTTTCTCACCGACACTAAAGTAAAGTTTAATAATTTGGATTTACTTGCAGATGCCCTGAAATTTGCTCATAATATAAGGCTAAAATTTAATTTTCTTAAAACACAAAAATTGATTGTAAAACACCATATTAATACCGATGTTCAAACCAAAGTTAAATTGGACTCCTAATATACGTTCAGATGATCCTATTAAAAAATTAATAAATTTTATATTGTCAAATTTGTACCAACACGAATAACTGATTTATTAAAAAGTAATGACAATCCAATACTCGGATATAAAAAAGCTCATATCTCACACGAATAATAGGTAAAGACATAGTAATTTTACCAGCAGACAAGAGCAACGCAATAGTGCGTATAGATGTGTATAGTTAAGTTTTTGGAATTAAGAAGCAATTAAACTAAGCAATTTTTATCAAACAATAAAAAGGCCACCTAAATGTTTTAGTAAAGAAGCGTTTACTAACTGTTCATGGACCTAATGAAAATATCAATCAAGAAACTTTGGCTCTCCTAACTCCTGACGTTCCAAGAACTCCTGTGTTCCTAAATTTTACGCAAATTCATTATGGCAACAAGACCACCACCAGGCAGACCAGAGTCTCCAGTTTTATCGATGAAATTTTGCAGCTAATGGTAAAATATTGGCAGTCACACATCAAGAACACTGATAACTTCATCTCAACACTCAATGACGTGCAGCAGCCTATTTCCAATGACGCAATTATGGCCATTGACCAGGTCTTTATACACAAAAAGTTTCCAAAATTTAGGTGATGAAGTTATACAAAAATTTTAACCACTGGACTAAGCCAGCAAGTCCCAGCACAAAATTTATTTTTGGCTTAATTTGATCTTATCTATTAACAACTTTAAATTTCAAGATAAAAATTACCTTTAAGTGATGGAACACCTATGGGTATCATGATGGCACCTGCGATTCTGATTTTGATTGGCATTTATATGATTTTGAATAATAGTTTTGAACTTTTGTGAGTCTTATTGGAAGTTAGGAAAAAAATTTCGGTTTGAAATTTACCTTAAAATTGTCTACATAAGTTATTGTATTAAAATTCTTAGAAGTTCATTTTTTTTATTAAATCCGGGTTCCTCAAAATGACAATTCACATTAAAAACACTAACTATATGGATTATTTAATTTTAACAGCTGCCATCCTGTGCATATCAAAAAAAGCAGTACTAAAGGGTTCAAGTTGTTATATCTTTATATTTTCTAATCCTTTTTGTTAGTGGAAAATCCCGGAATATTAAATGAAAATTGATCAAAGAAGATTATTTTATTAATTAGTCCGCCTATTTACAGTATTTATCAACAAAGAGTTGAAAGGGCAGTTTGGTGAGTTCATATACTAGTAAAATATGAAACAAATCATAAATCTGAGCCCTATTTGATATTTGGGAGAGGTACGGGTAAAAGATGAGAGTAGAGGTAGCAATTTATCAGCGACCCGTAGATCCCGGACTCAGTTGGGATTCTGCTTGTGTTCCGTTGCCATGACTACCGCTGAGTCTCTGATTGGCTGGAGACTTGTTAGTTCTACGGGAGTGTGTGGGTTTGCAATAGCGATATGACACTGACAACACCACGTTTTGGTCGCTATTTGATTATTATAAACAAACTAGTTAGCTTAATACAATTACAAATTATATATGTTTCATATGAGGACAAATATATGTACATGTGTACCAATGTGTGTAATTACACTGTTTAGAGAAAAAATTATGTAAAATTAAAAAATATAGTCGAACCATAAAATATATGGTACTACATAAACGGCATACCCACTTTTCATGTAACACTACAAAATATCAGTAGAAGGTTCTAGGTCATTCTCGCTGTACAACCAATACATAGTTTCAATTTGAGAATCTTCTTTTCTTCATATAATTTAAATCTATAATTAAAATTACATATAATAATTTTTTCAAAGTACTGTAATCATTACATAGCCATCCTTATTGAGTGATAGAAATGTACCAACTTCATCATAAAACATATGCCAAAAACTCTAGGGCCTTTGAGAACATTCTGACTTTGCCAACAGCCACAGGCCCTTTTTGGTAATAATTCTGCTTTCTAAATAAAGTATATCTTACAAGCATCATTTTAGTTTATACTGACTTCACTAGCCACTCTGTCTGACTTGTCTGCTAGGATTAGGAATACATTGGTTTTACCAGTAAGTCTATCATCCGTACTATTTCTCACCGGTATAACGTTGTATTTCCAAACTTAGGTATTGTGGTAATTATTTTATGCCTCTTAAATATACGGGCATTATTTTAAAGAGTAGGCCCTACTGAGCTGCTATAAATATCCAAATGTTTAAAGTTCACGATGTGTACATTTTATAAGACCAACATAAACAAATAAGTAACAAGTAAATATTAATGTCGGTATTATTATTTCCAGTGAATGGAAAACACTGCACTTCTTACTAAAAGTTTGTTTTTCACACTTCCATTTATGATTGTTAATTTTTAAAACGCAATCGGTTTTAATCTCTCAGACCAGATATTACTTAGAACTAGACCTTTTACAACTACGAGTATTATTTGATACTTGGGAATAACAAAAGCCTTTATACGACTCAACTGAATTTTCATTCTAACCAAATAAACTGTCTTCACTTAAGTTTTAACGCGTTAAGGTCAAAAAATACATTAAACCGAAGTTTTTAAATACATATATGAAAACATTTTTATTAATCTCAAATGAACTGATCCCCTGTAAGACGGGGTGGACCTTTCGAGCAGTTTCTGAAACAGTTGTCCCAGTGACTCCTGGAAAACAGAAGCATGAGTGTATCTGAATCAATTTTTAAACATTACTAACAAATTGACTACATTACTAATTGAAGTTAACTACTGGTTGGCAGTCGTTATTTGTGTAAATTACTGTTCACATACACAAATAACGTTAAAATAAAATCATTTCTCAGAAATAAAATTATTAAGATGTATACAGATACTTCCTGTTCTTGAAATTAAATGAATATTGTAGTTAATACGTATTATGTATACTTAAATTCATAAAAAATATACTCATGTTCACAAATCGTTAAGGGCTCCTGCAGTAAACTTTAAATTCCATTCTGGTATTCGTGATTTAGACCTCAATCATGACTTTACAAAAACGCTAACCAATTTTCACTTTGTGTTAATATACTCTTCAAGGAAATAGTCATGTAATTAATTAACCATGGCATAGACATATATCGTGAGGAACATAAGTGAAAAGTATTCGCTTGATATAATGGATCAAAATTGCTGCATTCTATATAACGTTATATATATTTTAACGTTACATTATATGTATATATATATATATATATATATATATATATATATATATATATATATATATATATAGAGAGAGAGAGAGAGAGAGAGAGATACGTTATATAGTTAGAGATTATTTTGTAAAAACATTAATGAGTATAATTTTTTAAAGATTGTGTAAAGGTAAAAATATATAAAGTAAAAATATCTTGAAAGTGTCGTTTTGTTTATTCTAATCTGTATGATTGTTAGATTCGTATGAGGCAGTATATCTGTATTATAAATACCCAATGTAATATAAATGGTGATACTGATAATACAGATTTTCGCGATAGATAGAGATAGTAGAAAGGAACATACACATGTTGTCTCCAGTGAATCGTTACCAGAAATAGCTATACGTTAGCAGGGAGATAACTTATCTCTACGCATTGTGTTTTGCATGACATTTGTACATTTCTTTGGTGTATAAACCGGCTTCAGCACATTTCATTGCCATCTTGTTTGAACTGTTCTCTTGTGTACTGTTTCTGTTGTTCTCTTCTGTTTCTGTATGTTCTGGTTAAATTTTTATATCCTCCCGTGGTGATTAAAATATTGAAGATTCGTTTAATACTGGTGTAAAGCATGAAATAATTGACTAGCAGTAACTAAGATGATGGACTGGTAGGAATAGCTTCATCCACTTATCTGGAAGACGCCTAATCTTACTTTGCTTTAACTTATTTCCTTTGGGAGAACCTACAAGGTTTAGTGTACGAAACACTAGTAGACAATATAGTAATACTCGTAGTGTGTATTATTACTACAGCAGCATAAATGAGAGGAAATCCATAAGTGCTTGTTAATTATAGGCAACCTATGGGCTTTTCTGAAGAATTCATGATGGGACGCAGGGGAAGAAAATATTTAAATAATATAATTTATAGTCAAAGTGAAAACCCACTTCTTATATCAAAAGCGATGTCCAAAGCCTTGTTGATGGTGGCGTAACTGGTGCTATAGTTATATTTATACTAGTATTGATGTGCAGCACATGCATACTTGATATACAATTGTATAAGGATAATATTTATTCTAATTAAGTATTATTTAAGTTTTTTAAATAAATAAAAAATAAATTTTTGTATGTGTATATTTGTGGGTTTTTATAGAAACAACAACATAAATACCAAATTTGGCAGCTTATACTCGTATTTGCATAAAAATATTCTCAATTTTTTTGAAAAAAATATTGGGACATTTAGTGCATAAAAATTGTGTACAATGACGATCTTAACCAACCATGAACAATGCGCATTTGTACAGTAATCACAGATAAGGATGTCCCATGATAACACTGAGAAGAATGCCGTACACCAGTGTGCGACAGAATGCTAAGTTGCGATCTGCACAGACTTACAGTCCTGCCCCCCGTGCAGTACCCATGTATATGTAAATGGTCATTCAGAACACAAGGTCTCCCGGGAACAATCCATCACATACACAGGCAGAGTTTACTAAACAACGGACGCCCTGGTCATATTAATAACCTAGATTGTATTTACTACATACACGAATTTCTGTATATGCATAAGCAGTTTTAAATAAACATAACTGAAAGGTCGTTTGAAAAATAATTTAAACTACTAAACTCATTATTGGGAAAAAGTTTTGAGTTTTTCTTTTAATGCTCAGAAATATTATATGGAGTTCATTGAATTAGAAAATACTTTACAATCTTTCCATTGAGAGTTTACTAAAAAGAGATGCCCTTTTACCAGAATCTACCAAATTAATAATCTATAATATATTTATTCCATATTTGAATGTCTGTAAATGCCTAAAGTATATTTGTAAATAAACATAACTTGAAGGTTTGTTAAAAATATTTAAACCTATTGAAGTCACCGAGGGAAAGTTACTAGTTTTTCGATGCTTTGTGTAATCTCAGAAAATAAGTATAATTACACATATATATATATATATATATATATATATATATATATAATATATATATATATATGTTTATACTTATTTTCTGAGATTACACAAAGCATCGAAAAACTAATAACTTTCCCTCGGCGACTTCAATAGGTTTAAATATTAAAATATATACATATATATATATATATATATATATATATATATATATATATATATATATATATATATCACTTAGAAATCTTCAGTCAGAGTTTTCTAAATAAAAAGGCTAACTCAAGTAATTAGTTTGATTGCATTTATTAGATTTACGAATTCCCTTATATGCTTTGGCATCATCTGTAAACAATCACAATGTAAAGGTTTATTGTAATATACCTAAAAATATTAAAGGCACAAGAGGACAATTGTGAACTTTTCATTTCACATTTTACGAAATCCCAAAAATTGAAGGATTATTAAAAATTGGAATAAATAATGACAAATTATAAAATAAATACTTTAGGGTTTATATTTGTAAATAGAACCAAATTTAGGACCGAGTGAAATTTTCCAAAATACGCTCAGCAAAGTTATAACCAAGTAAATCCTCCCAGTATCAGAAAGAGGAGGACAGAAAAGGATCAGGACCGATAATGTCGCAGTAGGGCAGCCATTTGTCACCCTCAGTCTCGCTATCGGTGCAGCTATCTACCCGTTTCCTGTCGACCCCGCCACTCCCACGTAACCGAATCTCGAATGTTGGTAACTATCGAATGTCATAAATACTCAGTGTTTAGAGAGCAATGCTATTCAAAGTATCGAGTTCCTAGTCCACGTGATAGGCACGTTGTTTTGTTTAGAAAGGTATATTTTTATGTGATGGTTAACCAAATGGAAACCACATTCATTGCAGCAACGTGTGAGGTTGACGCATTTTCGTCACTTGGGTCCAAATCCATCTTCAATTTTAACAACATAGCTAGATTTTTTATAACACTGTTTTATTTATGTATAAAGACACATTCGTCGTCTAAAACCTTATGCAAATGTGGCAGCCAATACTGTTAGAATATTTTATTTTTTTTTTTTTATAAAAAGCTCATAATATATTTAAAATATTTAGTTATGAAACTGAATGATAAAGTTTGAAACTATTGTTAAAGTTATTTTGTGAAATGTATACAAAAATGACCACAAAACTATAGACATGATTGTATTTTACACTGCTAAAAAGGTACTAGTTTCTTTTAAAATAAATTATTTTTAATTACATATCTTACAGTTTTAGAAGGATATGGATACAAAATATCATTTGTAGCAAATTACCCAAAAATAATACTTCCAACTTAGAAAATCAAGCTACTAAAAGAGTATGTCACACTAAGATAAATACTTGTTTCAGTGTTTTCCGTAGCCAATTAACGAGTTCAGGTCCCTGGGTCGTGAATAATAATTTTAACTGAATCTTAAATTAATCTAACTGTTAATCAGTGGCTCGCACCAATACTTTTCTTGAATCTGGCCAAAAATGTCAACTAGAAAATGTAATTTATATGCTCGGGATAAATTTCCTAAGAGGTTTTAGTGTTGATTAGGCTTTTTTTGTGCTAAAACAAAAGGGTGCAATTTGGTTCTAATTGACAATTTGCGTTTATGAGGATTTCGAAGGGTGTTGCTGGTCCTACATTTATTCTGAGTATCCTCATGATCAAGAGGTTTGTGCCAATATTCTATGAAATAAAAATAAGGTATTAGTGAAAAAGGCTTGAATACTATGTGAAGATAACCAGTTTGTTTTTTTGTGGAGTGCCATCTTTGAGGCAAAAAGAAACTAAAATCACTACATTTCAAATTTTGCAATCAATAGGTTCAACGGGTTTCGAATTCTCTTCTAGTGGTGGATAATCAATGTAACCCCACTAATGTATATTTTACGATGTAAATCAAAGATAAGCTTAAGTGACGTGGCAATCAAAATAAAAACAACTTTTTTTTAAAGACCATGCGTATTACACTTGACAGCAACGCAGTAATGCGCAAAATTTATAAGATTAACTCTATTTAACTCGTATTGAAATAAAGAGATTTGCGTAATTTTGATATTCTTATTGTTTAATCGAAAATAATGCGAATAAAAAGATATACCTTAAACACTTATCATTGCGTCCCTGTTGTCAACAAGAAGCTCAGTACCAAGGTCTTATTTCATATAACAGGATCTTCCAACAGCATAATGAGCGAGACTCTATTATAAGACAGGACAAGATCCCGCCGGGGTCACGTGACTTAGTCTTCGTCAGGATGTCCTGAAGGTATCTTTTATGTAAATATTTCTCCGGTCGATATCTTGAATCTTTTGAATCTTAAATATGTTGCGTGCATTAAATTTTAAATTTACTCCCAGTGCATTACGTTTGTAACAACGCAATTTATCTATTACTTACATTCTCTCCCTTACGTTATAATAATATAAAAAAAGTTTAAAAGGCAAATTTTTTTTAACAAAAATATCAGTTTTGAAACAACTTGATAAAAATTGTAAACGCCTATGCTGTCACATGAAAACATAACGCTAATAAATCGTGAATTACATAATTAATCTATTTGTACATAGAACATTCTAGTTTAGTTTTTCCAAACTCAGGGTTTAAGAATATACAGCTTCTAGTATCTAGAAGAATAATGTATTTATCATCAATAATGTTATGAATACACCGCGCATTTCTGTATTAAACGTGATTCAAAAGATAAAGCTCCCTTTAATTTACAAGATTGTGGAAACTTCTTTGAAGACGGTGAATTAACTTAAAAAGATTTCCAAACAGACCCGAACATTTATGCAACCGTAATGGCACTACAGAACCCTCGTTCTGGGGTGAGTCTATTCTGCTGCCCTTTGCCGTGCTTTATGTGACTTTAAACGACCACTTTAGGCTTCTTTAACTTTCTTCGTATCGGGCTATCGAAGTTTCTTCGTATCGTGCTGTCGGAGTTTTTTCGTATTGGGCTATTGGAGTTTCTTCGTATCGGAGTTTCTTCGTATCGGGCTATTGGATGAGTTTCTTCGTATCGGGCTATCGGAGTTTCTTCATATCGGGCTATTGGAGGAGTTTCTTCGTATCAGAGCTATTGGAGGAGTTTCTTCGTATTGGGCTATTGGAGGAGTTTCTTCGTATCGGGCTATCGGAGTTTCTTCGTATCGGGCTATCGGAGTTTCTTCGTATCGTGCTGTCGGAGTTTCTTTCGTATCGGGCTATCGGAGTTTCTTCGTATCGTGCTGTCGGAGTTTCTTCGCATCGGGTTATCGGAGTTTCTTCATATCGGGCTATTGGATGAGTTTCTTCGTGTTGGGCTATTGGAGGAGTTTCTTCATATTGGGCTATTGGAGGAGTTTCTTCGTATCAGACCTATTGGAGTTTCTTCGAATGGGGCTATTAGAGGAGTTTCTTCTTATCGTGCTATCTGAGTTTCTTCATATCGGGCTATTGGAGGAGTTTCTTTTATCGTGCTATCTGAGTTTCTTCATATCGGGCTATGGAGTTTTTTCGTATCGGCCTATTTGAGTTTCTTAGTATCGGGCTAGTGGAGTTTTTTCGTACAGCCAAACTGCTCATGCGCTGATCTGGTTTTCCACCGGTCACATTTTCTGTAGTCTCTGATCAAAGTCAATGACGAATGTATGCATTTGGTAGTGCAGTTTTTAATCTGCCAATAAAATAAATATAATGAATACGGAGTACTCCATCACTTCTTAATACTAATTAGAACCATAGTGTGCTGTTTTCTTGTGGCATGATAACAAAAGCCTATTTTAATTAAAATTTTACTAAAGCCCGTTAGATAATTTATTTTCGAGCATACAAATGATCTATTCTAGTTAAAGTTTTTGGTATATTTCAAAAAATCTAGTGGTACGAGTCACAGGTGAATAGCTATATTTTAAATATTATTATTCACGTCCCAGGGACGTTATTAAACTTGTCAGTAGAATTGAGAAAAATTGAAACAAGTATTTATCTTAGTACAACGTCTTCTTTAGTAGACTTAAAATATAAACTTTAAATTTAAAACTAAAATTATTATTTTCTGTGTAATATACTATAAGTAGAAGTTTTTATACATATCTGCAAAAACTTATAGTATAACTGATATTACTTAATGCAACTAAAAGTAATTTCTAAGCAGTGTACAGTAAAATAGTGTTTTTATAGTCATATAGTTATTTTTGTGTAGTTATTTTCTTATAAAAACATTGGAAATTTTTTAATGAGAAAGAGAGAGATAATGAGATTTATTCCGAAAAAAATAGACTTTATAAACAAGATCATTAAGGAATATAATCTAACCACATTAACAAGTTGCGTGGTTAGATAAAACTAAACAATAGACAAGGAAAGGTCTGATAACAGTCCGGGTCCGGGGGGTTTTCAAACTTTCTTTCAGATTCTTAATATTTTTTACATATATTATTAGATTTTATTTAAAAATCTTAATTAAAATGTTGCAAAAATATTTATGCGATATGTGCATTGATTATTCGTATACTTTCACCATAATCAAAACATAACCTATTCGTATACTTCATCTAGTTTCAGATATTGCAGCGTTTTTATTCATAAAGAAACATAACACTTGCTGCACAAGTTTGAATAAAGTGAAATACGAGATGTTAATAGCAAGGGTCGGGTAAGGCAGCAATATGCGCCCTGTGCTGTGCGAACCGCATAATAACTAGAAAGCGTTGTGGAAACCTAACGTGTGACAGGAGCACGGTTTTCCAAGGAAAATATCCTTCACACCTCAAATGCCTTAGAAGTGTTAGATCAGCACATAGCTAGTTCTAAAAATTGATAAAATTATATATATATATATATTTATGAAGTAGCTGTTACCTACGGTATCGCAAGCAAATTTTAAAATAAAAGGGCGTAGCCATCTTGTAGAAAGTATTTATAATGAAATGTGTTGGAGCCGTATGATAAGTTTTCCGACAGCTTTATGCATACAGGGTGTTCAGTAAAAGTGTTCCAATACTTTGGGATTTTGTTCTAGACATAAAAAAGAGCAAAAAGTTCATATGAAGGTATGCCCTAAAACCTTGTTTTCCGTCTACCTCTTGTATGTGTTTCATATTTAAAAAATTATATATTTTGAACCAGTTAGGATAAAGTTTTGAAACTTGAGAATTGCATTAATCTTTGGTAGAACTTTTTGGAAATAGAATATTAAAAATTTCCTTTTACCTATTACAAAATGGCGTATGTTGTAAATTGTAAATAACAAAAAAACCGGTATAGTTATAAAAATGCAATGGATACCAACTATTTAGTCATTTTCATACCAATTTCAACGTTTCAACGTTATCTTTTTCACAGAAATGCGTCAACGCATAAGCAAGCACGATCACTTTATGAGTGAGAGATTCAACAGTTAATTACAATTTTTACTGGTTCATATTAGTTTCTCGAGTGTAGGAGCATACATTTCTGGTTCTAATCAATAACATTTCTGGCACCACAGTTCAGTTTGCCTGTTCCAATACCTCTATTAATAAAAATATATAAATATAACTCTCTGGGAAACCTAGTTCGATCAAAAAGGTAGACGTTTCATTCCTTGTAAATCTACGTCCCTATAATTAGCCATTAGCAATGCATTTATCGATTAATCTTTATTTATAAGCTACTAGCTGTTTCACGCGGCTTTGCGCGCTTTTCGTAAGCTTTAACCATGTAAGTGCACTTCTGGATTAAGTGAAATATATTTCAAACGCCGATGTAGAGTTTTCCTTGTTGCCACGATCAAGAAAATCTGTGTATGTTTATAGCAATTGTACACGTATATGTACTTTATTATAAAGTGTTCTAACACTCAAGCTTTAAGTTCAGCCAGAAATTTATCTTGAAGACAAATCTACATCATAACTTAGCGCCTTCAAATAGATTTTGGCTATTTAATATACATAACAGTTACGTAATTGCAATTTTATAGTGTGCAGGCGCTTTTATAACTTTTATCTTTTGCAGCACCGCCTGGTGGTGAGTTACACAACGGGCATAGCATATTTTTATATAGATTATGGGTTATGTTTTAAGAAACATAACCTTTTTATTCTGTGAGTTAAGATACCTACTGTAAACCTAAAAATTAGTATTTAAACGTATGTTGTGTCTTAAGCTCGTTTTGATTATCCTGAGACCTGTATGCTAGTGTTAGAATAAATGTTACCGTTTGAATTTGGCAGATAAAATCTAAAAACATCGATATCATAATAGTTAAACTCATATACAGTGTGTTTACCGCACCATGAGTTTTAATTTACTGCCAAGTATTTCCGTCCTCCCCAACAGTCCTGGGTCTGCTTTACACTCGAAGAAGCTCGCAGGTTATTGTGATTATACTCGGGTACCACGCCTGATGGTGATAAGAATCGAAGTGCCTTTGTCGCCATAGCAACCGGCATCGGTTAACTTTGGGTTTTTACCGTTGGCTTCCAAGCAAAACCGTTCTGCTTATTAAACTTTAAACCGAAACAAGACAATAGCTTTCATTTCATTAAGTTTCTATCGCCACTTTCCTTTTTATATACATTTTAGAAAGTTCATTATTACTCATTATTACTTTTTATATACATTTTAGAAAGTTCATTATTACTCATAAGGAACAAGAATTCGGGAATATTATATTTAGCGGTGTGTAAAAAACAATGTCTGGAATTGCTGTTGTTATATACAAAATACGTGTATTACACTACAATAAACGTACAGATAAACAAAGTTTGACTGTGACATGTAGAAATTTAAATAAACATTAAAGATGCTTCAATACAATTTGATAGTTCAGTTTAATTATTTAGTGTTGTGTTTAGTTTTCTATGAAGTGCATGTGTTGCGTTGACTAAGTACTAAGTTTTACTAAGTTAGTGAAGTTGACATGGTAGTTGTGATTCCTGATCTACGCTTGTCACAACGCTCTGGTATGATTTGTTTATCTTAACCTAGTTTGTAATTATGTGTTAGTTTAGTTATTTATCTGAAGAAAAGATCAGATTTCGAAACGAGTTGTTACTGATTTTTTGCATCACTGAACGATGGCAAATATCCGTAAAATCCTGTCTCCTTCACAATTTGATAGTTTAAACACATACTAGTAAAATATGTGATTACAAAAATTACCAATATATTTTTACATTTCAATACCACAAATATCCTACTAACTCCCTACTATTAGTTTTTCAATTAAATGAAAACTCCAGTGAAAACGCAATATATCATATTGAATAGTACAACATTATTATTATTAGAATAAGCTCAATCACCGTGTTTTATGAAGTATCCAAGAAGTTCTCGTGTTTTAAATAATTAGCAATTAATGTAGAAAGTACTGTATAATTTAAGAAAATTCAATCAAACTGAAAAAATTTACGTAAAAAACTTTATTTCATAATATTATGGTGGATTAACTAAAAAAAGTATTTAAACATATCGGTTTGAAGGATAACTTTCAGTATACATGGTTCTAAACTTCAACCTTGGATTTAAGTCCATTAAAATATATAAAACCTGCAATACTAATAGTACGCCTTATAGTTTTTTGCAAAAATATTTGCTATTGGTATATATAATAAATGTTTAAAGTAACTATTTTTATTTTCTGCGAGAGTCTGAAACTGAATGTGGGAGTGACACAATGACAACCTAATGCAGTAATTAATCATTTGCACATTGTTGATTTGACTTCATATTACTAATTAGCTCATTATTCTCACCCTAATAACAATTATCTTTTGGGGGAGTTCAAAGCAGTCAATTTTGTATTGGCAGTTACAATAGATTCATACACAAAGGTAAATAAAAACACTGAAATATTCTGAAATTTGTTTTAATTAACGTATATTCAATTTACAAATCATTGAGTGTGTGCAAATCAAAATCAAGAATATCTTTGGTTTTTATGGATATCCAATTCAGTCTTAGAATTCAATAAATAATAGGGCTGAATTTGCGAGCTGTAATTTAATTTCTTTAATATAATATAAATTAAATAAGGTAAGACTATTTGATTTAAACAAAATGGCTAAATAGTGCAATTATATTTATCTGTTATTACCTTTATCATATTCATAAAACAGTCTTAATGTCTACAAGGTATACATTATAATGCAAAACACCAAAGGGCCAACAGCTCCCGCTAAGATTTCATACATTTCAAGTCTATAGCTGCACTTGTTACAATAGTAATTTAAAAGTGTCATGCGTCTGTACTCAGTTTAGGTACAATTATTTCATTTTACATTTCTCGTTGTCAACATAGTTACAAATGTAAATTGTTTACTAACGCTCTGCCAAATCCCATAGAGTGACACACCATCATCGAACTAGTAGATAGGTTACAGAAATGAATCTTCATGCTAAATGTCAAGTCTATTCTTTCTCAATATTTTTTGCGGACAGACAAAGACAGACAGACGGAAATTAACTTTTTCAAGTACCTCAAATGATAGGCTTCGCTAACGCTCAGCCATCAAAATAGAATAAATTAAATTTATAATAATAAAAATCCATTGAATGGTTTATAAAATTCGTTATATACGGACAGTGGGTTTAAAAAGTAAATAATTCATTTTTCCTAACCTCTATAGCTTGCAGATATCAAAACATTACTTAGCTGGAAAGAGAGGGGAAGAGAACCGATGCCCCAGCAGATTGTTGCCCCAGACAACGTTAAGCCTAAATCCTTATCACTTGCGATAAAACCCGTTCAGCCAAAACGAAAAATAACGTTCACCTTTCCCTTCAACAAATCCTGTCACGAAGCGGGTTTCTTGTAGGGCGCTTCTAAATGGCTGTAAATGTGTTTTCATGTTCAAACTGGAATGAAATAATATAATATCTTACACAGTCATTTACAAGCGATCTATTTTTGTAGTTGAGGAGAATCTCTATCATCATTTGAAATCAGATAGTTTGGTTATTTAAGAATAAATATTTTGGCTCATTAAATGTAAGTCGCCAATTATACAAATTTAGGTATACCCACAGGTATTCTTAATATATATTAAATTGCTTAATTATATTGTTTTTTCTAGCGTAATCGTCAAAGCCTGATTTTATTTTAATAAAAATGGAATTACAAACATTACTTTCTTGATTGCGTGTTTATATATTATTTCCCTAATAGTTAAAAGGTTATCCCTGTGTAACTCCAGTCAAATACATTCGTCCAGTTTAACCCCATAGAAATTATTAGAATTACTACCTTTTTATATTTGATGTTAAAATTAAATAATTTAGTTTTTTTGTCCATAGAAATAAATTATAATTTCCTTATCAGTAAACGTCTATTTGCTGACCACTAATGAAGCGCGTCATCATTCAAAAACTTTCTTGAAGGGACTGGCACAATTTCTCTTCACTGTGTTTGTCTGTCTGTCTGTCCGCACGATTGCAGTCATTTCTTGGGTTATAGCGGAGTGTTTAACAAGTATTTTACATTGATAATATGCATGACTGTAACGACAATGAGAAAATACACAACTAACAGATTTGCAATCAAACTGAGGACATTCTTATTACATTTTAACATGTAATAGACTAAATACTCATTAGGCTGGAAAAGTTTTCATCTGTCTCCCTGGAGGCTATAGGTGTGTCTACTGTCTGGTTGCCTTACTATCTGTCCACAGGACATCTCAATAATGAGATTACTACAAGCTTGAAACTTACATGCAGCTTAAACGAAGCCTGTTACTAAACACGTAGTATGGGTTACTATTTTCGTGTACTTTACTACTACATTAGTTTTGAGGGAAACAATTTGGACTTCATTAATGCTTACTTAATACAGTCATATATGTCTATTATGTGCTAGTTTTATAAACTAAGCTTGGTTACCATGATAATAACAACCTTAAAACTTCTAAAATACCTGAGAAGGTCGGTTAGAGCTTATGCCTGTAATGTATAATAAAGTTCTATGCTTGTGCAAATGTAATTGTTTATGTTTACTTAAAAATTACTTTTTATTAAAACTTTTAATTTTATGATTAATCTTTATCATAAAAAACAACTAGCAGGTACACTACAAACCCATACAAACTTCACGGCTTAACCCACCAAAATTAAATATTTACATATATTTTAATACTGTACACGATATAGGAGTGACGATTTGCTATAGGTTACAATGCATAAAGGAAGAAAATTTCGTATTTTATAGCAATGCTATGATAAATTGTATATGAAATATATCGTAAGTATGATGTAATGATTTGACAATTATAAGGCGGATATGCAAGCGAACATTTCAACAACACGTTCGTCTCCGATAAAAACTCAAACAACGTATGAAAAACTAAATCAAATTCAGAACTATTGCTGCCGAGAAATGGGCGTCGTTTAGGAGAAGTTACTGACGGTGGAGACAATCCGGCACGCACTGTCCATATTTTGACTTTACTGTCACGTGCAGAGCTTCCTCAGCCCGGTACTGCGGCCCATGTGTCACTCGGCACGGCCCAGCTCTCCTCTCGCTACATATTGCTGCCCCGCCGTAACGTGCTGTACAGCTACCCTTTCTCTCTGGTTGTATGCAACAGGAAGTGTTCATATCAGTAATTATCTGGAGTCAATTTCAATTGTATTTTTATACTCTTTTTAGTAAAAAAAAAACAATTAAGTTTTATAATTTACGTATACGTGACACTTTTTAGGGCAGAGATACACAGTTAGCGTGAAATAGAAGGTTTTAAAAGATCGAAAAACATATTCGTTCAGCATTTGTTTTTGTGCGTTTGAAAAATTTGAGTCCACAAATATTTGTGCGCCCAATAAGTCCACAGGACTATCACTGGTTTTCCTGAACCACTACCGCCCATTGAGTCCACATGACTATCAGTGGTTTGCCTGAATCGGTTGTGATGGAGAGGGTCACCACTACCATCCAATGAGTCCACATGACTATCAGTGGTTCGCCTGAATCGATTGTGATAGAGAGGGTCACCACTACCGTCCAATGAGTCCACATGACTATCAGGGGTTTGCCTGAATCGGTTGTGATGGAGAGGGTCACCACTACCATCCAATGAGTCCACATGACTATCAGTGGTTTGCCTGAATCGGTTGTGATGGAGAGGGTCACCACTACCACCCAATGAGTCCACATGGCTATCAGTGGTTCGCCTGAATCGGTTGTGATGGAGAGGGTCACCACTACCACCCAATGAGTCCACATGGCTATCAGTGGTTCGCCTGAATCGGTTGTGATAGAGAGGGTCACCACTACCGCCCATTGAGTCCACATGGCTATCAGTGGTTCGCCTGAATCGGTTGTGATAGAGAGGGTCACCACTACCGCCCATTGAGTCCACATGACTATCAGTGGTTCGCCTGAATCGGTTGTGATAGAGAGGGTCACCACTACCGCCCATTGAGTCCACATGACTATCAGTGGTTCGCCTGAATCGGTTGTGATAGAGAGGGTCACCACTACCACCCAATGAGTCCACATGGCTATCAGTGGTTCGCCTGAATCGTTTGTGATAGAGAGGGTCACCACTACCGCCCATTGAGTCCACATGACTATCAGTGGTTCGCCTGAATCGGTTGTGATAGAGAGGGTCACCACTACCACCCAATGAGTCCACATGGCTATCAGTGGTTCGCCTGAATCGGTTGTGATAGAGAGGGTCACCACTACCACCCAATGAGTCCACATGGCTATCAGTGGTTCGCCTGAATGGGTTGTGATAGAGAGGTTCACCACTACCGCCCATTGAGTCCACATGACTATCAGTGGTTCGCCTGAATCGGTTGTGATAGAGAGGGTCACCACTACCGCCCATTGAGTCCACATGGCTATCAGTGGTTCGCCTGAATCGGTTGTGATAGAGAGGGTCACCACTTGCGCCCATTGAGTCCACATGACTATCAGTGGTTCGCCTGAATCGGATGTGATAGAGAGGGTCACCACTACCACCCAATGAGTCCACATGGCTATCAGTGGTTCGCCTGAATCGGTTGTGATAGAGAGGTTCACCACTACCGCCCATTGAGTCCACATGACTATCAGTGGTTCGCCTGAATCGGTTGTGATAGAGAGGGTCACCACTACCACCCAATGAGTCCACATGGCTATCAGTGGTTCGCCTGAATCGGTTGTGATAGAGAGGGTCACCACTACCACCCAATGAGTCCACATGACTATCAGTGGTTCGCCTGAATCGGTTGTGATAGAGAGGGTCACCACTACCGCCCATTGAGTCCACATGACTATCAGTGGTTCGCCTGAATCGGTTGTGATAGAGAGGGTCACCACTACCGCCCATTGAGTCCACATGACTATCAGTGGTTCGCCTGAATCGGTTGTGATAGAGAGGGTCACCACTACCACCCATTGAGTCCACATGACTATCAGTGGTTCGCCTGAATCGGTTGTGATAGAGAGGGTCACCACTACCACCCAATGAGTCCACATGACTATCAGTGGTTCGCCTGAATCGGTTGTGATAGAGAGGGTCACCACTACCGCCCATTGAGTCCACATGACTATCAGTGGTTCGCCTGAATCGGTTGTGATAGAGAGGGTCACCACTACCACCCATTGAGTCCACATGACTATCAGTGGTTCGCCTGAATCGGTTGTGATAGAGAGGGTCACCACTACCACCCAATGAGTCCACATGACTATCAGTGGTTCGCCTGAATCGGTTGTGATAGAGAGGTTCACCACTACCGCCCATTGAGTCCACATGACTATCAGTGGTTCGCCTGAATCGGTTGTGATAGAGAGGGTCACCACTACCACCCAATGAGTCCACATGACTATCAGTGGTTCGCCTGAATCGGTTGTGATAGAGAGGGTCACCACTACCGCCCATTGAGTCCACATGACTATCAGTGGTTCGCCTGAATCGGTTGTGATAGAGAGGGTCACCACTACCACCCAATGAGTCCACATGGCTATCAGTGGTTCGCCTGAATCGGTTGTGATAGAGAGGGTCACCACTACCACCCAATGAGTCCACATGACTATCAGTGGTTCGCCTGAATCGGTTGTGATAGAGAGGGTCACCACTACCGCCCATTGAGTCCACATGACTATCAGTGGTTCGCCTGAATCGGTTGTGATAGAGAGGGTCACCACTACCGCCCATTGAGTCCACATGACTATCAGTGGTTCGCCTGAATCGGTTGTGATAGAGAGGGTCACCACTACCACCCAATGAGTCCACATGGCTATCAGTGGTTCGCCTGAATCGGTTGTGATAGAGAGGGTCACCACTACCGCCCATTGAGTCCACATGACTATCAGTGGTTCGCCTGAATCGGTTGTGATAGAGAGGGTCACCACTACCACCCAATGAGTCCACATGACTATCAGTGGTTCGCCTGAATCGGTTGTGATAGAGAGGGTCACCACTACCACCCAATGAGTCCACATGACTATCAGTGGTTCGCCTGAATCGGTTGTGATAGAGAGGGTCACCACTACCACCCAATGAGTCCACATGACTATCAGTGGTTCGCCTGAATCGGTTGTGATAGAGAGGGTCACCACTACCACCCAATGAGTCCACATGGCTATCAGTGGTTCGCCTGAATCGGTTGTGATAGAGAGGGTCACCACTACCACCCAATGAGTCCACATGACTATCAGTGGTTCGCCTGAATCGGTTGTGATAGAGAGGGTCACCACTACCGCCCATTGAGTCCACATGACTATCAGTGGTTCGCCTGAATCGGTTGTGATAGAGAGGGTCACCACTACCACCCAATGAGGTCCACATGGCTATCAGTGGTTTTGAATCGGTTGTGATAGAGAGGGTCACCACTACCACCCAATGAGTCCACATGAGGACTATCAGTGGTTCGCCCTGAATCGGTTGTGATTAGAGAGGGTCACCACTACCGCCCATTGAGTCCACATGACTATCAGTGGTTCGCCTGAATCGGTTTGTGATAGAGAGGGTCACCACTACCACCCAATGAGTCCACATGACTATCAGTGGTTCGCCTGAATCGGTTGTGATAGAGAGGGTCACCACTACCGCCCATTGAGTCCACATGACTATCAGTGGTTCGCCTGAATCGGTTGTGATAGAGAGGGTCACCACTACCACCCAATGAGTCCACATGACTATCAGTGGTTTTTTGCCTGAATCGGTTTGTGATAGAGAGGGTCCACCACTACCACCCAATGAGTCCACATGGCTATCAGTGGTTCGCCTGAATCGGTTGTGATAGAGAGGTTCACCACTACCGCCCGATGAACAAAATGTAAATTATGCACTTTTGTAGAAAATAAGAACAGTTCATTTTTGTGTATTAAGTGTCACATAGACCAAGCATGTGCCAAATGCAGGCATTTCTATCTAGATCAGTATATTACTTTCATCCTATTTAGTCTTAGTCAGAAATTTCAGCACCGGCGTCCACTGTAATTCTGACTTAACCCGGACCGGACGTTCTCCCAACTTTCTTTTATTTAAGAGCATAGAGATAAGTAACACGTCATTATGCTAGTACTAAAGTCCATTGGGATGTCTATAGTTCTCAAATCATCAATACAAAAAATATTTCTGGGGCTATATTATTCACTAGGTTTAGTGCTTGGAACAAATGCCATATTAAGTGTTTCGGAAGCACTACCCATATTTGGTAACAATCGATACATCCAACTGGGGTAAAATCAGTTCCAATTTTGATCTTTGAAATTACCAATTAAGAGTTACAAGCGTGTGGTATTGAGGTTTGCTGGGTAACTTCTTCATTGGGTATTACTATTTTAGTGGGCACAAACATTAAGCTTCATGTGGAAACAGTTGTGTAGCCATAATTTCTGAAAGAGGAGGGGTTTTTCCGAATATACGTATGCACTGATACCACACCAGCATTACCCCATAACTAAGACTTATATCAACTACCTATAATTTAAAGTTTCATATATTATATTTTGTATGTATTTCATATGTATTTTTCCATGTAATTTTTAATAACTTTTACAGCTAATTTCTCACGTGGCCCACCACTGAGACCTCATTGAGGGGCTGTAACTGCATACATTCATATATTGATCTTTTATTGTCGCAAACAATATACATTTATTTCACTTAAGTCAGACATTCAATATAAAATTGTGCACTCATACCACAGTGTCACATTCACACACGCAAATCTTGCACTCATTCATTCCACTCACTCGCCAATATAGGCCATCTTCAACGCGAGACTTAGTTTTCAAAACGGGTGGTATCTCAGTTTACCTGCTCAAAACTCGCCAACATTCTAATATGTCATTAACTCTAAAAGCGTTTAAGATGGGTGTTTTAACGTCTTGGTCTTCCAATCCATTTTTAATTGAAGCTGGCAATCTTCTGATACGTTCTGCTTTGCAAAGGCAATATTTCGTAAACTACCATTCTGTGTCTTTTAGGTCGGTTAGTTCTCTCTGCCTCAAGTCTCATATCCATGCACGTCACGATCCTTAATTAGGCTACATTTGAAATACAAAATGTAACTGTTTCCAGGATGAAGACTGGGCAATTCAACAGATGCAATGATTTGAATCGATCTTTTTTTAGAGCATTCACTCTCAAAAAAATTTACAAGAGCCCCACAATACCAGTTACGTAAGAAATGTGTGGGTAAAATTAGACCATAATACGTCGTCATTAGTCATATCTCGGATAGTATTCGGCTAGAAACATCAACATGTAAATGCCTGATGCTAATTTGGTGTAAACGGAGTCGATGTGAATATTCCATGTTATTCCTTGATTATTCCATAACCCTTGATCATAATATTGATCATTAGTATTGCAAACTGTGTCTTGTATCAGAGCCAGTAGATCTGATTAGTATTGATTAAAAAATTGAATCTGTGAGAAATCAACCATTGCAATATTGCAAAGTAATTTTTCAATGCCCTAGCACTCAAAATTTGGCAATGGATTCTCCACATATATCTATAGAATCAAAGTTTAAAACTCGTGATTTAAAATTGAAGTACTTGATGTCACTGCGGTGCAAATAAAATAACCGTAGATCGTACCAAGTTTATAATGTACTTTCTTACAGTAGACTTTTACCACATACTTATATGAGAAATCCTTATTAATAGAAGGTAGGAGTAGGTTACACCACTAGTCGCGTAATAGGATTTGTGGAGGTTCAATGCAGAATTTCAAGTCTATACAACATTTTATTTTTGGTAGATGAAAAAAAGGAAAAAATACGCAAAGGAATGGTTCTATTCCCCTGCAAACAACAGAGTAATTGTGTCAGCTTACTGACAGAAAGGCTTCAATGATGCTCACCAAAATACCATAGTTGCACATTACAACATCATAGGACTCATTCCTGTCTATTTAGAAATAAACTTTCATGCAAAATTCAAGTCTACAGATGAACTCTTTTTCGAGATATCGTGCCATACATTCACCGTTTTTTTTATTAAATTGGGTTTCATGTCTGTGTTTAAATAATAAAAGTCTACAAATAAAGTCCCCATAAAATTATGTATGAATGTGTTGGGATAATTAGGCTACATATGTTGAATCTCTTATTAGTACACTAAGTTTGTTTAGAATTTTTATTTATTCGTATATTTTTTCGTTGCCATTCATGATTACCATAAGACTAATGTAAAGATATTGGCTAACGCTCAGCTAATCCCTTATAGAGTGACATGCACCATAATCGATCTGAATGTTCCTCATACAGAAACGAAGGTTGAAGCACAATTTTACGTCTTTAGTTTCATTCCTTTTTAGAAATATTGAGCGGACAGACATACAGATAGGCAGACAGAAACAAAATTTTCCGACAATTGTGACTTTTCACTGTAAGTTACTACTGATTCTATTTTTCTCTTTAAATAACTGATATTATATTGTTTTTATTATACTGTAACACGACGAAGTAAAATGCATCAAGTTTATGTTTATCAAGCCTATGTATCCACGAGGAAAGAATAGTATGTATCATATGTTCTGAGAGACATTTAGTAACATACAATATTATAATTAATTTCACACTTTTTAAAAAATTTTAAGGACGTTTTATTCGTAAAATAGTTAAGTACTAATACAATATTAACTGTTCTTACATTGTGTTGAATATAAGTAATGGAAAAATGGTGTTAAAACTTACTAATGAATAATTTCAATAGCATTTTACAAAAGGATCAACATACTTGCCTAACATTGTCTAAGTACTAAACGTGTGCTAACATGGAAACATATATAACTTACTAGGTTTTAAACTTGTACGGCGTAGCCCTTTTAGCGTGAGTGCTCATGAGTTTTTATGATTATTAGAGATTTTGATCTGGATCTTTCTAATGCCACATATGATTCTTGTGTTGGCTTCACACTAAGTCTCATAATACTCACCATGATAATAGTAGACAATATCACCTGTTACTATAGCACTGCTATAATATATATAACGTTTTTGTGAAATAAAGATTTGAGTTTTGAATTTGAATGAGTAGAGAGACAAAAGATATTTAGACTAAATATATGATATTGATTTAATAACAGGATGATTTTCATTATAACTCGTGACTCCATAGATTTAAAAAAAACGGTAAACGGTTATCATAAAAATGTTCATTAGAAAAAATATGCAATTTATTTTGAAATCGTCATTCATTCATCTCAAATATAGCATTTTTATCGGACTAGTTTTATATCAGATTCATTAAGTCCTACTTTAGTTAATAATCTTTTTGATTTATTATTGTACTTCTGTTTATAACAGTAGAAGTACACTTGAAAAAGCGTAGGAATCAGAGTTGAAGTATTAACGCAGATACGCTGCTGATGCTCTTAAAGAGTGGTTGTGATTAGACTCGTGCCTGGCGGTGATAACAATCCCAAGTGCTCTGTCGTCATAGCAACCGTCATTTAGCTTTTTACTGCCCATGATCGGCTTCTAGGTAGCGCCAGCGCCGCTCTTTTGTTGGGCGTTTATTGGTGCCATCACAAGATTGCTAATAAACTGTAATCTCTGTATATAAAATCCGGAGCTGTTCACGGGGAATATCAGTGCATGAATGAGTGACGATTATATTTTCCTACTCACTCTTTATCTCTGTAGATATTTAGTACTCTTAAAATAAGGTTCTATTAGAAGAGGTACGTTTTTAGGTAATGTTAGTATAAACTATGAATTAATAGCCTACGTTTGGTTTGGTATTTGACAACAAAAAATATACTTAGATCAATTTATAGATGAGATTAACAAAATTCTCTCCCCCTTTTCGAGTTTAAATTAGTTATATATATATATATATATGTGTTTGTGTGTGTGTGTGTGTGTGTGTGTGTCTGTGTGTCTGTGCGTGTAAGTGTCGAGAATTAAATGAGCTAGATATTAGAAATGTTGTAAGCAGCTTACAAGTTAAGTGACGTGTGATATATATTTAAATTTAAAAATGTATAGCTTATCTCATTCTTAATGAAAAGCAGACACACATAAAAGAAATTTATACAGTCCCCCGGCATACAAGAGAAAAATTGTGTTACCCTACTGTACCATTTTTTACTAGCACCATCATATAACACTAATTCTTTTCTAAGTAGAAGTGGAATCCATAGAAATTTTAAAGTCTACATATGATGTTTTTTTCGAGATATCTTGTCATATGGTACATTTACATATTTGTGTGTGTGTGTGTTTGGTTTTCATATGTGTTTAATAAAAGTTAAGGTGAGATAGTGAGGGTACTAATACACAAGCGTGCTGCGCTGAGATCAAATATTGCCTCCGACGTATAATCAGTGGTTCGCCTGAATCGGTTGTGATAGAGAGGGTCACCACTACCGCCCAATGAGTCCACATGACTATCAGTGGTTTGCCTGAATCGGTTGTGATAGAGAGGGTCACCACTACCGCCCAATGAGTCCACATGACTATCAGTGGTTTGCCTGAATCGGTTGTGATAGAGAGGGTCACCACTACCGCCCAATGAGTCCACATGACTATCAGTGGTTTGCCTGAATCGGTTGTGATAGAGAGGGTCACCACTACCGCCCAATGAGTCCACATGACTATCAGTGGTTTGCCTGAATCGGTTGTGATAGAGAGGGTCACCACTACCGCCCAATGAGTCCACATGACTATCAGTGGTTTGCCTGAATCGGTTGTGATAGAGAGGGTCACCACTACCGCCCAATGAGTCCACATGACTATCAGGGGTTTGCCTGAATCGGTTTTTACAGATAGTGTCACCACAGCGCTCGATTAGTCCACAGGACTATTACTGGTTTGCCTGAATCAGTTGTGATGTGATAGACAGGGTCACCATTAACGCCCAATGAGTCCGCAGGACTATCAGTGGTTTGCCTGAATCAATTGTGATAGGGAGGGTCATCACTAGCGCCCGATGAACAAATGTAAATTATGCACTTTTGTACAAAATAAGAACAGTTCATTTTGTGTATTAAGTGTCACATAGACCAAGCATGTGCCAAATTCTATCTAGATCAGTATATTACTTTCATCCTATTTAGTCTTAGTCAGAAATTTCAGCACCTGCGCCCACTGTAATTCTGACTTAACCCGGACCGGACGTTCTCCAACTTTCTTTTATTTAAGAGCATAGAGATAAGTAACACATCATATGCTAGTACTAATTCAAGTCTTGGGATGTCTATAGTTCTCAAATCATCAATACAAAAAATATTTCTGGGGCTATATTATTCACTAGGTTTAGTGCTTGGAACAAATGCCATATTAAGTGTTTCGGAAGCACTACCCATATTTGGTAACAATATCGATACATCCAACTGGGGTAAAAATCAGTTCCAATTTTGATCTTGACATTACCAATTAGGAGTTACAAGCGTGTGGCATTTGAGTTTGCTGGGTAACTTCTTCATTGGGTATTACTATTTTAGTGGGTACAAACATTAAGCTTCATGTGGAAACAGTTGTGTAGCCATAATTTCTGAAAGAGGAGGGGTTTTTCCGAATATACATACACTCTGATACCACCCCAGCAGTATCCTGTAACTAAGACTTATATCAACTACCTATAATTTAAAGTTTCATGTCTATATTTTGTATGTATTTCATATGTATTTTTCATGTAATTTGCAATAACGTTTACAGCTAATATACTCACGTGGCCCACCACTGAGACCTCATTGAGGGGCTGTAACTGTATAAATTCATATATTGATCTTTTACTGTCGCAAACAGTATACATTATTTCACTTAAGTCAGACATTCAATATAAAATTGTGCATTCATACCACAGTGTCACAATTCACACATACAAATCTTGCACTCATTCATTCCACTCACTCGCCAATATAGACCATCTTCAACGCGAGACTTAGTTTTCAAAACGGGTGGTATCTCAGTTACCTGCTCAAAACTCGCCGACATTCTAAAATGTCATTAACTCTAAAAAGCGTTTAAGATGGGTGTTTAACGTCTTGGTCTTCCAATCCATTTTTAATTGAAGCTGGCAATCTTTTGATACGTTCTGCTTGCAAAGGCAATATTTCGTAAACTACCATTCTGTGTCTTTTAGGTCGGTAGTTCTCTCTGCCTCAAGTCTCATATCCATGCACGTCACGATCCTTAATTAGGCTACATTTGAAATACAAAATGTAACTGTTTCCAGGATGAAGACTGGGCAGATTCAACAGATGCAATGATTTGAATCGATCTTTTTTTAGAGCATTCACTCTCAAAAAATTGATCGTTCGCACAAGAGCCCCACAATACCAGTACGTAAGAAATGTGTGGGTAAATTAGACCATAATACGTCGTCATTAGTCATATCTCGGGTAGTATTCGGCTAGAAACATCAAAATGTAAATGCCTGATGCTAATTTGGTGCAAACGGAGTCGATGTGAATATTCCATGTTATTCCTTGATTATTCCATAACCCTTGATCATAATATTGATCATTAGTATTGCAAACTGTGGTCTTGTAACAGAGCCAGTAGATCTGATTAGTATTGATTAAAAAATTACATCTGTGAGAAATCAACCATTGCAATATTGCAAAGTAATTTTTCAATGCCCTAGCACTCAAAATTTGGCAATGGATTCTCCACATATATCTATAGAATCAAAGTTTAAACTCGTGATTTAAAATTGAAGTACTTGATGTCACTCCGGTGCAATAAAATAACCGTAGATCGTACCAAGTTTATAATGTACTTTCTTACAGTAGACTTTTACCACATACTTATATGAAATCCTTATTAATAGAAGGTAGGAGTAGGTTACACCACTAGTCGCGTAACAGGATTTGTGGAGGTTCAATGCAGAATTTCAAGTCTATACAACATTTTATTTTTGGTAGATGAAAAAAGGAAAAATACGCAAAGGAATGGTTCTATTCCCCTGCAAACAACAGAGTAATTGTGTCAGCTTACTGACAGAAAGGCTTCAATGATGCTCACCAAAATACCATAGTTGCACATACAACATCATAGGACTCATTCCTGTCTATTTAGAAATAAATTTTCATGCAAAATTCAAGTCTACAGATGAACTCTTTTTCGAGATATCGTGCCATACATTCTCCGTTTTTTTTATTAAATTGGGTTTCATGTCTGTGTTTAAATAATAAAAGTCTACAAATAAAGTCACCATAAAATTATGTATGAATGTGTTGGGATAATTAGGCTACATATGTTGAATCTCTTATTAGTACACTAAGTTTGTTTAGAATTTTATTTATTCGTATATTTTTTCGTTGCCATCATGATTACCCATAAGACTAATGTAAAGATATTGGCTAACGCTCAGCTAATCCCTTAGAGTGACATGCACCATAATCGATCTGAATGTTCCTCATACAGAAACGAAGGTTCAAGCACAATTTCACGCCTTTAGGCCAGTTCGTTTTAGAAATATTGAGCGGACAGATATACAGATAGGCAGACAGAAACAAAATTTCCGACAATTGTGGACTTTTCACTGTAAGTTACTACTGATTCTATTTTTCTCTTTAAATAACTGATATTATATTGCTTTTATTACACTGTAACACGACGAAGTAAAATGCATCAAGTCCAATGCCTATGTATCCATGAGGAAAGAACACCACGTAATAGTACGAGTATGTATCGTATGTTCTGAGTGACATTTAGTAATATACAATATTATAATTAATTTCACATTTTTTAAAAAATTTGAAGGACTTTTATTTGTAAACGAGTTAGTACTAATGCAATATTAGCTGTTCTTACATTGTGTTGAATATAAGTAATGGAAAATGGTGTTAAAACTTACTGATGAATAATTTCAATAGCATTTTACAAAAGGATCAACATACTTGCCTAACACTATCTAAGTACTAAACGTGTGCTAACATGGAAACGGATATAACTTACTACGTTTTAAACTTATACGGCGTAACCCTTTTAACCTGAGTGCTCATGAGTTTTTATGATTACTAGAGATTTTGATCTGGATCTTTCTAATGCCACATATGATCTTGTGTTGGCTTCACACTAAGTCTAATAATACTCACCATGATAATAGTAGACAATATCACCTGTTACTATAGCACTGCTATAATATATAACGTTTTGTGAAATAAAGATTTGAGTTTTAAATTTGAATGAGTACAGAGACAAAAGATATTTAGACTAAATATATGATATTGATTTAATAACAGGATGATTGTCATTATAACTCGTGACTCTATAGATTTAAAACAAACGGTAAACGGTTATCATAAAAATGTTCATTAGAAAAAATAGGCAATTTATTTTGAAATCGTCATTCATTCATCTCAAATATAGCATTTTTATCGGACTAGTTTTATTTCAGATTCATTAAGTCCTACTTTAGTTAATAATCTTTTTGATTTATTATTTTACTTCTGTTTATAACAGTAGAAGTACACTTGAAAAGCGTAGGAATCAGAGTTGAAGTATTAACGCAGATACGCTGCTGATGCTCTTAAGAGTGGTTGTGATTAGACTCGTGCCTGGCGGTGATAACAATCCAAGTGCTCTGTCGTCATAGCAACCGTCATTTAGCTTTTTACTGCCCATGATCGGCTTCTAGGTAGCGCCAGCGCCGCTCTTTTGTTGGGCGTTTATTGGTGCCATCACAAGATTGCTAATAAACTGTAATCTCTGTATATAAAATCCGGAGCTGTTCACGGGGAATATCAGTGCGTGAATGAGTGACGATTATATTTTCCTACTCATTCTTTATCTCTGTAGATATTTAGTACTCTTAAAATAAGGTTGTATTAGAAGAGGTACGTTTTTAGGTAATGTTAGTATAAACTATGAATTAATAGCCTACGTTTGGTATTTGACTTAAACAAAAAAACTAAACAAAAAATATACTTAGATCAATTTATAGATGAGATCAACAAAATTCTCTCCCCCTTTTCGAGTTTTAATTAGTTATATATATATATATATATATATATATATATATATATATATATATGTGTGTGTGTGTGTGTGTGTGTGTGTTTGTGTGTGTGTGTGTGTGTGTGTGTGTGTGTGTGTGTGTGTGTGTGTGTGTGTGTGTGTGTGTGTGTGTGTGTGTGTGTGTGTGTGTGTGTGTGTCTGTGTGTCTGGTAAGTGTCGAGAATTAAATGAGCTAGATATTAGAAATGTTGTAAGCAGCTTACAAGTTAAGTGACGTGTGATATATATTTAAATTTAAAATTTATAGCTTATCTCATTCTTAATGAAAAAACAGACACACATAAAAGAAATTTATACAGTCCCCCGGCATACAAGAGAAAAAATTGTGTTACCCTACTGTACCATTTTTTTTTACTAGCACCATCATATAACTAATTCTTTTCTAAGTAGAAGTGGAAGTTTCATGCAAATTTTAAAGTCTACAGATGATGTTTTTCGAGATATCTTGTCATATGGTACATTTACATATTTGTGTGTGTGTGTATTTGGTTTCATATGTGTTTAATAAAAGTTAAGGTGAGATAGTGAGGGTACTAATACACAAGCGTGCGCTGAGATCAAATATTGCCTCCGACTTATAACATTGACTTTCTACTCTCTATTATTTTTTCCTTGTACTTTATTTATAAGCTTCATGTGAAAACCTCACATGATTGAACTCAGTTTGTTTACATATATTATTACTCTGCCACTTTTTCTTTGCCATCATATTTCCCATAAGGCCAATGTAAAAATATTTTATAGCCCTCAGCGCAATTCCACGAAGTGACATAAAAATAATCGAAATCATATAGTGATGAAGCACCATGAATAATTTCAAGTTTATAGTATAAATCAATTCATTGACAAACAGAAATGAAATTTTTTCCTCCAGGATATAAATATTTTTCCAAGTATAGGACTTTATCCATTAAAGAAAACCAGGAGAAAATCAAAAGTCGAAATATCCAACAAAAAGTAAAATTATCTTTAGGAGGTCAAGGTAAAATGACAATTATGTGATGATTGAAATACTTCTCATTAATCAGACTTTTTTGAGGAGGTAAAATGCTAAATTCCTATAAAAAATTCTTACTTTTTACGCTACCAATATTAAACAATAATTATATTTATAACTTAAAATTGTTTGTGGAACTTTCTGGGAATAGATATGACCACTGTCTTGTAAGCGGAATGAAACTCTGATATCAGACGATTCCTCCTGAACAACGAAATAAACACACAAGAAGGGACGATATCAAACTATGTGATGCCATAGGTTGAACGTGTTTTAGGTCTTTATGGGGACCTAGACAGGTATAACAGGGCATACGAAAGGGATACCAACGATCTGTAATCAAACACGTTAAAGCTGTTACATGTATTACTGATCAATGTATATATATTTGAGGAAGTAACTACTCGTTTCAACTTCTATCTTACCTATTACATATTACCTAAATTATCTTTGGTTCTGAAAAGAGGGCTTCTAGGATTTCAACAATGTTATTAGGCTCGTTTCCTCTACTTAAGATTATAAACTAACATTCCCAAACGCTATGATGTCTATTTTATTCATTTTAATTATTTTAAATAATTGTCAGTTACTATTGATCAAATTACCCATATCACATTCAAGACTTGTTTGGAAATTATTTACTTATCAACGGGCAAACCATTTTACAATAATTAAACTTAACATTTCTTAAAAATGTATGGTAGCAAGAATATGCATGCAATCCAATTGCTGTATTAATGCATACACTTATTAAGATTAATATTTACTAATTTAATTTCGATTAACAGTGCTATAGCATATAATATAAATGTGAATATAAAGCTAATGCTACAATTGAACAGAGCAACGACGTAACAAATTATAGTACCCAAATAAGAATAAAAATTATTAATAAATTCATTGCATGGCTGACAATGAATACTAAGTTAAATAAATTTTAGAAGTAACTGTTAAAAGACAAGAAACAAACATTGAACCTTTCCCAACTTACTTATTATTGAGTTGGGTGTTAGTAATGGTGACCTATTGTTGAGTGAAACTTGTTGGAAATTAAATGTCATGTTCGAAAAAGTTCATATTTTGGCATCAGTGGCAAATTAAGTAATTGTGGTTAAACTGGATGTTTTGCATTGTAAAAAAACCGAAAAATATTGTTTGATAGAAAACTATTTTTTTTTCTAAATAAAAAGTTTTAACGTTTAAAATCGTAAAAATATCACAATTATAAAGAGTTCTCATAACCATTATTTGTATACCCATTGTACAGTAGTGACTGTTATACCTTTTACTTATCTCACTTGGTTGTTAATGGTGAAAATATTAAAACGACTCCATCACAAACGTATCGAATAAAAGTTCCGTAGTGGTCTAACGTGCCTGAATTGATCGCGAAAGTTTCCCGCCGAGGCTGGTGAAGTGGCGTGCACTTTTAAAACTTGTCAGAAGTAAGACACCTGCGTGCTCCAGCTCTGTGGTGGTTACTTCAGGGAAACTAACTTGATACCAGACCTAGAGTCTCAGAAAACACATATTCTCGTAGTTTTTATATCTTAAAACAATCAATCTACGGACTATTCCTTTGCCATAGCAGTGACCAATTCAAGCAATGCATACTGAGACATCAGTAGTTGCTAATAATACTGCCAAATTAAGAGTGTCTAATCCTTTAAGGAAGGAATCTTCTGAATAACATAAAATCATCGGAATCCATGATAACGCGCCCTTTATCACAAAGACTTCCGTTTGGGACTTACGTTCAAAGTAAATTGTGATCATTCAAGTTTTCATGCTCTCTTATCATGTCCGTCCATCATGTAAGTAGGAAGGTAAAAATATGAACCCGGGCAGTGGCGCAGCTACCTTGGGTGGCATCCGGTGCGGAAGTTGGTGGTGTCACCCCATCAAAAGTAATAAGCAATACATTTATATGATGAAGATCATGGATATAATATATTTTTTTCTTTATATTATCTATCACTATAGAATAATACACGTTAAACAATTGACGCCAACCAAACAAAACACACTTCACGAAACAAATGAGAAATGTTGCAACTGAAACGTCAAAGATCGCGAGTATGGGACGGGGAATCCCCCACGACAGCGTGAGGCTCTTTTGCGGGAATCCCCGAATTATATATAGAGCTGAGCTAGTGCTAGTGGAAGAATCCCTGAAAAATAAATGTTGGTGCTAGCGATTTTTTTGTACATTGTTCTTAAAGTCGAGAGACCGGGTGGGTGTCGAGAGACCGCCCCCGGCGCCCCCCTTTGCTACGCCACTGAACCCGGGTTTTCCAAGTTTTATACACTGAAGTGATCTCGGAAACTAAAATACACTAAAGATTAAACGAACAAATTGTGCGTAATAATAGCTGTCACAACTCTCTACCTATAATGGAACATTTTTCTACATAAAACCTGAATGAAATATCTTGTAGTTTTTAAATGTTATAATAAACCTTTTAAAGACCAGCAAGCAGGAGGTGTGGGGTTAGAATCGTTTTTGTATGGTTGTTTTACTTCCCTAGTAGTTTCGTAAAATATTCAAAAAACCCCGTTTGCGAATGATTGTTTGAAAAGAATTTTCATTTTATTATTCGGATAGTTGGTAAACCTGACTGACATATCACTGCAATTATAGTTGGAATCAACTGTTTAGTGAAATATAGAATTTCTGAAATGTTGTCTAAAAATAACTATTAATGGAAGTTTTGTGACTAGCATATTAGTTTCAAATAACAATAACAATTCTTAGAAATGTTTCATAATCACTTCGAAGCAATAAATTGTAATTTTTAAGTGAACAAAATTTAATACTTAAGCGAGATTCACAATATCAATTTTTTTGGAGTAAGCGATGACTAACAGAATTCAGATTAAAATATTAAACACAATTTGTGTAACATATTTGTGCAGGAAGAGTAGTGTTGTTGATTGAGCAGTTGTAGCCAAAGCCTAGGGTGTTTTATGTAGATTGCGTGTGCATGCGGAGCACAAACCGGACTAGCAAACGCTAGACTTAGCGTATAGCTTAGCGTGTGTGCGTATATCAATACGTACACGCCATACACCTTCACTGTACTGTACTCTATCAATACTACCCTTCCCTCCTCCCACCCGTAACCATCAGCCCACAATCATCTTTAGCCCTTTTGTTCTTTCAAGCTCCTTTTGTATTCTTCAGAACGTTGGATACGACAGCTTCAATGCTCGACAATGACAGAGAAATGTTGGGAGTCACTCTCACTCTCTACTTTCTCCGTAATGCTGCATGCATTGTCATTGTAAATGTATTGATAGAGAATTTGTTGATAGTAAGTTAGAATAAAATGTTTTATATAACGGTCTTAATAGTTCTACAGCTTTCTAACTATAAACCATTTATTAATACTTTAGAATTTGTGGCAGCCGCTTTATTTGCTACACCACTTTTAATTATTGTCAAGCTTTTCATAAAACTAATGAAAGTCAAACAAATATTTATGTCTTCTATTGTATTCTTCAGAAAACAATTTGCAGAACAACAAAGGAATAAAAATACATTAACAAAACATTGTAATTGTTATAAAATGTTCGGTACACCAAATTTTAACTTTGTACACGTCAGGTATGTATTGAAGAAATTTTCAAACAAATTACAAAAATAATTGTTCTTTTTAATAGAAGTTACACATTTTTATCTATTTTCAAACGTTTTTGTTTGTTTCTGTATAATTTTAGACACAATTTTTTACAGATAAAACAACATAGCTCTTCCAAATTTAAAAATTCATAAATTACATGATTTGTAAAATAATAAATAAAATATTAAAATGTAGCGAAGAATTGGTGTCCATCAAAAGGTTTTTAAAGCAAATATAAAATACTTTGTTAATGAAAGCATACTATTCGGTAAATGAATGTTTTAAGACTCTTTCATATAAAATAGGGGTTTTTTATAATTTTAAATTGTAATAGTAGTTTTAAGTCTATTGATTATGATAGTTTAAAGTCAACAATGTTTTAAAATTCTTACCGAATCTTTATATTAAGAACTGATTAACTTTACGCTATCTAAAAAAAGTCTAGTGATGACCTTATATTAAATCTATGACAATTCTCTATTTACACTATGTATTGACTTAGAAATAAAAATCTATTCTCTATTATCTATATATGTGTGTATGTTTTTGCGCGTATTTTTCTTCCTCAACAAACAACACTGAAAACTGTTTTCTACAAAGAGAAGACGATTCTCTTTCTTTTGCTCTGAAGAGGTTTGGAAGGACCAATAAATGTATTAGTAAGAGTGGTTGTATTTTGAAAAATCATTTAAAATTATAATTTCCTTAGAAAAGTTCAATAATTTTTAGTACGAGAGGAAAGAGCTAACCCCTTTTTCTGAGGCCAATAAAAAGTAGAGCACCGAGAATATTTATTTTCTGAATGAGTCACGTAAAACTACCAATAAGTTGCTTTTAAGGATTTGTCTCATTAGTACGCATCCTCAGAAGTTGGCACTAATCATGACATCTGTGTGAATGAGACGTGACGCAGCTTGTTTAGTAAACACTGTCAGGTAAGATACCTTGAGAGAAATGAATGGAGGAGGAGAGCCCAAAAGTTCGTGGCAAGGGCACATTCGACACGCGCCCTCCATATCTTGGCCCGACCGTCACATGTTCAATGGCCTCAGGACTTTATGTGCCCCCTCACCACCCCCCACCTCCTCATACCGTACACTCACTCGAGAAAGAATATACTAAGTTATTTGTTACTCTGTCTCGATTTAATATTGAGACTCTCCCTTATCAATAAATTGAAAAGTTTCCTTTAGTTTCCGCTTTTTCAACGACAAGCTTTGATTTGAAGCACGATTACAGTCTATGTACACCAAAAGTCATTAACTGGCCATTTATTGTAAGTTAGTACTCTTAATATCAGATTTTAATGAGTGCAATAATGTGGACGATAAGTCTGGGGTAACCGTTACCAAATTTGCAATAGCCTCAGTAGCAGCATATGCTTTACCGTTATTGATACAATAAACTCTGTGTATGTGATATGGTAGTTTCGACTTTAGCCAGTGCTTGTGGCATATTAAGAGCAATAAGACGGTATAGCCTACTCGTGTACTTTATCCCCATCGTAATTTTAACTTTATTATATATATATATATATATATATATATATATATAAACCCTTGCTATTGGCTCTTCTCTATAGTCAGAAGGTGAGACACAATTGTTTTAAAAGCACCTAACCTGATTCATTTAAATCGATAGAGGAAATTTTAGGGCTAATTTTGTGGTTTTTGGAATGGTAGGATATTGAAATGGCAAAAAATTTGGAATAATAATAATTCTAAGAAAAAAAATATCTTTTTTAACTTGATACTCTTAAAACCAACCATCATACACGTAAGTAAATTTAAATCAGGTTTAACTAATTAAATACCAACTTATTGTTTAACATTCATACCCTCCACTAAAACTTTGTTTTATTGAAGTTTTTTTTTGATGAAGTAAGGTTTGTGAGGGAAACAGGACTTTCCCGGACATTTACCATCGTTCAGAAATACGAAAACTCAGTAACACTGCGTTTCGAGATCTGCAATCTGACCTCTTTTTAGGGTAAATAACTAACCTAACACATAAATCGTTAGTCAGTCGTCAGTCGTAGGTGGTTGGTCGACGAATGCAGACCTATTGTGATCTATATTCTGTAGCTTAGTTTTAAGAATTAATGTTGTGTTTAGTTTTTAATTAAGTGCAGGTTTTAGAGTTAGTGAAGTTGACACACAACATGGTGGTTGTGATTCCTGACTTACGCGTGTCACAACGCTCTGGTATGATTTGTCTATTTTACCCTAGTTTATAATTATGTGTTAGGTTAATTATTTACCTGAATAAGAGATCAGTTTGCAGATTTCGAAACGTAGTGTTACTGATTTTGTTGTATCTTTGAACGATGGCAAATGTCCGGAAAAATCCTGTTCCTTCACAAAATTAGCGGTTTATACACAATACAATTTGCCTCTCGCCTCCTAGTGTACTAGCTCTCACAGCATGTTTCTCTTGTTAAACAACTTTCATCTCTACTTTCAATCTCCTGCTCTATTATTCCTTCATATCTGTTAATGTTTTTCTTTTTTTAGTATATTATTAAGGCCATTCTAGGAGGCCATAATGTATTTTGTCGAAGATAATATTAGACATATAAAAGCACTGTATTGCACGATTATATAACTATTTTACATTAAAATAGCTTCAATGATTGTAGATGAGCCGGTGGAGACATGAGCTACTCTCCACACCGCCGCCGGAAGGTCGAGGACGATGTCTCTCAAGGTTTCTGTGCGGCCCTACAGCGCTCGCCACCCCCCGTGCCCCCCGCCTTACTCAGACGTATCGGGGGCAAAGAGGTCACCGGAGTCGGGAAGGTAAATTTATTTACTATTTGGTACGAATTCGTTTTCGTTCATACTTTTAAAACTCACTGTAAGTCACTTGATCTGGACTGGGTCTATTGTGGGGCAATAAGATACAACTAATCGATATTCGAAGTCAGTGCTGAATCAAGCTTCTCAGAGATCATGTTTTGGGAGTGCAGGTTGCCGAGCGGTCTAAGACATTGGACTTTGGGTCTAAGTTAGAGATAGCGTGGGTTCAAATTATGTCTGTGACTGAAGCAATTTGTATCAGTACCTTCGACCTTGTACTGTATCGACTCTCCTCCTTATTCTGTTTGATAAGATCCTCGCACACCCCAGTGGCCCATGAGGACGGACAGAATAAGGAGAATAAGCCTTATAAGGGGATCGGCCTCTCCTTAAAAAAGTTTATGTCTTTATAATCAGTATAGTATACCACTTCTTCACTTTTAACATTGTAATTACAAAATACATCGGAGAGAAACTTACATTTTTGATGTGAAAAACATAAATATAACATGAACTACTAGAAGTTATCTGGTGCAGATTTCTATGTTTTTGATGGATAATTCTATCTTTTGTATTTTTCACATAATTCATTTAATATTTTACAAATCGTAGCTTATGGGTGAAGTACAAGAGATCTTCAGTTACATATCTTCATATACTTTACAAACGGACAACTGGACGTGTAGCTTGTAAGAATGTCTTAGTCACATAATGGCGCGTCTTAATCACTTTGTTTATGTAGTGAGCCTCGAGTGAATGTCTGTATGGCACATCTTACACAGAATGGGTAACCTTATGTCCCATTGGGACAGGACCTTTCGTCAAATGGCAGCCATTGTAAGGTAATGTCTTCTGATCAACGACATCCTTCGCTTCAGGGGGAGAGAAGGTCACGGTAAATATTAACAACAGGATAAATCAACTGAAATCGCTTAGACCTGAGTGTGTCAATATGAATTACAGGCTTATGAGAAATTATTGTGGAGCAAGATATGTTAATTCTAAAGTAGGATTCAGGGACGAAATAATTAAAGTGTGTCCAAAGATAAAAAATGATATAGCTGGGTTATTTTCCTGATGTAGGAATAACATTTAAGGTCAAAGGTATGAAAAATGTTACGTAAACGATAACGATTGATATTATATAACAAATTTTGGTTATTTTAAAAGTAAGTTTAGTTATAAGCCTCCTTTTTGTAAGAACAAACCAGGACTACCAATAATCGTACAGTTAATACCAACACCCTGTACGTATATCATACAGCGTGTAAATTAAGTCCTGATACGTCTGGATATATTCCAAATAGGTATACAATCTTCACCATACCTATTAAACTACTTTTTTGGATTTTTTTTAGGTACAACATATTTCACCCCTTTTTTAAAAGGGGGTAGATAAGGGTTACTTTGTAATTTTCAGATCGCAACCCCTATATTGTGACATATCATTTTAAAGGTCTTAATTCTTTTGAAGGATTCATTCTAAATTATCAGAACTTAATTTACATCCTTTACACTGTATATAAATCTTTGCTAGTTTTACATATTTATGTAATAAAAAATAGCATGTGACCAAATACCTGTCAAATAAAGTAAGGTATTTATTATTATGTGTGAGAAAAATATCCAGGAAGAATGCTTTGAAATATCATTTACATTCAAAATACAACCTAATTTAAAATGTAGCCTATATTCTTAATTCCTAAGTTTTATATTTTAACTCATCTGTACTAAATGTGTCTATTTTTATATACTAATAATCGTAAAATTAACACGGACACCCTGTATGTATACTAAATACTTTATATTAATTTTTCGCTGCTTTTACATATTTATTTAATAAAAATATAACATGTGACCATATACCTGTCAAAAAAGTAGGGTATTTATTAATATGTGTAAGTCACAAGATCCTATGATTTTAATAAAATACAAATAACATAAATAAAGCAAACATATTATGTTTATTATTTACCGATTAATGTAGATTTGCAATAGAACTTGAAACAGACGTTAGAATGACTGAGTTTTTCTTAATAGCTTGTTATTTTGAAGTGTTAGTACTAATCAATCTATTAATATCTTAAAACTTTGTAAAGGTGCATTAACAAATAAATTTAATTAGTTTATAAAGTACAAAAAGACATTTCACTTAAAATACACGCATGGATTGAGATTTATTTGGGTGAGGTAAAAATAAAATAGCGAAATGTCAAAACACATGAAAACCTAAGGAAGTTCCACAATGTGCCAAGATATCATTGCAATTGTTAAACTGCTTATTCAACATAGATTCAGTAGACGATTTCTTATCACCGAATTCCCTTCAAAAATATATTCTTGAAATAAACACTTAAGTCTGGGAGGGAGATGTACGCACTAATGATTTCTGTAAAACTCGTTACAGAAATAGTTTTTCCCTGTTCAAATATAGATGTTCATAATAAATTCATAACAAATTCATAATAAATACAGCTTTGGAAAGTTTTTCTTTTGAATATTTTGTTTATTCTTAATACATGAACATTTGCCGAGTACGTTAGCATCTTTGCAACCATAATAATTCTCTTTATAAATTAACACCTGAACCATAACTAGTAAGAACGAAACGGCTTCTTAAGTTGAACAATTTCCTGAAATCATATGATTTTGAACAGGTGTTATAAGGAAAAGCTTTTGGAAAACCCAATAGTGCAACAAACTTAAGAACTTATTTTATCGGACTATCTGTTTGGGAGATCAACCCAATCACGTGAGTGTTTCCGACTGTACACCGAAAAAGGATTTATACCCTTTGGAAACGTGTCAAAGGATATGTTCGACCAGTAATGGCTCTAGCCGCAATGGTTTCTCTTTCCGTTTCACAACTTCACCTCCTAACAAATGTGCGGTAAAGCTTTGTAAATTAGTCGCAATTAAGCTTGGGCAACTCAATACGTTATTTCTGCCACTTTGGTGACACAAGTAGGAGGTTTATCTACGGTATGATGATGAGGGGCGGATGCTGTGTGAGATTTAACACCTCTGTGTAGTGTCGACTCACACTCTCCTCTACTGTCGGTACGCATAGTGGTGAAGGGTTGGCCTCTGAAACTGCTCCCTTGTGACGGTGACGGCTTGATGAAGTGCGTATTGGGTTGTTCATAAAGTGCTCATTAATTTTACCCTTTCTATCTTCTCTCGTTTGCCGACTTTCAAACGTTTTTTCGAGTTATGTAAATAAATTACAAATGTTTTAAATAACATTATTGGTATTCTGATATGTGCCTGATTCGGTTAAAAACTTCTTCTTAAAAGCGATTTTTAATAGGGGTAACGTAAACCATTTTAATCTTTTTTGGGTATATTTTGATTACAAAAGCGGCCTTTTACATGACCTCCAATTGGTATAATTTAAATAAAAATTTCTACATATATTAACCGAACATAGCCCCTAGAGTCCAAAACCAACCCATGTTCTAAAATCTATATGCCGTTCAAACTTCTATATAGTTTAAGACTCCGTTATTTTTTGTATAGAGAAAAAAGCAATTTGAAATTCTTTAAAAGTTCCTGAACTTTTTCACAAACCATTGTTTGTAGAAACCATCTCGAACTGTTTTGAGGTATCAATTAAATGTCATCCCATAAACATTTTTTCCTTAATAAAATACTGGTGAGTGTCAAAATAGTATATTACAAATAGCTCTTTGCTAAGTTTATAAACCAAACAGATACGCCTGTTCGTTCCAATATGGCGGCCTTTCAAATCAATAAGTCACAATTTTGATAATTATGGACCTAAAGAAAAGTATTTTAGAATTCATTAAAAATTTCATATACTTTTTAATACAAACAATTTTTGTGTGTCGTGAACTGTAAAAGAGATATCGATTAAAGTAAATCCCGTAAGAAGTAAATGTATTATAATATTTCAACTGTCACAAATTCATCCAACTGAGCCGGCAGGGGTATTTAAAAATAATCTATCCTATATAAATTTAGTTACATTAATGCTGTATAATTATGTATTGTTGGTATAAGGATCCAAATACTACTACGTTACGTAGGATCCTAAATAAATGTAAAACGTTATATCAGCCCAACCAATAAACATGTCATTGATATTTATTTATATTTTACTTTAATTTTGATACCTTCTGTTCGAGATTTAAAAACGATGTGCTAATCTCTCCCGTGCAGGAAGCACCAGATTCACACATACCCTTGATTTCCGGCTTGGCCACGCCTCGGCTCTAAAATACCACTCAACATGAAAGTTATACGCATGATAGCATTAATGCCTGACCGAAATGCAGGATACCGCTCGTGCAAAGGCCTCATCATTACTCTTTTTAATGGTTTAGATAAATAAGAAAATCTTATTTATCTAGATAGATCTAGATAAATAAGATAAGATCTTATTTATCTTATCTTATAAGACAAGATTAATATAGATCTTATTTATCTTCTGCCATTTATAGTAGTGAGCAGAAGACCTCAATCTAAAGACACAAGGGACACTCACACTCTTTCTACACAGCATACCTCGTATTTTATGCTTGTTAGATAAAAAGAATTAAACCAGAACTGTCCACTGAGATGATGACTCCAAGAATCATAGTAGTAAACTTAAGGAGGTTAGTTGTAGAACCAGTAAACAGCAAACTATCAAATCATCCTTATAACACATATTGTTTAAGATTAATGTGTACATGCTGACAATGCGAAGGCGGCCTCGTATGCTTAGTTTCATTACACCAATCATAGATCATGTTCTGCAGCGGAATCGTAAGAATATTAATGTGAGTCAAACGTGTTCATTCAATTCAATATACCTACTGACCCATACATAAGTAAAAGGATATAAAACTCAAAGAAAAAAGACAGTTTCTTATACTGCCAAAAATAACGTATTAAGTTTCTTCGTCGTATTGTTAAATGATACGGATTACTATGTAATCTTGTGGTAAGAACAAAATTATTTCTTTATTGAAATCCCAAAAACCAGCCAACGGATTCTTGTTAAAGAAATATTTTCAACATCCAGGCTTCAATATAGTTACATGTGAGGGAGTAGCGTATATTTTACCAATTGTTTTTCGTATAGGCAAGCATGATCTTGTGACTATATAGACTATCCATTTTAATTTAAAAAAAACATGCTTCAAACACATTGAAATGCAGTTTGAAATTGATCGTGAAGACGTTAAAAATTATACTAAATATACATTAAAATTAAAGGATTATTACATGCAGTGATAAATTTCTATGGAAACTAAGTTAATACGGAATGAAAGTTTAATTAACCCTCTGCGTGCTAGCAATCCACATCTGAGCAGTATAGACAAGTCTTCGGTATGTGTGGCATAGTCATGAGACACTCAGAGGGTTACAAATAAAAACTAATGTAAACAATTTGTAAAATGTAGTATTGTAGCAGTAACAGGAGTACTACTTAGTGACATAAATTTCGTTTTCGTAAAACAAATTCCTTAATACTGCACTTAAAGCGCACATGCATTATTGTTCAGAACATTGTCAACATTTGTGACAAATAATCCAGTCTGAATGCGCATCTGATAAATAAAATAGTCATTGCGGGTACCATCAAGGGTCAAACTATTTTATCTATAAGTAAACGAAAATTTTAAAAGCGTGTACAAAGTGTATAAAATTCTTTTGTTTATATATTATTAAATTAAATTATTATAAAATTACATATAAAATTAAAATATATTTATATGAAGTAAAAATTTGTTTTTATTTTATTTACGCCACTTTACATTGAGCAGGCATTTTTCAGTTCATTATTATGCATTCAAAAATGCATAATAATGAAAAGGCAACCATAAAAATTCTGCACATAAAAGGATAAAATATGACAGAAAATTTTTTTTATTTTCAGGCATTTGTATCTGTAAATAAATAAATTGTAAACGTTTACCGTAATATCCTATTCCATGTTTCATTCCGGGTGTAACTGGATCATCCCCCCCCCTCACTCGTCACTCCCCGCCCCCTCTTCTTCGTCATCGAGCATGTGAGCACGCAAATATTTTAAATCTTTCCGAGCTCTGTATGGTCTACTCGGACATTTTAAACACAGGAAGTAACTTTTCCGAAAGAACATTATTTTGAAGTATGTTGCCAAAATTTATACTATCGTATAGTATAGTCTATACGATAATAGTACGATAATACGATAACTATTATAGTCTATAAATGACTCTATTATCACTATCATGAACAAATAGTATACATATATATTATATAAATTTGAATTCTAAAACAAACTCATGGCATTTTACTAGAGCTGTCTCGTTATCGGTATTTTAAACGAACATTTAATGTTTATGGCCCAGAAATTGATTGCCTCCAAAAATTTGTTCATTAAAGGTACCAAATTACAACACATTATTGATGGCTTACTCGTCATAAAAACAAAGAAAACATTACTCTTCACTACCAGAGCTCTGCTGAGTGTCACAGGCGACCTTATAAGGAGCAGTTGGTATCGACCATGACTTTCACTGCAACCCACACATATACTCGATCCTCTCACTCTTAAAGTGAGTGGAATCCACACTTCATACGGGAATATATGATTTTGTTGAAACGCGGGTAATACATTTCACCATTGATATTCCTTATAATTATGAATATTAATGCAACAATAATTAGACTCCAATATAATAAATTTGTAAATTAGATATTGCTATAAAATTATAGACATGAATGTAACAATAATTAGTATCCAATGAAATAAATTTGACTATTAGATATTGCTATATAATTATGAACATGAATGTAACAGTAATTAGTATCCAATATAATAAATTTGTACATTAGATATTGCTATAAAATTATAAACATGAATGTAATAATAACTAGTATCCAATATAATAAATTTGACTATTATATATTGCTATATAATTATGAACATTCATAGTGCATATTACGTAAATGGTTCGTGATTAATTTTAATTAAGGAAATGCTCCAATCTTGACTTTCCTATTTCTTAAGGAACATTGAATCTAATCTGTTATTACTTTACTATAACAATATTTTCTAACTAATATATTCCTATAGTGTTCAGTACTCACATACTTAGATGTATGAACCAGTGAAGCATCCAACGCTGATAATTTACTTTAATTTGGACCTTTCCTGTTGAACATTTGAACAGAACAATATGCCAATTCGGTGCGAAGGCAGCGCCAACTTCTCGTAAATCCTTGATTTCCCCCTTGGCCGTACCATCAGCTCCACAAAGGCAACTATAATACCTCCCCCCAGCCCCCCCTCACCACGGCTTGGATTGTTACGCAGTTTATCGGGACAGTAAACCACCCCTACCCTCCACACCCGCCCCCCCACCAACAGCAGCCATCAACCGTTAATTGGCGACGTAATCCCGGTAAGTGATAGTCCGGGCTATTACAGCAACTGCCGGGTTTGGCTGTTTATCGACCGTTGGTAAACGCGTGTGACAGATCTCATTCAGTTTTCCGTCAAATAATATAAATTTGCCAATTCACTCCACGAGAGCTATGGAATAATAAACTGTATTAATGCATGTTGGGAAAGGCGAAAATGGGTTAAGGATACGCCAACAGGCGTTCCCCATTGCTGCGTCTTCGCTTTTCAACATATCTTTTCATGTAATGGCAGACTCCGTACTCGGCACCTTTCCAACATGTGCAGCTATGTTCCATGATGCACACAGTCGAATGCTTTGGAGAGGTCTAAAACACGCTTAGCACATCTTCCCGCCTTTTCAGTTCATCCGCAACTTGCTCAATGAGGTTTGCTACAGCATCTGCTGTACCCTTTTTTTCTCTGAATACAAATTGAGTGGGACTAACAATTTCAAAATTTTCTAGGAAACAGTTGGCCGTTCAAATAAAAGATTTTTTCAAAGACTTTGCTCAAGACTGGCAGAACTGAAATCGGACGGTAATTGTTGGTGAGCAAAGGGTTGTCCTTTTTGAAAATTAGAATGGTTTTTGCTGTTTTCAATTATGATGGGAAGATTCCAGTTTGCAATGAACAGTGGACCAATTGTGTTAGAGGTGTTATTAACGGCGTTTTAACATCCACATTGACAATCCGTTAATGTCACATGACTTTTTGGGTTTCGGTCTCCGGACTACACGCGCCACCTCCTCCTCGGTCACAGGGGCTAATAGCCAAGGATGTCACCGGTTCCCGTATATTGACTGCACGAGGGGGGGATATTGCCGAATCCGCATGAGTCACAGCTACTTTGGAGAAAAAAAAAAACATTGAACTCATTCGCTATTTATAGTGGATCCTTAACAACATTTTGACCGATTTTTATTGTGAGGTTTTTTGAGAAATTTAATTTTGATGATTTCAACAGATCATTTATAATTAAATAATTTTTGTGATACATTTTTAGAGTTTTACAACTTTTTATTGATTTCGTAAGAAAGCAGCTCGGATGACTCATATATATATATATATATATATATATATATATATATATATAAGTAGATATGAATGTGGGGTTTCTAGACCACTTTTGGGACAGACAGTAAATCAATAGAAATTCCTGTTTAAAGGACAATAAACGAATCTGTAAAATCAAACAGTAATGGAAAATACTGTTTAAAGGACAATAAACGAATCTGTAAAATCAAACAGTAACTCACGAATGAAAGATTACCGAATCTATAGCTGTTTGCTTCTACTTTCTGAAGCTGTTTTATAAAAAAATCAAGAAATCTAAAATTTTACTGGATTTCTCTAATATCGTTCGAATTCTCTTAATCACGTCATATGATAAAAATTTCTCAGAGACAACAACAACATAACAAATAGAATTTGCAACAGCAGTTTGAAAATCCATATTGATAATTATATCGTTCTTTGAACTAGAAATATTTGTCAAACTCTTTGTTGTATCAATGACATAAATGGGTCTATTTGCTATAAATTCTTTGGGGTTGTAATACATTTCCATATTTTTGTAGTAAACTTTCTTAAAATCTTGATACATCTGATACATGATTCTGAAAAGACCACCGGAAATGTTTAAATTTTGTAATTCATCTGGATAATAAGAACCATTCAATTTTACTATGATATTTTTCACATTCAAACTATCGAACTTTGAAGGATTTTTTTTCTTGATTATTCTGTCTATCTGTTTGAAAACCAACAATAATGAACTTGGGATTGAAAATATTTCTATAAATATTTGTGATATCGAACGAATAAGTTGTTCCGGAAATACCTTTTTGCTCAATACATTGCCAATCTAGAAAATTAAACATGATGTTTTGAGATTTTATAATTTCGTCAATCAACTGAATTTTACTCGTGGTTTTGTAATAAATTATCGGAACTCTAATGAAAAACTCGTTAATTGTAATTTTGCCATCAACAGGCATAACATTTCCAGTTGCAGTCTTCAGAATCACATCATCGTCTTCAGCTCTTATGAAACTAATGTAAAATCCACCTTTATAGATTGGAAAATTTACATTTTCAAAGAATCCTAAGCCGAAATGTGCTAAATCACCGACCGCTTCAAATTGTCCAAATTTAACAGTTGATTCAAAACTGTTTGAAAATACATCACTTTTGGAATAACAAATGGTTCCTTTAATAGTGCTTAATTGGCCACAGTTTTCGACTTCTTCTATCAATTTTATTGTGTTTTCTTACTTCAATCTTAGAAAATAAAAACGGTAATAAAATTATCGATTAATCTAACATTATCAGTTCCAAGATATGCTTGACCATCTTGTTTTGTTAAAGTTCCAGAACTATAAAACTGGAAGTTAGACGAGCAAAAATTATCTCCAAAATCAATATTAAACTCAGTTCATTTATTCGGTTCATTCAAATGTTGTTTACTAATTGGATAGAAATTTTTAAACTCCGCCCTTTCAATATCGCCTGAATACTTTTTGTAGTCCACCATTTAATAAGAGAAAATTTCGATAAGAAAAAGATAAAATTCAAACTATTATCTACATTTTGAATAATTTCTGTTTTTAATTTGTGTTCCAAATACGTCAAAAAATATTTTTGTGAATCCATATTTATTAAGTAATAATTTGTTTGACAACTTCTTTAAAATCTTTACCATTACTCAGTTCATTCAAAACAAAAACACATAAATGACCACAAATTGGGGGATCTTTATAATCTTGAATCTGAGAATCATTGTAGTAGACGCTTGATTTTTTTTCAAATATTGGATCAATTCTATAGGTGGTTTGTCCTCAATTCTTCCATACGAATCAAAATAACATGCATTCTTATCATTTTTATAATAACAAATCCAATGCGTTCCACCTCCCATAATCGAGTCTAAATTCACAATTCCACATTCAAATTTCTTCAGGTAACTTTCTCAAACTTTTTCAGGTAATGTATCTCTCATGAAGATTCCTCTAAAATGTTTAATATTTTGGCAGATTTCTTCCAATTCCCCGAATGTTAAAGGTTTGATTTCAAATTTTTTTTTAATGTTTGATTTCACGTAATTCAAAGTTTTTTTCATCTAATCCAGATCCTGTAACATCTTCCAACTCTTTATCTAACCAATTTAAAATGTTTCGAACAATAGGAACCACATCTTTTTTAACGATTGGAGCAGCTTTACGAACATAAGGAACAACATTTTTAACAACTGGAATATTTTTCTCCAAAATCTAATAAATCTTTCAAAAGTCCACCATTTTTAAGTTCTTTCAACTGATATAAGAAAATTCTATTCTGGTTCCTTTATTGTTTTTCTTATTTTTTTTCGAGTTTATTGTATTGTCTATTTGTTAAAAATATCTTATCTTCGCCATTTTTTAGTTGATCTATTTTAAATTGAATACTAACGGGTATTTTTTTCTTAAAAGCGGATTTTATTTTTTCTTTCTGATTTTTGCTGAAATTTACATTCACCTCCATTTATATAGTTAAAATTTCAAGTTCTCTTCGATTCCCATTCCTAGTTTCTCTTCAAAAACATTGCTCCAGCTGTTGGAAGCGCAACAAATCTTTCACCTAAACTAGCATCTTTTGATAAAAATCTATCCATTGCTTTTATCTTGCAAAATTTTATATCTGCTATATGTCTGGAATTTGTGTCTCTATGTTTTGCATAAAAAAATATCGTGTTCCATAGCAGCTTGATCTAATTTATTTATACCAGGATTCTCCTCTTTTTAGTCTTTTTTCGAGTTTTGTGCCAGGACCCAGATACTGAAAAGTTGGTACGTGTAATTCAAAAGGTAAAATTGTTGATAAAATCATTCAAAAGTCCACTACCCTCAATCATAGATGAACTTATTGCCGGCAAAATTCGTTTTTAAATATTTATTTCCATCAGGTTTTCAATCATTTCGTCAAGTTTGTTCGAAATAAAATCTTTAATTGCTTTCTTTTCATTCAAAAAATTGTTATTTCCAGCCTTCTCTTGAGCATAAATATAATTAATAATTCCATCGAGTTTTGTCAAATCGTCGATATATCTGTATTCAATCTTATTATCACTGTATTTTCTTACACCTTATCCTTCGATTCTTTTTTTCCCAAATTGGTTTATAATTAAGTTCATAATATTTTTTACCTCTACTTGACTTAGGCTTCTTTAGTAGATGGATCATTATTTTTGTAAATTGAGTCAGATTCCCATAAAATTTCTGTATACTTTTTCAAATCCTTCTCAGAATATAAATTATCTTTTGGAGCGTCAGTCTGTTAATAATCTCCATAAAACCTTGAGTTCCTTCATATGTTTTTCATTAATAATGATATCATTATGTTCAAAATTAACGGGTAAATTTCCAATCATAAAACTTCTCTTTTTCTGTCCCAATACAAACCAAATTTTATCATCCTTTGCTCTAGGAAGGAAGAAATTTTTTACCAATTTCACCAATTATTATATCCGTTGTTCCAGGACTTATTGGTTTCAACTATGGTAGAGTCTTCAATGATTCGAGGTCTAAATGGTGTTGAAGATGGTAATTTTGGCAATTCAAACTCTTCCACTTCAGATTCTGGAATTGAAATATCGGCAAATTGTCGTACAACTGGAACCAAATTCATCAAATTTTTTATTAACACTTAAAACATTTTCAATTTTGCCCTCAACGTTTTTTATTGCAGAAGTTACAGGTTGATTGATTTTTTTGAATAAATTCTTGTTCTTTTTCATCAATTCGAATTTGTTCTTTAAATTCTTTGATTAATTTCTTTTCGATTTGATCAAGTTTTTTTTTTCGCTTCTTCAGAAGTTACGTTCACCATTTAATTAGAAAAATTTTGAAGACGTGAACGTGGAACGTAAAACGTGAACGTGGAACGTAAAAACGTGAACACGAAACGTAAAACGTGAACGTGGAACGTAAAAAACGTGAACACGAAACGTAAAACATGAACGTGGAACGTAAAAACGTGAACACGAAACGTAAAACATGACCGTGGAACGTAAAAACGTGAACACGAAACGTAAAACACGAACGTGAAACGTAAACACGAACGTGAAAATGAACGTGGAACGTAAAAACGTGAACACGAAACGTAAAACATGAACGTGGAACGTAAAAACGTGAACACGAAACGTAAAACATGAACGTGGAACGTAAAAACGTGAACACGAAACGTAAAACATCAACGTGAAACACGAACGTGAAAACGTAAACACGAACGTGAAACATGAACGTGAACGTGGAACGTGAACAGATTTACCGTTTTTTTCTGTTATTTTCATAATGTAAATAAAAAATTAAAGATAATATAAAAATAGTTGTAACAAATATTTTATCAAGTAGATTTGTCAGACCACTGAGCAGCATTTATGTTAGAAAATTTATTTATTTCAAATATTTTTCCATTTTTAGGCTTCAAAGTTAGATTAATAGTTAAAAAACCATAGTCTTCTTTCCAAATTTTTATCACACAACTCAATAAAGTTGTTAAAACTCATATCAGATCCCACATAATTGTTATAAATCTTTCTGGAATAATGATCATCTTGTTTTAAAAACACACAACATATTCAAATTATTTCTTATAACTTGTTTTATCAACCTTTGAAAAGCATTGAGAAAGATAGATACAAGAAAATGTTTTTGTGACGAGACATTACGAAATATTCTTTAATAACGTCTTGATTTTTCTAAAATACAATCATCGAAAACGATTAAAGAATTTGGTTTACATTCGCTTAAGTGAGCTATGTCCTCGGAAGCATTATAAAAATGTGATATTTTTTTGTTTAAGTTTTTCTCAATATTTTCAAATCTTTCTTGTAATTTTTTATAGGCGTCTTGTTCTAAAAATTTACTAAAAACATACAAATTGGAATAAGGAATCAACCTATTGTAGATAAAATTCAATAATAAAGTTGTTTTTCCACATCCACTTGAACCAACAATTAACAATCTGATTGGTTGATCTTTCTTATTTTCTTCAAACGTTTGAAGTTTTATCTGATCTTTTTGCTTTAAAAAGTTCTTCATTTAAATAGCGAAAATGAAGCTGTTCAAGTTGACTTCAGAAAGCTCTAAATTAGTTTTAAACTTGGAACATCCTATTCATTTAGAGGAAGAATCAAATTATTTTATCGGTTTAAGCGGATTTTATTCTGACAATTTTGTAATAAATATTAGTGAAAGTTCTCCTTATTGTATAGGATTTAGTGAGAAGAACATAACAAAATATTATGGTTTAAACAAAGGATATTATACTTTCGATCAAATAAAAAATTCCCTTAAAAATTATCTGAAAACATTCAAACAATCAGATAAATCTTTAAACTTTGACGAAAACAAGTTTGAAATGCAAAAAAATTATCTCTCTAATAAAATTCAAATAAAATCACCAGTAAGAATAATGTTTTCAGCAATTATAGTAGATTTATTAGGGTTTGTTCAAGAAACTATTGAGCCAAATCAGGTATATTTAGGAAATAAAACGCCAAAATTTAGACCGTTTGATGTAATTGAAGTGCACTGCAATCTCGTTGAACCTAGTTTAGAAAATCATACCGAACATTTACACAAAGAATCTGAAATTTTGTACACTTTTTTCCCAAATGTTGCTTATGGATCAAAAATCAGTGAAAAGCCGAATGAAATCGATTATATTCCAATTAGAAAAAATTTTAAAAGAATTCAAAAAATCGCTCTAACTATACAAGACTCTGAGGGAAATTTATTAAATAATGAGAGTAAAACAACAATATATTTAAGATTGAAAAAGGAATAAAAATGAGTTGATGACAAAATTCAATATTTTTACTTAAAAAACAAGGGGGTAACGAATCGTTACTACCCTCAAACTTTCAAAAAAACACCGTTTTTATCAATGAATCTGGCCTTTATTCTCGAAATAAAAATGTTTCTATCTAAATAGAGACAATTGTAGATCTAATAAATAATCAACTCAAATTCAATAATACAGAAATTTTTACGATTGTTGACGAAAATAACAAAATTTGGTTCAAAGCAAAAGATGTTGCAGAAATTTTAGAATATGAAAACACGAGGCAAGCTATCATAAATAATGTCGATAATGATGATAAAAACAACTTTTGAATGTATAAATATTACAGGAGTCTATCCCATAGACCCCGAGAAACAAGGGGCTATTCGAATGGCCCCTTAACAATCTTCATCCTGACACTGTTTTTATCAATGAATCTGGACTTTACGATGAAAATGTTTCTAAATTTTATTAAACTCTAGAATTATGATATTTTGTCTGTAAATGTTTTTGAAGATAAGGTAACCATTAAATGATTCGTCCACACTCGCAAAGAGTCGGTTTCTTTTGACTTTCTCGTTGAATTCTTATATTACAATCTTTACAATATGCTTGTTTTTTATCTCTACTATAATGCCAGTCGTAAAATTTGGAAATATCCTTAATTTCTTTACAAACGCAACATTTTTTCTCTTCTAACGTTAATTTTTCTATTTTATCGTATAATTCTCTCTCATATTTACTACGACAAACTTTACAATAATAGTATAATCCACCTTTGCTTCTTTTATCTTGAGAAAACTTCGACAAATCTTTAAATTCTTGACACTTTATACATTTCTTTTGAGCCTCCATTTATATACAAAAAATTATAGCTTTGACTTTCTCAATTCATATTCGTAAAAACTTCCACTTATTTCTTCATTATTTAAATCTTTTATACTATAAGTTACAGGATCTGTGTTATTAATTTGATAAATCACAAAGATTTCTCTTGACCAATTGTTCTTATATTTGTTCGAAAATGTTGTTTTTTTACTAACAATTCTTACATGATCATTGACTTTAAATTTAGTTTTGGTGTGAATTTCTGGTGGAACATACTTGAAAACGGTCTCTAATAACTCCTTTTCTGCATCTTTATCTACGACTTTGGGCTTCATTTTGATTGTGCTGTGAACTGTATCTTTATAATTGTTTACGATTTTTTTAAGAATATCGATCCATTTAAAGGTTTTATTAATCTCAAAAATTACTTTCATTCTCTCATTTTGAGTTCTGTTATATCTCTCTACAATACTTGATTTCTCTTCGTTTTCAGTATGATAAATCTTAATGTTGTATTTCCTCAAAACTTCGTTAAATTCTTTATTTTTAAACTCTAAACCCTTATCTGTATGAAGTAGGTTTGGAGGTTTGTGATTGATCCTTATGGCATCTTTTACTATATCTTCGAAAGCTTTTGAAACATCCTTGCCGTTTTTTCTTTTGATAGCTCTTGACCAAGCATATTTTGAGAAAGTATCAATAACATTTAACATATACTTGAATCCATCATTTTGATCTGAATAGTTAGAAATTATAACTAAACCTGCTGCCCATAAATCGTCAATTCCTAATGTTATAATTTTTCTCTTTTTAAACTTTTTTCGTACCGGTGCATGAATTTCTCTAGCTTCTATCTCGATTTCTTCCTTATTCTTAGATTCTTTCTTTACTTGTTTTTCTTAAGGATTCTTTATAAATTTACTCTTATTTGTCTTACATTTTGAACATTTTGCTGCAATTCTATACAATCCGTTTTGAGTTTGAACAATTTTAGAATCTATATTTTTAGTTTTTTTCTTACACTTGTGACAATGTATTAAATCATCTTCCATTTATATATCAAAGTTTCCAAGTTTATTTAATTCGTCTAATATATCAGATTTCGCTTCATTTTTATAACCATACGGTACTGTATCGATCTTATTTTCTAGGACAATTCTCTTATCATCTTTAGCGTTCAGTGCTAACTTGTTTATAGTGACGGTGTACAACTCATGTTTGTAGCTTTTGATTACTGTCATCTCCCTAAATTCTTCTTTATCTTCGAACAAACATTTCTTCAAGTTTTCGATATTTATTGTTTTATTTACAACGCTTCTCTTAATCCCTTTGCATCTTACTGGATTTTTGTCTAGATATTTGTACGAGTACATTTTCGATCTCAATCCACAAAATTCTTCTAAAACTTCCTATTTAACTCATCTTTGAATTTCCCTATTACCTTCTTATTTTTAGTAGTGAAACATTCGTGATCTTTTGGATAATCGCTCGTATCAAAGTCCTCTATATTTTCTTTAATAATTTTAAAAGGATCTCGTTTCAATTCTAGAAAATAACTGTCTGTATCCATGTAACAAAGATTCAAATCTGGATCAAACTTCTTTAATTTATCGTAATAAAACTCGTACATTAGCAATTTTGATAGGTCAAGAACTGAAAATCCTATGTAGATCGGTTTGTTAAATTTAACCTTTTGTTTATACATGTGACTCGCTATACAGTTGTCGTCAAAGATATTAAAGCATTTGAAGTTTGTTTTCTTGGCCTGTTTCATTGAAAATTCTTCATTTCCTAGTTTTATATCACATCTATTTCGCACATTTTCCATACTTTTTCCAAAAACTGAGTTGTTCATAAGCTTGTAAAAATCTTTCTCAAAGTCACTTGTAGCTTTGGTCCTCATGTTTGTGTTAAAATCAATGTACTTTTTCATAAAAGGCTTCTGATCAAATGCAATAACTCTATTCACATGTTTCAAAATCATACCTTGTTCCAGATAGAATTTCAAATTTCTTGAATGAACAACGTATTCAGTTTTATCCAGTAAAGTTGTGCAAAGTTTGTTTTTATAATGTTCGGGAGCAAGAGGTAAATCCTTGTGATGTTCATGTAAATTTGTTGGATATCCTAGATCAACTTCGCGAATATAGCCATAATCTTCGTCGCCAGTGAGTTCCAAAATTGTTTCTTGCCACTCTTCTTTTGTATATGTTTTAGGATTCATCCACTTGATATCACCATATGGTAAATTTTGCATAAGACCGTAACCATAAAGGTTGTTTGCATCGACGTACAACAGATAGTTTTCAGGTTTTGTCTTATCGAAATCTTTTAAATATTTGTTATTTGCTTTAACATATCGCTTAATACATTGAGAAATACCTCCACGAATGCCTTTTTCAATCATCAAATACATATTATAATCACTAATCAATTGTAATTCTATTTTCGTTAATTTTAACATAGCATCCCATGCGAGGCTTGGAGCTGTTAGATAATGTGCTGGATCAAGTTTATCGCAATTTAAGCAAATATTTCTGAAATTTCAAATATATCAGCAAGCAATAAAACATCTTGGATATTGTACAAATCAGAGTAATTTCCAAGATTTTTCTCTTTTAATTTGTTCCAAACGCTCAAATAGTGTTGATAATCTTTCTCAGATATGCTCTCGTCTGTCAAAAGTGAATAGAAATCTTGAATTTTCAGGTCTTCTGTGTAATCAAGTTTTTCAATACTATCGATAAATTCGTAAGGAAATATGCCTTTTCCAGATAGAATTTTAAAGATTTCTTCTTCGTCATTTGGTTGTCTATCTAGAATTGCGTTCAATATTCGTCCATCTTGTATAAAATGATTTGTATGCTTGAAATCATCTTTTTTGAGGTTTTTAGCTAACTTTTCAATAGACGATGCCATAAATCTGAACGTATCTACGGAAGAAAACTTGATGAACTTTCTTGGTTTATCATCTTCAAACTCATACCCATATCCTGAATTTACTGAATAATTTATATATTTTTCATCTGTGTTTGCGATCAAATCAACATTACCATACTGTTTTGCCAATTCTTTTATGTACAAATGGGTATCGTAGTTACTCATATTGTGACAGAAAACTGGAATATTTTGAGGAAATTTGAGATTCAAGTTACAAGATAAATGAGCTGAACCTCTAAATCTACCTGTTAAATGACAATGATCTCGTACTTTTTTTCTTGTTTGATTATCAAAACCCTCACATTCACAAATATGACAAAGACTGGAATTTTGGTACGCTAATTCTTCTTCTTCGGTAAATTTCATAGGTTTTTTGTTCTTAGAATTATATTTTGTAGCTATGTGTTTTGATATTTTATTGAGCTCTTCAAACAATTGTGTAGGAACATTAGGCAAATCGTCTTCATTTTTTACTCTATAACATATAGGTTTGTACATGCGATTTGTCACATTCGACACTAAATATAGAGTAAAACCATAAGGAATATGCTTCTGAATCTTGGTTGTAGTCGATTTTTGCGGATTGTTTTTGCATGTGGGAATCTTCTCTAATATGCTTTCAAAATCCATATAAATAACGTAAGGATGAGAAAATTTCTTTTGATAATTAGTAAATGTTGTTGTTTGACCTGGAAACGGCATAATTGGCTTACAAACTTCATGTTGTTTGCAAATTTCTAAATGATCTGTTAAATCTCCAGATTTGTAGAAATGGCTTAAACATCTTCTACAAGGAAATTTCCTTTTTTATGTTTAGATAGCTGTGAACTCACTAATCTATTTAGATCGGTTATCAAAACATAATGAGATTTATCTTCTTGTTTTACATACAATAAATCAACTTCTAACTCGGCGTCATACATTTCTGAAATTTGCAACGGAACAATGTTAAATTTCTCATCATAACTGTAGATATTTATTGACATTTTCGGGTACTTATACTTGGAATTGTAACTTCGTTTTTCAAATGATTGTATATCTTTTAAGGACATTGGATACTCGAAACCTGAAAATATCTCGTCATTTACAAATTTTTCGTATTGTTTTGCTCTGTCGACATGAGTCTGGGGTTTTTCAATAGCACATCGGATAAAATAAATAAAGCAATAATCATCTTTACTTTTGATATTTATACAAGCTTTTTTATCTTTGATTTTCTTTGGTAAATCGATATATGATCCAGCATTCATCATTTCGTGTTTGTTAAGGCTCAAAACTAGTTGTATGCAGCGTTTAAATGTCCATCCTGAACCCCTATTTGGATGATTTGTCTGTTCTCGATGTGATAATTTATTAAATTGCTTAGTGATAAAATCATTTACATCGAAGATTTCATCTGCTTTTATAGTAAAGTACATTGGACACGTTTGTGTTTCACCGTTCACTAAAGTTCTTTCATATTCACATTCCAAAGAGAGATAACCCTTCATATTTTTAACATTCTCTTGAAATTTTTCTATTAAACTTTTAATTTCTGGCCTCATAATTGATAGATATTTGTAAATTGACATGGAATTGTCGTTCAAGTTTGTTAAAATGTATTGCTTGAAAAGACCGTGTATTGAGGATAAAACTTCTACATCTATGATATTTTCAGGTTTTTCGTTAAGATTTTTATCAATTTCTTCGATCATTTCAGACTTAGTTTTATCGTTTGTTTCTATGGACAATTTTTCAGCGATTGATTGAATTTTTTCATCATTAAATAGATTGAGATCTTTTTTATCTTCCTTAAAGCTTTTCTTTAATTCACGCAATTTTTCTATATTGTACATCTTTTCGTGACCATCGATTTGATTCTCTTTAGCCCAATTCCTCAAATAATTTAGTTCTTTTTCATAAATATCTTTATTTTTCAGATGATTCTTTGAATTATAATGCCTGGTGTAATGATGTTCAAAAACATCTTTTTTGCAGTATGGACATGATACCTTTTTCCTCTCCATTTAAATAGGTAAAATTTCTTATCTATGAATTTGAAAAAGTAATGATTTTTACTAGAATTTGACAGAAATCAGCACAATTTCTAGTGAAAAAGTGATAGATTCTTCTATTTATTATAGAAAAATCTGTAAACTAAGACTTCAAATTGTGCTGATTTATGTCAAATTCTAGTAAAAATCATTACTTTTTCAAATTCATAGTTAAGAAAATTTTACCTTATTTAAATGGAGCTACTAAAGGAATTAAATGAGGTTGGTGATTTAAAGTTCAAAGAATATAAGAAATTAATGGAATTAGAAGAAAATAAGAAGTATAAAATTGTGACATTGGATAAAATGAAAGATAAATTCGGGCTTACAATCATAGCAGAATTAGAAGATTTCAAAGTACATTTGCCAAATAGATTTTTGACTGTTTTGGATGAAAAAAAGATTAAAGAATTGAATAAAAATGATAAATTACACTTGATTGTTACTGGGAAAAAGACTATTAAAGATAAAGAATGTGTTACTATCAATTTTGTAGAATAGAAGATTTTTCGTTAATTCGTAGCAGACATTTCCGATAGATTGATTTGACAGCTCTAGAAAGTAGAAGCAAACAGCTATAGATTCGGTAATTTTTCATTCATGAGTTACCGTTTGATTTTTACAGATTCGTTTATTGTCATTTAAACAGTATTTTCCATTACTGTTTGATTTTACAGATTCGTTTATTGTCCTTTAAACAGGAATTTCTATTGATTTACTGTCTGTCCCAAAAGTGGTCTAGAAACCCCACATTCATATCTACTTATATATATATATATATATATATATATATATATATATATATATATATATATATATATTCTTTTATATTTTTTTATAATACGTGATAACATTTTCATTTTGTGAGGTTATAAAATTCGAGTGAAGAAATTTTAGTTTGTTTCGAGACATAGGAATCCCTTTAGTAATCCAGTTAACTCGGTTCCTTTTTTGTCTTATTTTTATTTTCTTGAACGGAAAAACAAATAGTCAAAACAAAAATTCAAAGAGTTATTAAACGCTGAAAACATTTTTCAAGGGCAATCAAAACTATTTAAAAAATTCCAAGATTTTATGAAGATAATGAATTAAGTTGTTAACATTTTGAAGTCGAAAGTCCCTCTTGGTAAGAAAATAATGTTTTTCATGCTCAAGTGAACAGTCCAATATTATTATGTTTATTTTTTCCTAGTAACCATTCACAAATAATATTTGACAGGTGAAAGTCATGCTGAAGGTGGCGGACAAGATGGAAGCCTCACAATGCTTCAAGGCTGACAAGCGCCATAAGCAGGTGACCCTCTCGGACCCCAACCCCACCGCCAGCGTCGCTCCGCAGGGTCGCAGGGTAGACGTCACCGCCCCCAAAATGTTTGCCTTCGACGCCATATTTACGGAGGAAGACACGCCGGTAATATGAACATTATTTTGTATTTCATTAGATTTTTTAGTGGCATAAATCAAGAGAGTATAGGATTTAAGTGGTTACATGAGCTGGTTATTATTCAAATATATATAAAATAAACTAATATTTAAAACAATTGTTTGAAACATATTTCAATGAAACCTATTTAAAACACTACAGAGTATATCAGTTACGAAGTAATGTTTTACTGTACTACATATACAGTACGTGAGAAGTCAGAAATCCTTTATTCGGTTACATACAATACCTTTACATGAAAAAATAACCCAGACACCAATAATGGCGTGTGTGGGCATTACAGTTACTCTATAATTGAATTATTTTCCATTTTATGTGTGCCTACTTCCAAAGTGCAGTCCTCTAATCCTTTTATTGTATATTGCTGCTTCCACATTACATACCATTATCCATAGTAATCTTAATACAACAACCAATAAATATAAATACATTCCCCCAATCCTACATTATATCTATCACTTATAAATATATATATATATATATATATATATATATATATATATATATATATACAGAAACAGTATATAAATAAACAGAGTATAAACAGCAATAACAATAAATAGAATACTACATGTCATAACAATAACAATACAAACAACAGAAAAGTGACCAAGCTTAATGAACTCTTCATGCAAGAAAATGTTATAATTGACAAGTAAATTATTTATAAAAATAAACATAAAACAAGAATATTACCACCAGAGCACAAAACAGCTGTCATGCTTATCACTCAGACAAAACCATGCACCAATTTTCCCCAAGGTACCTTACTTTTTGTTTGAAAGTAAAAATACTTTTGGATAAACTTTACTAAACTTGGAATACAATAAATAAACAACAAATATACACAATAAATTATACCTAACAACCATATATAAACTATGAAAACGGAAAAAAATATAATCGTATGTGGCTCCTATATATTATATCATTAATCTGGAGGTAAGAATGGCGTTAATTAGTATTATACTCTGGAGTATGTTGCCAGAATGACATCAACTCCACGGCTCTGGTGGATCTCCTGCACGCTGTTATCAACGGCAGTGACGGTTGTCTCCTCTGCTTCGGCCATGCCAAACTCGGTAAGCCATCAGAACAATATTAAGTATTGCATTGTAACAGTAATAATAGATAATCAGTAAAATAGGTAATCAAGAAGCGAATACTTAGATTTACATCTTGTGTAGTTTGTGAGGAAACAGGAACTTTTCCGAACATTTGCCACCGTTCAATGAAACAAAATATCATACAGACGGATATCATACTGTACTCTTTTAAACTCTTATTCTGGGATATTTTCAAGCAGAACTTTCAAAATGCTTGAATACAATATTTCTAATCTTAAAATGGAAATAAAAATCATAAAGATGCAATAAAGATTTAAAACAAAATTTAAGTGTTCACTACTAAAACCCTGCATTATAAAAATAAGCCAAATATGATTCAACACTATTGTTAATACAAAAATATAAAATACCTATTGTGGATTTAAGAAAAATTAAGAGAAATTACCTTAATCAAGGAAAAATAACATAAAATTTTATAGAGTATGATTGATCTTTATTTGTTTCGCCCATTTCTGACGAAATTGCTCAGTTATCTGTTTTTCACTGAAGTATGGCTCTCAATTTCTTAGCGTTAGCAAACATTCTATCACTCAAGAGACTGGAAAATTGTCACTGTCTGTCTGTACGACAACTCGATTTCGAATTCATTTGAAGTTTTCCATGAAGCTTCGTTTCAATATAGGTTTCATATCAGAGTTCAATAAAGGTGCATGTCACTTCATTGCCTGAGCGTATGCAAATATTTTTTACATTGGTCTTATGAGTTACCATGGTGGCAACGTATGGTATTATAAACAAGCCAGGTATGGGACATGTTTGATATGTTAAGATTTTTAACCTAACTATTCCAACATCTTCAATATTAGCCACTTTGTGAGTAGACTTTAATTTATAGATTTAAAAAGTAATAGAGTGAAAATTCCATCTTAGAAATCAGTGCACTTATCACCAAAATGTTTAATTATTCGAAAACTTAAGGAAACAGAATTTTTTTCCGGACATTTGCCATCGTTCAGTGAAACAAAATATCAGTAACACTACGTTTCGAGATCTGCAATCTGATCTCTTATTCGGGTAAATAACTAACCTAACACATAATTATTAACTAGGTTGAAATGAACAAATCATACCAGAGCGTTGTGACAAGCGTAAGTCAGGAATCACAACCACTGTTTTGTGCCAACTTCACTAAATCTAAAACCTGCAATTAAAAACTAAACAAAACACTTAATATTATATTTAATATAATTATTTAATCTTAGTTATTTACCTGAAGACGAGATCAGATTGCAGATCTCGAAACGTAGTGCTACTGATTTTTTTTGTTTCACTGAACAATGGCAAATGTTCGAGAAAATCCTTAGATTTAAATTCTACGTTTATTCATAATCATTGAGAAGACTACTCTTAAAGTATTACTCATTGAAATCAATTAAGGTCTCTTTATATGGGAACCGCTATGTTGCACACACGCTCCACTTTTCGAAAGTTGAGTTGGAGTTGGGGAGGGGGGAGTAGCTTCTCCTACTTCGGCCCTTAATTGTTTAAACGGTCTCCATGATCACTTAAACAGCTACATCATAAATGCTTTAAAATTATAATTAAGAATTGTATGCTTAATTATACTTTAGTTAGTAAAGAATTAAATTCATTATGTCAATTTTTTTATTTATTCGGAGAGTTATTCTGAAAAGCAGTGTGTAAACTTAGAAACGCTTGGGAATACAATGCATTCTCAATGCATTCTATTTATTTATTAATTATTTTCTTGAGTGTCAGATAATTTATATTTTGAATTATGTTAATATAATAAGCAGACAATCATGTTCAGATGATAATGCTGGATTTAAAAGCAGTGGGCACGTCTTTAATAATATAAAACATAAGAGACAACGCATGCATAGGCAATTTAATTATTTTTAAATCGGTTTCCGAGCAAATATTCCAAAAAGAATATTGTGAGAGTAATCCTGGGACATGTTAGTGTCCTTTACTGTAACTCTCTGCTTATTCCAGGAAAGTCTCAGACCATGGTGGGGTCTCCTGATGGCCCTTTGGGAGTCATCCCCTCCGCGATATCCTGGTTGTTCCGAGCCATCAACGAGCAAAAGCTGAAGACAGGATCGCGGTTCTCTGTCAGAGTTTCGGCCGTTGAAGTTTCTCACAACTTGAAGGACCTTCTCCTCGGACACGCTAACGGTAGGTTAACTCACATCACTTCTCGTTATGACAGCTTTTCGTCACGCAACACTATTTCTATATTTATATTAAAAAGCAATTTTAACGTTTTATGATCTTAAAAATGTGTAACACATTTAGTTTCTATATTATTATTCCATTTTTTATTTGAGGTGTCCTCATTTGTTCATTATTATTACCACCATATCTTAATATGTGTCTTCATGATCTGTTGAATGTCATGCAATATTAAACATTCTCTACCGTAATAAAGTATTTATTATTATTAATGGCGAGGTGAAAATTTTTGTATTGTGACCACTAGTCAATCGTATTTTTTTCTTGATTTTTATTTTATTCAGAGAATATTGCATTTAATATCTATATATTTTGTTTCAAATTTAAACAGATATATTGGATTAAAAAATAAAAGTAATAACCTTAAAAGTGGTTTTGACGTATCTTCAGCAAAATTTGTATTAAAATTCGTTTTTACTTAATTTATTTTTAAGCGAATGTAAGGTAAGTCCCAATATCATTGAGTAAAGGCTATAATAAAAATCAACAGAAAGACTAATTTTCTTCTAGGCTTAAATTACTCTACAGGTTTATTATCAAGAAAGATTTAATAAATTTATTTTTAGTCTTTTTTTAAATCCCGTCAGGACGAAGCTAAATTAAACTGGAATAGAAATTAATATTAGTGCTGAAATTCAATTTAGAATCACATGTGCTTTAAATATTGCTATGCCGTAAGTTAATCAATTTTACGTTGGATTCATTAATAAATAAATTAGTAGTTCATAGATTGATTTAAACCAGTATTTTACTATATATTTTGTCTATTTGCAATGATGTTTTGGCTTTGGAAGTTTTGTTGTGTGTTAAAGTCAATATAGCAAAGTATGAATTTATTGATTTTGTAAATTTTTACAGCTTTTAAATTGGAATTTAAGTAATCCAACCTGAACAATTCCATAACAAGGAAAGTCTGCAGAAGGAGTTATAGATCCAGAACATGCAATATTTCGGACATTTACGTAAATAATAATATGAGTAACTTATCGAACAATTATAAAACAAATCATTGTAAAACTCTACTAGATTAGAGAAGCCGTTCGTTATTTTCCCTCGTTGTACGTTGTTGTGGTTTATATTTATTTTTTTAATTTCTTAACACATTTTTCACTAACGTCAAGTTTTGTTATTTCAGATCAGATGTTTATGTAACGGTTTATTGACGTTTCGGTAAATTCCTTTGAAAGCATGCGAAAAACGAACATTCTTGACGCGAAACGGAGGTATTTTTTCCCAACTTCAACACGGAGCGACACTATCACGCTTGGATAGCCACTGAACGGAGAAACGCCCTGATATCAAAATGACCGCGATGACCCGCCCCTAGCGGCTAAAGAGCGAATAAGCGTGACGTATCGCTGACGCGAAATACAACAATTTTCTCCCCGTGCAAAACATACATCCATAGCCCGCAACAAGAAATAATCCCTTCGATAAGTTTGAAAACCCAATTCGTTTTTGCACAAACAATTTCTTGTTTGAAAATGTTTTGACGAAAATTATATGTTAGGCTATGTTGCTATGTTTTGAAGGTCTTTCAAAATATATAATCTGAGTGAAAACGCAATAAATTTTAGACAATTACAGTCATCTCTGATGTGTGTACTATTGAATGGGTGGTTTTATTTAATAATACCGCATTATAAATATAATTCGTGTTCTAATAACTGTTATGTTAACAATAAAAACAAAACACAGAAAACAATCAAAATTAAAATTGGGGATAGGCTTGTGGAGGATGCAACTGAGGTTGCGAACAAGTTTAACAGATTTTTCGCGTCTGTTGCGTGTGAGCAAAATCCTTGTCCACCACCTCCTCAAGCAAACCCCACGCGTATACAGTGACCAGTTTCCTCATTGGCACTGGCTCCTGTAGTTGAGGAAGAGATCGTGAAAACCATTCAACCGCTCCCACCAAAAAAAACAAACGACATTAATTTAATGTCGGCGTGGCTTATAAAAACATGCTCCAAGCGTATTTCCAAGCCACTAGTCCAATTAATAAATCAGTCATTCGAAGAAGGAGTTTTTCCCTCGCTCCTAAAAATTGCAAAGGTGAGCCCAATCTTCAAAAAAGACGACCCATGCTCTGCAAATAATTATCGGCCTGTCTCTATTTTGCCTGTTCTGAGCCAAAGTTTTGAAAAAATCTTTTTACAAAGAATGCTTCAGTTTTTGAATAATCACAACCTTCTTTCTGAACACCAATTCGGTTTCAGAAGGGGCAAGTCGACAATTGATGCAATTGTGAGTCTTGTTGAAATGGTGGTAGAGGGATTAGAAAGTCGAAATCTCACTTTAAGTGTATTTCTCGACTTAACTAAAGCATTCGACTGTGTCGACCACGTGAAGCTGCTTGACAAACTTGAATCCCATGGCATCCGAGGCGTGCCTCTTCAGTGGCTTAGCTCATTTCTAAGCCGCAGAAAACAGCTTGTTCAAATCTCAAACAAATTTTCCGAGCCGTTGCAGCTGAGATGTGGAGTTCCCTCAAGGATCAATTCTCAGTCCAATTCTTTTTCCCATCTATGTCAATGACATAGACTCATCACTACTGCACGGGAAACTTGTGCAGTATGCTGATGACACAACACTTTGTTTTACCAGCAAATCCAAAATGATTCTGGAACAACAAAGTTTTCTCGACGTCAACAGTTGTGTCCAGCACTTCAATAGCCTCAACCTCAAAGCAAATTCTTCAAAGTCAAACGTCCTGACTTTTGCACTGCGATCAGGAAATCTCAATGACGTTGCAGCCGTACTATTGGAAGACACAGTGCTGGATGAAGTCGAATGTTCAAAGTTTCTGGGAATATTCCTTGATCGAGGATTGACTTGGAATGCTCACATTGACCACGTTTGTTCCAGACTGTCCTCAGGCATTTATGTCTTGAGGTCTTTAGCCAAGTACTGCCCTACTCAGGTACTGATGACGGCGTATTATGGCTTGATCTACCCCCACCTCACTTACGGTCTGGTGTTATGGGGAGCCAGCGCAAACAACCATTTCTTCCGAGCATTCAAAATTCAGAAGCAAGCGATTCGCATAATCGCAAAAATGAAATTCCGAGAATCGTGCAAAGAAGCCTTCAAAACGTTGCAACTGTTGACTCTACCTTGTCTCTACATTCTTGATACAAGCTCATTTTGTTTGTCCAAATGTGCATTAACCCGGGGCCGTGACATACACGAGTATGAGACAAGAGATGTCTACCGAACTGGAAGACACAGGACGGGGAAATGGGAATATTGGCTGGATGAATGTGGAGTGGCTGAAAATTTGTATGTTTGAATGTTGTTTGAGGCGAAATGAAAGTTTTAAATTTTAGATATTAATTTTAAAATATCTTGACTATTCATATACATGTGATAATGTCCTGGCAATAAAAAATTGATTTGATTTGATGTTTATTTGCCACATGCAGACTGTGAACAAAGCCCGGGAGTCTACCTGCGTGAAGAGGTGCAGAACTACAGCGAACTGCGCGTTCCTTCAGCCGAGAAAGCTGCGTATTACTTGGACTCAGCACTGGCTGGACGTTCTGCGCAGGCGCACTTTCTGTTCACGCTTCACATTTACCAGTACAATGTTGCTTCCAAAGGCGCAGGTAAGTTTGATTTATTCTCCTTACATAAATATTCGAACAAATCCAACAGTCCTTTGTTTGAAGTGTGTTTTTGATGATGGTAGGATTGTGAAGGAAGCAGGATTTTTCCAGACATTTGCCATCGTTCAGTGATTTTTATCACTGAACGATGGCAAATTTACGAAAAAATCATGTTTACTTAATAATCCAACTTTTGTTTATTTTACTATACGTAATATTTACATCCATTTAAACAATGAATATCGATGGCACTAATAATGTTCGCCTGCCGATTTTCAAGACTATAATAGCTACTATTCAGAAAGTTTGTTGCAATACTTCTAAATATTACCATAGACACTATTACTATTATCACGTGGACTAAGTCAGACGCCACAGTGTGCTTGTTGTGGTGTTAGAGTACTTTAGATCAAACAGTATAGAGCAACACTGAACAGGCGTTGACTACATGTACTCGTATAGTTCCACGTCTAGTTCAGTAGTTTACAGCGGTCCAATCAATTGAAACAACATAATGATTTTTATCTCTTTCAAATAACTTTCTTGAATACAGATAAAATCTTTTTCGTCACTCGACTTGAAATTGCAGGCCTAACAAGTAGGGAATTTCGAAATATTATTATCAACCTCAAATAAAAACTGCTGAAGATAAAAATGTGAGGTTAATACAGCATTTACATGAGCTATGGCTGCATAGAGTGACATAGTTTTATTAATAATTAAAATTTTTAAAGAGGAAGCATATAAAAAAATAATTTTACACAAAAGTCCTTAATTAAAAAAGTATAATTAACTTAAGTCTTAAATCATTAAAACATGTCACTCCCTGAAGCTATGTTCATAGTGAAATAATTTTACTTCTTTATCTTCAGTCGTTTTTATTACAGCCTAATTAAAACATTGGCCTCACTTCTTACTTTGAGTGCCACTAATTTCACATGGAGTGATCAGACAAGTTTTATTACTTTTTCTGTGTTCAGTGACTTTACTTGAAGAGTTATACATTTTTGCATAAAATACATTTAAAAAAAATATGAATAGATTGCCCCACCTTACAGTAAAGCGCTGATTGAGGCAGACGCCATAGTTAACGTGGTTTAGTGTTCGACTACTTAAAACCACACAGTATATAGCCACAGTGAAGGTGTTAACAGTCTATTGCTTCGTAGCGAAAGTTATTACATACAGTTTTGGTTCGGATTATAATTGTATGAAATAATTGTCAGTACAGTAAAGACTAAATTCCGGTATGAAATAGAGCTCCACAACACGTATTATCAACATTTAACCAGCGCTGGTGGCATGAGTCATTAAACGCAATTAAGCCGACTTAGGGTAAAAATCTGTTGTGCAAGTTGACGTTATTGAGCTGTCTGATGGCTTAGCTGAACAATATCGGACACTGCAGCAGGCCAAGATTAATGGACCTGGCTGAACAAGAATAATGATGATCGCTGGAGCTCGGTGAATACAGAGCGGCCGGTCAGATGGGGACAACACTGGAATAACAGAGTAGCGTTCAGGCCTATTAGACTGGGTGAGTGAGTAGTCCTACTGCTTACTTGCGAACTTCCAATCCTGTGTTACTTGGACAATTACAGCTTTTTAATTAGCTACTTACTCAAATTACTCGTGTAGTAGAAATATTATAAATTATTGTGTCATTAAGTAGCTATATTATATGTCTACCATCACTTATTTTCAACTCTGAAGATTTTCTTTGTCTTCATCTTGTATTATTTTGGCATACATGTAATCATTTGATAATAAATAAACAGTTTACTTTGACCTCGACGTCCTTTCGACTCGTTGATACCAAAATTCATAGAAGTATACTAATTATATGTAACAATGAAAATGTTTGAGCTTAAGGTATTCAAATTAGTAATCTGGCAATATTTCATGAGTTTTAGACAAAACTTTGACGTTTAGTAACTTTTTTAATCTGCAATAAAAAGTATTTGTCAGCTTTCAAATAAACAGCCTCAGTGAAATGGAATAAGGGAGCACTTCTAATGGAGGGTGAATGGTGTAGTTTTCTCTAACTAAGGTAGGTCTTATTAAATCAAAATAGAAATCTCTATAACTTATAATAATACTTAATCTGTTATATAAGGAATGAACGAAAATACAGTATTATTATTGATAGTTTGAGAATATATCTATACGTAACCGCTTACAAAAAGACACTGAGCGATTTTAGTTCACGCAGGGTGGGGTGAATACCCCTCCACCGCTGTGATGCCGCCCTCTCCCAGTATACCCATCACTGCTCGGCACTCGCCCGCTTGCTCTAACCTCTGACCTGGCCACTGCCACTTAGCGGCTAACCTCACACTAAAACGCAAGCTCCCTGGATACGTCTATGACTGCATTAGTCTTTTCAATTAATATTTTACGCTTGTATAGACCTACACACAAAAATACAATACACTTCAGGAATAGGTAAGTATCTGCAGTGTTAACAAAATGGCGTAAGCGAGACACGACCCAAACAGATGATAAATTGGAGACGAGGATATTTTGGTCCCACTCCCCACCATTGGTGGGGCCCCTCCTGCGCGTGGCTGCTTCGATATTTGTTTCTGCGCAGGTTTCTTTGGGAGCGGTTTATCTACAGTTTAACTACAAGAAAACAAACTCTCTCTCTGTAATTTTTAGTGATATTATGTTCTCGCTAATATTCATTCATATTCAGTTGCAGGTGGACGGAGCAGACTTCACCTGATAGATCTCGGACTCTGTGAGAGGACCAAGCAGAGTGCAGGCCTGAGTCTCTCCGGCATCGGCAATGTTTTGTTGGCCATCTTCAACGGTCAGCGGCACCCTCCTCACAGGTAATCATGCGCGAGGAATGTAATTGCACATCAGTTTACAATGCAACTTGGTCGAAGTCTTGTGCACAGTGTAAAAACTAGCTAACGCAAAGTCAAACGAGTTATGTTACGTTAAGCACGTTCGTGACTTATTATGTTATATTATATGTATATTGGATCTACTTATTCTGGAACGTTTTTTCGTGTGTGCAGGGAGTACAGGTTGACGCAAGTGCTGAAGGACTGTCTGACCTCGCTGACCTGTCACGTGACTCTACTAGTCCATGTTTCTCCAGCCAATCAGAACTACCCGGAGACCCTGGGCACGATCCAACTGGCAGCCAGGATACACCGCATCCGCCGGCGGAGAGTAAAGGTATTTATTTTACTACTTGCGAAGAAAGATCCTTAAAGATAAATGTTGCCTTAAGTTAACCATTGGTTATTTGTACAGTTTGGAAATTCAGCCGCTACCCAGGTAGCTGGAGAAGATCTTGGCCGCGTGACGGGGTCCAGCGATGTCGACCCTTCCAGTAGTGAGCAGTCGGCAGACACGGTCATCTACGTGGGCCGATCGGAGGAGACGGACGGTGAGCACCCTCCTGTGTACCTGCCCAGCCTCACGTCAGGGGACAACCGCTGCGCCATGGGCAAGGCACTCAGGGGCAGCGGCGTGGAGAACAGGATGATAGGATCTATTAGCTCTAAACAGACAGCATCAAAGTCCATGCCTTGCTCTCCGCAGAGGCTCTCCTCGGAATCCACAGGCCAGGACAAAAAGTTTTCGTCCCACGGTAAGCAGCTAATATCCAACAGTGCGAAATCATCTCCAGTAAAATCGAATCCCTCAAAAGACTTGAAATATGCAGATCCGAAACAACTGGAAGAGAAGTGGGTGGATGGTCCGAAAATCCCAAAATCTAAAGTGGTGGAAGCGAGACATTTAAATCTTCTTCACAAAAGCCGCCAACACTTATTGTCGAAAAAGGAGACTTGGATCGACGGACCATTAAAGTCTAACCAGGATTTTGGCTACGGGTTCATGGATTACCACAAGAAGTCGATGATCAAGAAGTGGTTAGAGAATCAATCTTTGCTGCATCACCGTCATAAGTCGGGCTGTACCAAGGAGAAAAGTTCCAGGGGGTATATCACGAGGTTCAAGACGTGTGGAGGAGAGAGGAGAACTGAAGGGGAGGGAAAGTGTAAATCTACCTCTGGCAGTTCTAGAGAAGAACCGCAAAGAAGTTCAAGGGATTTGAGAGATGAAGCCTATGAGAGGTTCAAGGCTAGCAGGGGACAGGCGAGTGGCCAAGAAGATGGCGATGGAGACGAAGACGTAGAGGTTGTACCACCTCTAGCCCAGACCACAGTTGTGGCTCAAAACGGAGAGTTCAGTAGGGGTAAGTAAGATTTGATTAATTTGAGTATATTATATAATATATAATGACATTGTGTATAGTAAAAAGTAAAAACTTCAAATATAATTAATAGCATCATGTGAATATTCTAGTAGTTCCAGTGCAAATGCTGCAAGAAGACCAAAGTGTAGAAGAGGAAGAAGATGATATTGAAGTTGAAATAGTGGAAGTTGAGGAATCTGAAGAATCTGTTCCCATGCAAGACTCGTGCTTGCAGGTAAGCTCACTTCATTTAATATTTTAATTGGGCCAATGAAGTTCCGAGCGACTGTTACAACTAGAAAGAACTATACTCAGTTTGTTTATGAATCTAGCTCGGTTAACGGAATTACAAAGGGGGAATCTTAAGTAATTCAGAACTTTTGTAACTAGATTGTATAACTGACACCTATGAATATCTGAAGAAGGTATTGCGTTAGCAATTCTGTAGTATTTCACAAATCCCAGTTTGATTATTAACCAAAATATTTTAATCCCAGTAAATAACTTTTTAATCATTGTAAGCTACATGTTGTGGAAAGTAAATTGTCAATAGTTACTTTTGGAAAGATTGACCGTAGTTAACGATAAAAATATCCTATAATTATACATTGATATTCTTACTGAAATATTTAATATTCCTAGCAAACATATTTTAAGCCAAAAATTTAGGTCTATTATAAACTCTCGTTAAAGCCTTATTATGAACATCTTTAATACTCTGGGCTTCATAAAGATAGGCCTCTTTATCGGAGATTATACTTAGTTCTGTCCTTAGCAGTATTGGTGCAATTCCCTTTATACCTGACGTTCCTAGGTGACAGAAGAGGACATTGCTCTCTGTATGGGTGAGGGAGAGAATCCGTTGCCGGAAGTGGACCAGACAGAAGATCCAGTAAAACCCTTCGGTCAGCGGAATCTTACGCTGGTCTCCACATTTACTGGTAAGGAAGCCTTTTGAAAATTAGATGATTGACTCTATCTCCAATAGTGGTTATTACTAATTGTTATAGCCTGTGCCCCTGAATAATACTAAGCGATATTTTCCAGAATAATCGTTTAGTGATGGTCTCCCAATATAATTTCATCGCCAAATGAAATCTCGCTCTAGGTCATAAAATTATTGTAGGTCCTAACCCAACATATCCAGTATATGTAATATCTAAATTTTATATGTATTATATATTAAGAATAGTGGATTCCCTCCGAAATAATCCAGTTGGGAGTCTAAGAAAGTGTTTAATATTGTAAAAACTTTACAAAATTATGTTATAATAATGTATAAATACTTTAAGCATAACTACATTATGTGTAATGTTGTTGCTTTGAAGACTCTATTGGCTGATGTGAGGTCTTATGTTCAATATATATTCCATTTAGACGTTATTTTTTGTGTTTGAAACAACAGGATTTATCATCATTACAATTCCACAGTATCTACTTAACGCCTACACACATAAACGCGCGAGCGCGTTCATTTGGACAAACGGTAGTTTTGGAGGCTAATGATCATGACCACCGAAGATGCAGAAAATTTCCTGAAGTTACATCTTGAGGGAGAAAGCAATATGAACATTTTTATAAACCTACCTCAAAAACAATGTGAATATGAAACAACTGGTTCAAGTCTTGCATTGTTTGCTAACAAGGAGCTTTCATAAAAATCTTACTTAAGCAGAACTACTTTGATAATGTTAATTTGTTGATGCTTTCAGATTCTTTAACTGTGGCCTACGACTATGAGAGACTGATCACCCAGCGACTACACAACTTCACTGAGGGCTCTGCTTGGCTGGGCAACAGAAACAGAGCTCCTCTTCTGCAGAACTCTAGAGGTAATAACGGTAGTATAAGGTTGACTTTGTTGCTACTTACGAATATTAGAGGACGAATTTCATTGGTGTTGCTATGTTGATATCCAATAAAATAATAATTATTAACTTATTTTCATATAATAACACAATACTGCATAACATATGTTTTAAAAGTTAGGTTTTATTTCAATATAAATATTGTAAAAAGAGAGACTCTGTGATAAATTATAACCTATGTGAGGATTGTCATAAAATTTAGGTTGTAATAATTTTTAGATTAATTACAAGCTTAATGTGTAGTTTTAACTCTCAATAATAAGTTTACGTTACTGTTCAGTTTAGCTCCAGTTCACCTTTCTCTTAGTATAGCGTCTGGAATCTGACGTTGTCACAGAATTTACTCCTGGAATCTGGAGTAGTGTTCGTCTGAAGTGATCCAAAAAAGTTTGGGCCGAAAAAGTTTAAAATGAACTCTTTATTTCGTTCCAATTTCAGAGACCCAAAAAAAACAAAATATTGTAGATTGTATTACTCAAATCTATGACGGCGTCAGATTCCCGACGCTGCACTAAGAGGAAGGTGAACTGGAGCTAAACTTAACATTCACATTATATCTACCCTTTTAACCATAGCTACGTTATACAATAAACTTCTGTTATAAAACTGTGAGTAATTACAATATGCCAAAAAATGAGTATATGGGAAAGTGTAAAAGAGCACTACTACTTGTTTTATAATGTACAAAATCTCAAAATCCTACAGGTATCCACAAAATAGTGATTTTCCTTCGTTATCGTATACAAACTATACTCTTGAATAACAACCAAAAGTTAAATGTAACGTATTCAAAACTGAAAATATATATTTTTGTCCGTAATTAGAATAAGATAAATAATTATACTTTGCACATCTAGGTATGGTAGATTACTCCCGACTGGCGAGTCTAGATACAACCTGTCCTCCGCTAGAGAACCGTCCTCTGGCCCGCTGTCAGTCTCTGTCTCTTACAGACATGCTGCCCTCCACCGAGCAGCTCAGCGACTATGACAACAACAGTATCGTCAGCGAGCCTGCCTACATCTTGGTGAGCAATACTCATTACATAGACATACCCTTCTGGCCCGCTGCCAGTCTCTGTCTCTCACAGACATGCTGCCCTCCACCGAGCAGCTCAGCGACTATGACAACAACAGTATCGTCAGCGAGCCTGCCTACATCTTGGTGAGCAATACTCATTACATAGACATACCCTTCTGGCCCGCTGCCAGTCTCTGTCTCTCACAGACATGCTGCCCTCCACCGAGCAGCTCAGCGACTATGACAACAACAGTATCGTCAGCGAGCCTGCCTACATCTTGGTGAGCAATACTCATTACATAGACATACCCTTCTGGCCCGCTGCCAGTCTCTGTCTCTCACAGACATGCTGCCCTCCACCGAGCAGCTCAGCGACTATGACAACAACAGTATCGTCAGCGAGCCTGCCTACATCTTGGTGAGCAATACTCATTACATAGACATACTCTTCTGGCCCGCTGCCAGTCTCTGTCTCTCACAGACATGCTGCCCTCCACCGAGCAGCTCAGCGACTATGACAACAACAGTATCGTCAGCGAGCCTGCCTACATCTTGGTGAGCAATACTCATTACATAGACATACTCTTCTGGCCCGCTGCCAGTCTCTGTCTCTCACAGACATGCTGCCCTCCACCGAGCAGCTCAGCGACTATGACAACAACAGTATCGTCAGCGAGCCTGCCTACATCTTGGTGAGCAATACTCATTACATAGACATACTCCTCTGGCCCGCTGCCAGTCTCTGTCTCTCACAGACATGCTGCCCTCCACCGAGCAGCTCAGCGACTATGACAACAACAGTATCGTCAGCGAGCCTGCCTACATCTTGGTGAGCAATACTCATTACATAGACATACTCTTCTGGCCCGCTGCCAGTCTCTGTCTCTCACAGACATGCTGCCCTCCACCGAGCAGCTCAGCGACTATGACAACAACAGTATCGTCGTCAGCGAGCCTGCCTACATCTTGGTGAGCAATACTCATTACATAGGCATACTCCTCTGGCCCGCTGCCAATCTCTGTCTCTCACAGACATGCTGCCCTCCACCGAGCAGCTCAGCGACTACGAGAAAAAACTGGCCACTCTCAATTGGCCATGGATGAAGATTTGTAAGATATCAGGATTTTGGCCATTTGCCGTGCTATTTTTTTAAACAAACCGAAATACTTCGTTTAGATAACTGATATCTCCTCTCTTTTTAGGTGTTATGAACCTAAGATATATTATATTTAATTATATACATAAATAGATAAATCAACAAATGAGTATTAATTATACGTGAGCAACATCAACAGTTGTCTACCATCACTATGTTCATGTTTGTCATTTCTTTAATTTTCGCGCATTCCTAATTAATTACAAACGTAGTACTTCTTTTTTTCTTACACATAAATATGGAAATTTTTCAAAATCATGTGGCTGTTTTAAGGTTTGGATCTAAAACATTTGAGTATTTCAGATCTTTACGTGTAAACAATAGTCAAAAACTTTCTTAGTGGTTTTCTAGTTTGTTCTTTATAAATAATTACAAAATCGTATAGTTGTTTAACAGACTAACTCCTAGCCGTGGCAGGTTTGTTTCCATGTTGATATTTACATTTTCAGGTTAACTAGAGCTGGTGCAAAGATTGCTTTAGGTCAAATGTATTAGATTTCCCTAGTATACATTCATATATTTTGTAAAACTTAAAGTTCTATCATGTAATGTTAGAAAAAACCCAGTAAAGTGAGATAAAATGTTCAAATGAGTTGGTTCATGAGTCGGTAGAAAGGATTTTCTTTCCAGTCTTGTTGTACTCAAGCCAGTATTCAAGTTACTGAATGATACGGTTGAATGAGAATGTGTATGCATATGATCTTTCTCGCGGCTTTCAAGTCTTGTAAGTATTCAAGTTGTTCAATAAAATGGTTAAGAGCGGGTAAGCAGATGGTGTTCCTCCTAGATTTAAGTCGTATTCATGTCAGTATTCAACCTTTTGAACGATTTTGGAAGATGGGTACGCAGAATCACTCTCTCGCGTGTTTAGGTTGACAACAATGGACAACAACTCGTCTATAATTACTACTACATAAGGTTTGCAATAATGTTTGACCTTTTAATTGTGATGTCTCAGTGTTTTGATAGTATTCTGTTACAGGGAGGTGACCAGCTGTCTGACAAGTTGTGTGATAAATGCAGACTGAGGTTCAACAGCAGCGACCTCTATGAGACACCACTCTACGCTAACCTGTGAGTAATGAGCTTATATCTGATACATCACGTGACACTTGTACTATAATACCCAATGATAAGACTAGTGTAGTTTACTACTGAGTATCAGCAGGTTCTATTGTACTCATATTTAGAGACAATATATTTTAAACGTATTTTGAGAGGAACTAGTCAATCAATCAATCATATTTTTATTGCTTTCAAACAATGTTATATTGTATTTGCAAACGTCAATAAATAAAGCTAAAAATCCTGCAATATGCTATAAAGCTAAAGATTCATTCACTGCTCGCATACATACATTAAATTACATTCTCCCTCTCATTCGTACATGGCTTCAGCATCGGTACTAAGTTACGAAAATTTAGTGGTCCCAGCGGCGTAACATGAACTCACTAAAAGGTCCAAGTGTTGGTACATAGTCAATAACTCGACATCAGTGCTATAATAAGCAATTTCATATTTGACATAATAAACATTTGCATATACCCATGTGATTTTTCTCACATGCCTAGGATATTTCCCCTAAAACCTTCTGCCACTGGAATATCAATATTTATTACTGGAAATTGAGTTTTTACTTATTTGTATTCTCTTGTAAGCACAGGTGAACTCGGTTAGTCTGCTTGTCTGAAAAAGGAAATTAACATTAAAACTCTTGTAATTATTTTATAATTAATTTTAAGTTCATCCCCTTAAAACGTATTCACATATAATAGCTACTACGAAGGTTAATTGGCTCAGCGTCTAGCGAAGTCTGTCTCACCAGTTTAGGATGAATATCTCGTTCTTTGTGTTTGTCTATCCAAAAGCGACAACTTTTAAATTAGTTAACTTATAGCGTTGAAATTAGATGTGAAACTCCATTTCTGCTACATATATACAGAAATAGAAAATGGTAAAAATCGGTCTATTGGATATCGTTCTCTTGGATTGTTATCATCTGAAGCAAAGTACATGGTAAATTCTTGACTTTGCTACATAAACTAATCTTTACTTATATTTTTGCATACGATACATGGGCTGTTTCTCTCACTTCCATGTTTATTAAATTAAATTGTCATTATTTGTATGATAAATTCACGCCATGCCAACTGAATTCGAACACATTATCATAAATACAGAACTATAAAATAAGATTTTATACTAATGATATAACGGGTTCCGTAGCACCAAGATTTTTACATTGATTGGATTACTTGGAATATTTCTTATTACTCCAGTAACGTTAAACTGTACGTTATATTTTCATAATAAAACATTATAATTAACATTTTCAAATTATGTTTTCCATTAAACTTGACAGTAAAAACAAAAGATATTATAAATTCAGATTATTTGCTTGAGCTACGGTCCACCTTTTGCATGATAATGTCAAAAAAGATTGCTTCCACAGTGGTATGTCAGAGTGAAAGTCGTCTACAGTATTCAAATGCTGGGCCGTTACAAAGAGAATGTACAAGCGTCATGGAACATAAACGGTAATGGAGTGGATCCCTGGGGCACTCCGACGCTCTTCCAGGTACCGACTTCCTCCCCCTTTCCACCCGTCCAAACTCTTTATTCCAAAACAGGTTAATTCTCGTAACAAAGTTTTCCTGTTGTTCGTTTCGCCTAGTTAATTTTTTAGGGTTGCCTCGACTTAAGGAGACAAAAATATTTTTCCTCAATTCCATAGCATAACACTGTCGAAATTTATAAATTAAAATATTAATTTTTCTGGAAATAATGATTTAGTTATAAGAGAGAATGGAAGCAAAACAATATGCAATGATTTGTTGTGATAATACTCATTGTGACTGCCATTTTTTTAAGGAAATCGAATTTACAGACCCAAAAATAAATCATTCCCTTATACTGCAAAATATGTGTACCCCAAAAACATTTCGATTAGATTAAAACAAATTATCGGAATCAAAAGCGTTCTAATATAAAGCTTCACACAATATTTTTGTGATTCAAACACAACAATTGAACATAGACTACTTAATACTATAATTTATTAATGCAACACATGGAGCGATTAGAGTTTAAATGAATAACCCAAAAAATATATATCAGGAGAATTATAGTGTTGACATCAAGAATTATTTGAATCGATAAAGTTTAATTTTTCTAAACAGTATTCCTGTCTTTCGCACATATCTATAAATATACGGCAGAATAGGTCAAGAAGATCTAGAAGTAATTGTACCAATGTAAATCAATCATCTTTATTATATTTGACATAACAGAGTTGTATTAAATATAGGTAATGTAAAGTAAAGATGTCTTATTTTACCAGGCGAAGTTAGGGTTAAGAAGCCCTCTCTAACACAACCTGGGGACCAACGAACGCCTAAAAGGTAACTTCCGAACCATCACCAATGGCTAGGCTGGGAGTAATATAAACTGTTACATTACTCGGAATACTCTTCACCAAAAAGTTTCCATATGGAAATCAGTGTTAATGGATTTAGTTTACTATTCTGCGGGTTTTAGTAGAGCTTTCCTTGCGCTGAACAGGCGGAGTTTATCTGCTCTGCGGCACCCGGACGGAGCATCCAACCCCAACCTGAAGCAGGCGGGGGAGCGGGAGAGCGAAGTGAGTGAGAAGGAGAACGTGACCCCAAGGCCGCGGAAGAGTGAAGATGACAGTGACGAAGATCCTGCAGTACCTCCGCCTTTGCATGGCAACCTCTTAACTCTCACCAGAGACTCGTAAGTCTTACATGAAGATTATTACTATCATATATATTATTTTTCCTTAATAATTAATATGATTTAAAAGTCAAGCACAAAAAAATTATAAAACCAAACATTCAAAAGAATTTGCACATTATGTGCTAGCTTAAATAACACCAATAATAAAAAATAAAAATATATAAATTCACAGTAAAATAGTCGTAAATGTATTTTCTATTACAAAATTTTTTCGTATTATTAAACCATCGAATTAATTTTATGTGGTACATTTCAGACATGGTTTATACTATCTATAAAATTTGAGCCGTGAAAGCGGTTGTTTATGCACAAAACATTCCAAGGAGTTACAAAAAATAAACAAACGATTCTTTTACCGTCAATGAAGAAGTAGAATGATATTTTTACTTTTAAAAATTATTTTAAGGACCACAACATCTGTTCTGAACTTAAATTACCTCATACAAGTAACTGAAGAAGGAAAATATATTTTTAATTTGTAATATGAATATAAGTTATGAGCAATAAAAAATTTAAAATTAAATTTTTTGGCTTTTACGTCTAATGGAATTTTTTTCTTGTAACTGGGACTAATTCTTTTTGTTCTTTTCATCGTAATTTGACCTCACCCGTTTTAAAATTAGCGTATTCAAGACGTCAGTTATTTCATATTAATAAATTATACTTTAGAAGAAGAATAGATTTTAAAAAATTGTCAACCTTCATCAGTATAAACAGTAATTAGACATAAAACACATATTGATTGGTTAGTAACAGCAAACTTTGCTCTACCCTAATTAGAATACACAAATAATTAAGAGAGCATAAAATCAATCATTCGTTTAGTTGAAGGATTTGGATTGTAGAAGGTGGTCGTTAAAATGTTTATCCTGATCCATACATTCGTCGACCAATTATGTACACAAAGGACCACATTTGGTTTGAAAGTGAATACAAATGTATATATTTGTACAAAACATCGTTGTGATGTTGATGTTGATGTATTTGCAGGTTGAACAGGACGAAAGGCTCGCGGCCGTGTGGGGTGACATCAGTGAGCGGTGGCCACAGTGTACACGACCCTGGAGGCACAGGTACGTCAGATAACAATAAATTACCACCCATGGACGTTCCTACTGACTCAATGCCTGCGGCTATTCAATAATTAACCCTTTTATTTGAATTAATGAAATTTTCGGTGCGTTGTCAGTGATTACAGTTCTCTTTTCATGATATTTGTCTCATTTATTGTATTCGGTATATTTGTAGTTAAAATTTCTACTAGGGAAACGTTTCACAGATTGAGACTTGGTCTTCATATAATTTCTGTATCTCTCTGTACTATGATTAATGAAGACCTTGTTATTCAACGAAATTAGAATTAATACAAGTTTTCAAATTGTCCATACATCGATATTACGTTTAGCCTAATCGTTGCTAAAAACTTGCCAATGATAAGTGAAGAAATTATCATTTCATGTTATTTATGTGATGTTTAGTTATAATTTAAATATTTTGTATAGCCTAAAAATAACATAAAAATAATTACCATTCTATTACGATAAAAATAATTTTAAATATTAAAGTTGAGAATTATTTTAATGAAAACATATATTTTTTCAATTTCCTGTATGTGATGAGACATACACACACACACACACACACACACACACACACACACACACACACACACACACACACACACACACACACACACACACACACACACACACACACACACACACACATATTAATCTCATAATATATGTAAGACCATAACATAAAGAAAATTGAAAAATACATTTTTTCATTAAAATAATTCTTATCCTTAATATTTAAAATTATTATGTATAATTTTAAATCAAGATTTAATCACAAAAAGCCGTTGCTCCGCCAGGGCTCGAACCCGGGTCTCTCACTAGCCAGGCGAGCACGTTACCACTAAGCCACAGAGCACTTACTTTTACGATTATATTACTTTTTTATTTAACCGTTTCTGTCACATATGTGTTTAATAACCAAACTAACATATGATCTGAAAGCCAACTACCTGTCAAACGACTTTTAACATTCATTAAATTTGTATAAGCGGCAATAACCTGATTTAATTTGTCAATAAAGATTGAATCAGACTATTGCCGCTTATACAAATTTAATGTATAATCATGTAAAAAACATTCCGCACGGGCTTGATAATTTCTAAACGATAACAGTTAAAGCAATAAAACTTGGTACATCATTACTGCACCTATAAATCTACTTTTTGAAGTAACTACTATTTTTTCATCTCAGAGGCATAGCCCTTTAGGTGTCAGAAGAAAATCTTAAATGGAAGCATAGGTCGAGTAGTACATCAAATTAAATGTCTATATTAGTAGAGTGTAATATCGCAAATGCGATATCAGAAGGGTCCACTCTTTAAAAAATTACGTTGGTTTACAATGTAGCCTAAGCCCGGTTCTAGATGGTTTAGTATTCTTTTCTTGGCTGAAGATGTGAAAGTTAAACTTAGTAAATGAATACTGGACTAAACAAGCAGTTTTTAAGGTAGTTAGTGACTCTTTACATCCAATGGAAGATGGTCTTTAAGGACTTTGGGGGGAAATTTAACGTAAGCATAGCTCAAGATGTACATTATTTTAAAATTTTTAGACCATTATTCATTGTATTTGGAGAGTTAATCATAAGTACCTTAAAAACTATTTCTTCAATCCTGGATTCATGCACTAAGTTTAACTTTCACAAGTTGAGCCAAGAGAAGAATATTAAACCACCTATAACAGGGCCTACATTAAAGTATTTCCAACTTTAAACCAGCGTAATTTTGTAACGAGTGAACCTTTTCAGGACGGATTTGCGGATTGTATTTTACTAATGCACACTAATATACACTAATACACAGTAATACACACTAATACACATTAATACATTCCGATACATATTCCGCTGTATCTACTATCTATGCTTGTATTTGTAAATTGACTGCTGCCGTTGGAAAATAAATAAATACACACTAATACACAGTAATAAACACTAATACAAAGTAATACACACTTATACACAACTTTAATTTTATATACTACTCCAGCTATCCTCTAATTTCCTTCTGATTCTTTGCGGGTAATCTCCCTGACATGATTAAAAATAATAGTTACTTTAAAAAGTATTTTTATAGGTTCAGTAACGATGTATCAATATATATATATATATATATATATATATATATATATATATATATATATATATATATATTGATTTGTCTTTTGTGTCCCAATTATGATTTTTGCAACAAAATTATTCTTTGATTGTGAGCAAGTAATTTACTAATGTTTCCTTAAATATGAATAATTATTGTTAATTACTAACATTATTATGTCTGTAGGCATGCAGTACTGCAAGGCGGACGTGGAGCGGCTGGAGCGTGGTTGGAGCGAGGCCCAGAGGTTGCGGGAAACCAGAGGTGGGCGTCCCCCGCTCCTGACGCCGAACTCAAGATGGCACTCTGAACGTGAGTACGTGCACTTCTCTTTTATAGCAGTAAACAGTAGGATAAGCTAATTTATCAAAAAATCCTTAAAAATATTGTTAATTAAATCATGATATGAAAGTATTTACTTGTTTTGAGTGTCTACTAATTCGTTATAAATATGTGGTGGAAACCATCCTAAATTATTTTTATTACTCTACTTTTTCTGTATTGTTATTTTCCATTGTTAGAAAGAGATTCAGACTTTTGAAACTTTAAAGTACTGAAATACTTCTCTTGAAAAGCATTGGTATGAGTGTACATTTTGTTTTCTATAACATAACTTGTACATTCCCTCTCCCGATTGACTAATGTCACAACCAAGACTAGTAAATGTCCAATTGCAGGAATCACGTTCTCTCTGGAAACAAAAAACTTCTATAATCAAAGATCTCAGTGTCCTCCGAATTCCCTCTGAAAGCTAATTATGTGTAAATGTTCTAACATTTTGCTAATTATGTGTAAAAATGCTCTACAATTTTTTCAAACTTCACCGTAATATCTACATTTGGTACCACACACCACGCAAAGTTTTTTTATAAGTTAATCCAGACTGGCTTTTCTGGGATTCTATTCAATGTAAGCACAATCTTATCTGAGAAACTTTGTTGTCTTGGGAATACAGCTCTAGAAAGCACGTAGCACACGTGCGAGCTTCCTTCGATTTTGGAAATGTATAAAGTTTAGAAATATCTAGTGACTGAACCATCCCATATTTAGAAAGCATTTGATATGTAATTATCATCTACTCTTAAACTATGAAACCTCTGTAAACACAATCGGTTCATAGAGCATGATTAAATATTTTGTACCCTTAGCTTCTTTGCAGCTCCAAAGGACTATATTATTTCTGGAAAGATCAGTATCGATTATGATATTTAATAAATAAGTAGCCTGTTGTATAATGAGGGGCTCAGCTTGGTTGGATAAGCAGGATCAATTTCGAGTAAAGATGTCAACCGATGCTACACCAATAAAACTTGGCTGATATAGTTTCAGAATTGATTGAAATTTAATGTTCCAGACACATAAGCATATTTGTTTACTTCTAAACAAAGTCGGATGAACTTGTGTACATAACTTAGTGTACATAACATAGTGTACATAACATAGTGTACATAACATATGTACATAACATAATGTACATAACATAGTGTAAATAACATAATGTACGTAACATAGTGTACATAACACAGTGTACATAACATAGTATATATAACATAGTGTACATGACATAGTGCACATAACATAATGTACATAACATAGTGTACATAACACAGTGTACATAACATAGTATACATAAAATAATGTACATAACATAGTGTACATAACATAATGTAAATAACATAGTGTACATAACACAGTGTACATAACATAATGTACATGACATAGTGCACATAACATAATGTATAATAACATAGTGTACATAACATAGTGTACATAACATAATGTAAATAACATAGTGTACATAACACAGTGTACATAACATAGTATACATAACATAATGTACATGACATAGTGCACATAACATAATGTACATAACATAGTGTACCATAACATAATGTACATAACATAGTATACATAAAATAATGTACATAACATAATGTACATAACATAGTGTACATAACATAGTGTACATAACATAGTATACATAAAATAATGTACATAACATAGTGTACATAACATAGTGTACATAATATAGTGTACATAACATAGTATACATAACATAGTGTACATAACATAGTGTATATAACACAGTGTACATAACATAATGTACATGACATAGTGCACATAACATAATGTACATTACATAATGTACATAACATAATGTTATGTTTCAGCTCAGGCGGATCCACAGCATTGGTCGGGCTGAAGGGAGGACCACAGAAAAGAGATCAACAACGTTAGATATAATTGGTTCAGTTGCAAAAACGATTTATGATTCCCAACAGTAAAATTGCTCTACAATTCTACATTGTTAAAACGGCCATGGCAATTAGGATTATCTAATAGTTGATCCTAATGAAAGGAATATTTGTCTTTGATGTATGGTTTATACATATTTTATGAAAATGTCTTTTCATTGTAAAATGTTGCGATTTGAAAGTACAGATTGACGATATTTCAGTAGTTACAATAGTCGGAAAACTCAATCAATAGATTATAACACGTTATTGTTATACTACCTGTTAAATGAACTTCGCATATCTTATGAGAATCAGTCGATGGTCTTAATGTGGTAAATACAAGATAAGGTTAGTCCTCCATACATTTTAAATTTTTTTTGTTTCTTTAAAAGTTTAACCAGTGGAAGAATTGTTTCTCTACAAATGAATAAATGAAATGTTTTATAGAATTAAAGATTCCGGAGGTTCACAAATGTATTTATTTATAATTTTTATGACATTTTAAAATTAGTTCAATTAGAGTTTTCACAGGAAAATATTTATTTTGAAATTAATTTCATATGTCATAAATAGATAAACAGTACGGTTGAAATGGTATTCCTAGTGAGGCCGAAAAAACCTTAATTTGTTTTGTCACTTAGTTAATTGTGTCGAGTGGACAGTTAGAGAAAAGTATGGTGTATACCGAAGACGTAAGATATAAATCTTAACAAAAAGTTTCACTTAACTGTCCTTTCAACACAAACAAATACGTGTGGACATCCGAGATCATTCCAATAGTTTTATAATTTTATTTCCTAAAACTCCTTACCTATACTTACAAGCAAGTAACAAGTACACTTACTAGTGTAGTCATATTTGTATTTTTACCATACTAGAATGAATTTATTTTCCTACATCCAACGAAGAACGCTCCTTGTGTAATTTACCAAACGAACTTAGTATAGAGAAGACACTAACAGGTCTAGAAACTTTTGTAATGTCCTTGCCTTGGATTATTTGTTACTACCCTGTTATGCTGAACTGCTGCCTTGTTCTTTATAAGTGACGGTTGTACATTGTGTGTCCTATGTAAGTATACATATCACCAAGCTTGGACCAACGCTTTCTCGACTATCACGCTTTCGCTTGTCATATTCCTCTCTATTTTGTACAAACCTGTTTAAAACACTCTGTAATAAATATTGTTTACGTTGTACCAAGTTCAGTTTCATTTCTTTACCCAAAAGTGACAAAAAGTCCGATTTGCTTTAGTTTCGCATAACAATTTATTCTGCCTCCATAAAAGGTGCATTCTGAAAATTAACCTTGTTAGAAAATGTAAATACATTTTACGTAAATATTATAAAATGTGGAAGTAGCAAAAGAAAGGGGTTAATTAAAGATTTAGCTAGTAGTCCTAATATCATTAAGTGTACCTAAATTTCTAGCCAATTACTTGATTTGTCAGTTATCTCTATTTTGAACTAAAAAATTAGCGATATTCGGCTAGAAAATTGAATGGAATCGACTAAATTAGTGTTACAAAGTAAATGTCAATAGAAAATAACATAGTACAAAAACAACGAATATGTGAGGGTTACCAAGATTATGGAATATTTAATTAATGTTGTTTTGCTAAAGTGTTCCAAATCCGTTATATTAAATATTCCTAAAATAAAACCAGTTATCTTTAAACCAAATGATTTAAAGATACACATAACAGTATGTCATATGATTAACAAATTAAAAAAACAAAACCATTGAATAAATTTATTAATCACGTTTTAGTTTATTGTACAATAATAGAATAATGTAAAAATATTCAAGGTTCATTAATATTTAAACCAGTGCTTTATAAATGTTTGAAGATATTCGTTTATTAATAGTAGACAATTTTATTTTTACTACCTTCACATTAAAACCTCTTTCTATAAAAAAGTTGCTGTAATTTATTTTAGAGTGAAAACTGAAACTTAATATTACAGTTTCTATGCTATCTTTTGTTTTAATGCTGATAATGGTTTCTTGTATTTCCGATAGTTTGGAATGTACTATAGGGAATACTCGTAATGACATTATGGAAGTTATCGATTTAAATCTCATTTGACCAAGATATCAAAATATCCCAAATAACTTACATATTTTCAAGAATCTCAGATTTTCAAGTTCATTAAATTAAAAAAAAACACACCAATTAAAATAATAAATGTAACAATTTTTCCGCCATTTTACTCAAACAAAAAGACATTCAGTTTTACATATCCGAAGTCTTTAAGGGAAGAGAACATTAACATTTGGCTGAGCTTTAACGAAGACTATCTCTCGTAGGACTGGAAAAATTTCATTATGTCTGTCCCCACGATACGGGATATCCTATAACAAATCCTATCCTGTACGAATTCAAAAACGAAGTGACCCATAGACTTGATATTGTGCGTTAAGTTTAATTTATATATGAGGAAACATTGTATATGATGGTGCATGTCACTCCATGAGATTTGGCTGAGCGTTTGCGAATATTTTTACATCGGTCTAATAGGTAACCATAATTTGTAAACAAATGCAATACTGTACAACAGTAAGATATTCAAACATGTAGCCTAACTATCCCAACACATACAACATCGTTTTATAGTGACTTGGTGTGTAATTGTAAAAGTGAATTGTATTATTTAAAACTTATAAAGCCAGTTTAATAAACACAATTTTTATTAATGATGTGGCAAGATATTTAGAGATATGCAGATTTTAACTTTAGGATGAAATTTCATTTCAACACGAATGAGTTTTACGGTACATCAACTATGTGGCAACCTTTTTTGTACCTGTCTGGATATTTGTTCGCAGGATATTTCCAGGATGAAATGAGCTAAAGATTTGGAGTTCTACGTGCAACCTAGCGAATCATGTTACGATATATGGTGTAGTGTACTTCTACCTTATTTATAGTTGTGTCAACATATAAAATCTGTTTCTCAAGGAATTCGAGTAGACTCTTCTGATGAAGAGCAGTGTTATCACGCTGACAAACTCAGGCTGCAATAAATGTTAAGTATGAAGTTACCAACTTCAAAAATATACCTGAGGGCTGTACAAGTTACAGAGTTGTGGAGAGTAATATTTTACAAGTTTCCCTTCTTGGAACGGAACTGCGTGTGGATCTGTTTATTGTTGGCTGAATGTATGTTCGCCATGTGGTTAGGGGTGATTCCTGAGCACAAGTTAGTTCCAGCAAACTCGTATAATATCCTGTAAAATCATACGAATATTTTCAATCCCAATTGTCATATAAAATTTTCGCCCCGTTGTTTCTTTTTCATTAATGTTTCTCATTTCAAGTCGATTGGCTTCGAAAATATTCTCTTTACAGAGGATCTGCATAAGTAAAGCCCCGTAATGAAATTCCCCAATGGAACGTGTAGTGGAGTTTGTAATCCGGGACTTTACTTCCCCTCCCCTCCTTGTACCCTTTACCCTCCATCCCTAGAGCCGTGTTAATCCGCGGCGTGGATCGACCAATAGCCAGCCTACGCCGTGCCGCCGCGGCGTATCCGGCTTTTTGCAGCGTTTAACTAAAACACCGTCATTAAAAGATGCAGTAAATAATCTATTCAACAAAAATAATTTGTGGTAAAGTAAAAGTTGAATATTAAAATAAAATTCGTTACCATCCCTTAAAAAATGAAATTACTAACTACAAATTGTTGGTAATTTAAAACAGATTAGCAGAATAATATTTTCTTATCCTGCTCTATATAACGAGTTGAATAACAATTATTCATTATTAAACACATATAATTTATTTATATATTATTTAAATAAACTAGAATTATTGTTTTAATTAAAGCCTGCACTTTCCATTTCAATATTTTTATCTTTTAGTAGAGTTAATCATAATGTATTCATTATTCTATAATTTTCTATGTACAAAGTAGAGTACGGTAGTTTTTATAGTAGAATACTACTTTCAACGCAACATTTGGCTGTCAAAGAGCTTAATCAAATAGAAAGCTTTCTTTACTAGATTAAAGTGACGGTGGTTTTTGTTTGAGTTATTTTAAATATTTTCTGTTAGCAACGGTTACTAAGAGAATTATATCTTATTGTTACAGGAACAAGACTATAGACAGCCATTCGCACAGAAATGAATGTTTATTTTAAACTTTAATTAGATATTTAATCTACTTTACAGCATTTTTACAGCACATTATTTTACAGCATGTACGATTTAAATAGTGTTGTATAAATGCAAACACAATAATTCTGAATGGTGGTATTAAAATGTCTGTAATATTATTTATTTATTTTTAAAGAAATGCCACATTTGAAAGGAATTTTTTTGGATTTTTATAGTAGTTGGTACTTTACTACTAGTATCACAATTATATGGTATTAATGCCATGATAGGCAACAATATTCCGCATTTTTTCCAAACTTGGTATCATCTTGTCAGTTAGGATTAAGATGATCTAAATTCACAAGAAAAGTGAACTAGCGATTTATTGCCATTAAATTAAAGGCCTGCAGTAAAGTCATATTGGTGTGTGCAGTATACTACAGCCTTGCTTGCAGTATACAAACTTGCAACCTTACAATGTAAAATACAATGTAAAAAGAGGTGTAGTAAAATGTCACAGTTGCAGATGTAGTTAAATCATAAGAGAATTGGGGCATTACTTAACAAGATTCAAGAAATATTTAAAATAATTTGAAGTTTTTTGTCAACAACATGACAATTATATTCAAAGTCCTTGATAAAATTGACGTTCAAGGAGCAATTCAAAATTGGATTGGAGAAACCGAAACCAAAACAAAATACTAAACTTAGAGAACTCGACAAATAAATGAAAAGATTTACAAAGGAATTTAAATTAGTATCAGCAAATATGCAGTACGATTTGCCTACTGACACAGACGTTGAGGAAGAGGGAGTGGACAGTAAAAGTCTCTATTTGATGAATGGTGTGGGAGTGACGAGCAACCGATATTACATGCCCCGAATAATTTCAAAGTTTAATATCTTGTATAATTTGATATTCTCAATAATATGATGGTTGACACGTTTTTCAAGATTACGTGCAGGACATTTTAACTTTTGTTGCACGTGCGAACAATTATAACTAGTTTATATATAAAACGTCGAAGATCCTTATGGTATTTTAATACACGCCCGTGTAGGCGTTTCACAATATATTGTAGTTGTAACACAACCGGACATTGTGCAGTGCAGTAACAAACCCGTGTACATATTGCAGGCGGTTCACCGTATACTGTAGTTGTAAGATGTTGTAACACAACCGGACATTGTGCAGTGCAGTAACAAACCCGTGTACATATTGCAGGCGGTTCACCGTACACTGTAGTTGTAAGATGTTGTAACACAATCGGACATTGTGCAGTGCAGTAACAAACCCGTGTACATATTGCAGGCGGTTCACCGTACACTGTAGTTGTAAGATGTTGTAACACAATCGGACATTGTGCAGTGCAGTAACAAACCCGTGTACATATTGTAGGCGGTTAAACACAACAAACGACATCAACAAACGCTGAGGTATTTCCCCCGCATTGCAGGCCATTTACCCCTTATCGCTGTAACTTGTTTTTATATCACTTTAAACACTGATATTTGTTTCACTATCGGTACTTTACGCTCTCGTTTATAATATCCCTTTCACTTCATCACCAATGGCAGTTTAATATTGGAGTACTAAAATTATAAATCAAATAAGTTAGTAGTATCAACTATGTTTGACTTGTTTTTGGCTGAGCGTGAGCAAAGCATATCACTAAGTTCGCAAAGTGTCTCTTCTGCATGCCTTTCCACTACATCTCGAGAACAAAGTAACCAGTAGACTTGAAATTTTGCACGAAGCTTCAGTTCTAGAGATACAATATCATCGAGTTGGATGATGGCTCATGTCATCCATGCGATTTGGATGACCGTTAGCACGCATTATTTTGATGGTCTCATTGGTAACCATGATTGAAACCAATACATTTGTAAACAAACTAATTACAATAATTTAAAAATCGACATATTAAAAACATAATGATATTACTTTGTTTGATCGCTTAGTAATATATTCATCAAGAATGCATAACAGGATTTCGGACATTTGTCATCGTTATACGTTATAAAAGGTATAACACAACGTTTCTAGGATTTGAATCTGTCCTCTTCGTCAGGTGAGGAGGTATCAATACATTCAAAAATGAAGAACAGAAATAAGTAAAGAGGAGAAAGAAAGAGTTCAAAAATAACCAAGAGCTGCTAAGAATCTAGTCCAGGCGTTGGCACTGCACAAAATAAATATTCCTTACGTCTTTCTAGTTCCTTCAATACTGCTATGTATCGGTTTATTAGTATACATCAATATATAGATAAATTAAAGCTCAAAAGAGCAATATCCTCTATGATATTCATGTTGACTGTCATCAGAGCCTTTATCTCAGGGTAATATCTCGAGAATTGATTGGGCTACAACTTTAATTTGTTTATACTGTGGCAAAACTTCTCTTAAGTCTGTATGTCTACTATCCACTGGATATGTCAAAAACTAATTGAAATATTAAATTACAGGTATTCATTTATTTTCAGTTCTAGATAGCCAAATTTGTGTTTGATTGTGGGCATTTCTTCATTGGAATTTGGCTGAGCGTTTGCGTAGCCTCAAATATTTCTCGACAAATATTTCTTCTTTAGACTTAGATTTGGCTGAGCCTTATGAACTCTATAGTTCATTGTGCTGACAAAAAGTCTGTAAAAATGTATTTTCCGTTTTTAAAACGTTTCAGGGTGATGGCTCAAGAATAAATTTGGCTATAAACTGAAAATTCGTATATTTTGCTTTCGTATTCTACTAAGAATTCAGGTAGAATTCCTCTTTTATATGTCTGTCGGACTGAATATCTGTCAATGTCTTGCCTTCCCACAGAACAACTCTGCAATGAAATGAGCTTTAGACTTAAAATTCAAAAAGATAAGCTTGTACTCGACACGAGGTAAGAAGTACGCTAATATCTGGACACTATTAGCTTCATTTTTGTTTGGGAACATCATAATCATTTTGTCTCAATATAACTAACACTCGTGTAAAATGAAAAAAAAATAAAATAAAACGAGAAATAATTGTTTACCTTAGAATGTAGCTAAGACAAATTTGTAGTCCTGCCTGAAAAAAATTATAAAATTGTTAGGTTCCCCATGGTGATAAGTTATAAAATTGGTTGAGTAAAGGAAGTCTATAATGAGCTAAGTTGATCAAGACTGTGAAGACGAATTCCCGTCACGTGCTGGACGTGGGAGATTGGCGCTTCTGGTAGTTGAGACCGCCGTAGCTCGTTACTCAAGTTCGGGGCCTTCAACTCCGTATAATGTTTACTTTGTTCCACAATTTAAGTGTACGAGATCACTTTAACTGAGTCACGTAGCTAATTCTGTTTACGTACACCTGACACATTTAATTCACCTCACGTTCGAAACTGTGTTGTCATGACAGCTGTATTGTTTTAGTAGTGGGTTCTATTATCCCAAGATTGTAAAAGTGTTTTACAAAAATAATCTGACACCCACCAAACTTACGTAAAGTTATTTACTTATAGAGTATAAAATAGGGGTATACCAAACCACATCGCTTAGCAGGCTTCGCCGGCTTTACATAGAAACAGTTTTGCATGCTTTTTTATGCTTTTAAGTCCATATCTCATTTGACTCTAGAGATGATCTGCGGACAAGGATCAGACAGAACACTATACAGAGAAAAAAATTTTACATCCCCCCAACCCCGTAGCAGATGAAAGAGAAATTAAGAGAGCCTAATGTATGATAGCCTTCAATGACGCTCAGCCAAATTCCATGCGTAAATATGAACCACCACAAAACTCATTCTTGTCTATGTAGAAATGAAAATGTTATGAAAACTTTAAAGTCTGCAGTTAAAATCTTTCTCAAGATATATTGTCATATGACTCATTTATATTATTGTTAAGGTTTCATAGTATTGTTCAAATCCTTTGTTTAAAGTTTGTTTATAGGGATTGAAGGATTGTGAAGGAAACAGGATTTTTCCGGACATTTGCCATAGTTCAGTGATACAAAAAATCAGTAAGACTACGTTTCGAGACCTAACACCTAATTATGCTCTGGAATGATTTGTTTATTTTAACCTAGTTTGTAATTATGTGTTGGGTTAGTTATTTACCTGAAGACGAGATCAGATTGCAGATCTCGAAACGTATTGTTACTGATTATTTGTGTCACTGAACGATGGCAAATGTCCGGAAAAATCCCGTTTCCTTCAATGTTCAAATATTACACGTTTAGGTGAGATAGGCTGGGTACCACACGCATGAGCGCGCTGAAATCAATTCTTGTCACTGATTTTTAAAATGGACTTTTCACTCTATTACGTTTTTAATCTATGAATAAAACTCTACACACAAATTGGCCAAACGTAGAATGTGTTGGAATAGCTAGGGTAAACATCTTAATATCAAACATATAATTAGCTTGATTATAAATCATTTATTTTGCAATTTTCTCGTTGCAACCATGGTTACCCATAACACTAATGTAAAACATATTTGCATACACTCACCCAATGAAGTGACATGCACCTTCATTGAACTCTGAATTGAAACCTATATTGCCATGAAGCTTCATGGGAAAATTCAAGTCAATTCGAAATCGAGTTGTCGTACAGAGAGACAGAAATGAAAATTTTCCAGTCTCTACAGTGAAATGTTTACTAACGTAATAAATTGAGAACCATACCTCAGTACACAGTGAAAAAGCAGATAACCCAACAATTTCATCAGAAATGGGCAAAACATAAAGGTAAATCATATTGTATACAATATTATTTTATTTTTTCGTGATGACTATAATTTCTGTTCATTTTTATTTAATCCACAATAGATATTGTGTATTTGTTTAATAACAATAGTGTATAATCAAATTTCATTTATTTTTACGAAGCAGGGTTTTATTAGTGAATTCTTAAATTTTGTTTTAAATATTTATTGCATCTTCATGATTTTTATCTGTATTTCAAGATTAGAAGTATTGTATTCAAACTGCTTGAAAGTTCTGCTTGAAAGCTTCTCAGAATAAGAGTTTAAATGACTGTATAATATCCGTCTAGATATAATACATTTAGTAAACCAGTTGTCGCATATTTCTCTCGCCCACATAAGATGGCGGCAATTTTTTTACTGGAAAATAAACCCGGAAACTGCTAATATAACGATAATCTTACTGTAATATCAAATTTCTCTCCAATTTTTAAAAGAATTCAATGACACAAGTCCACTCAGCCTTACATACAATATCATTCAGAAGCGCAATTATTCACGCATAACGTCAGAACCAGAATGTTCGCTAATTTTTCCGCCAATCGCAATTAGTTTTTCCATGAACTCGTAAACAGAGCAGAACGCATTCACATCCAGATGGCATTTCAATCGAGCTCGGAGTTTATTAGGCTTTTACGTTCGTTTTATGCATTCAGGCAGCCTATTAATCCGTATAGTGCCGATTTAATGCGAATTTGTTCATTTGGCGAATCTTAAATCTCAAATAGAAACCAGTAAAAATTAAATAAAAATTAGGCTGTATTGAAATATTGAAAAAATAATTATATTGCCGTGGGCTGCGTAATATATCCATCTCAAATTTAGTGTAATGATTCCCGTACAGTATTTTAAAATCTGAGTAACAAAAATTCATTTAATTTGTATTAAAATAATAAATAAAAATGAATTAGTTTATTTGGAATTTTCAAAAGTAAACTTTTTAATTTTGTATAAACCTGTCGAGTGCTATTCCCCTTCTACTGCAAGCGGCCTCTCACCGGACGTGTAGCTAACAAGAATGTTTATACAAAAGCACGTGGCTTTTGCAATTTTTAAAAGTAAACTTTTTAATTTTGTTAAACCTGTCGAGTGCTATTCCCCTTCTACTGCAAGCGGCCTCTTACCGGACGTGTAGCTAACAAGAATGTCTATACAAAAGCACGTGGCTTTTGCAATTTTTAAAAGTAAACTTTTTAATTTTAATAAACCTGTCGAGTGCTATTCCCCTTCTACTGCAAGCGGCCGGTCACCGGACGTGTAGCTAACAAGAATGGTTATACAAATGCACGTGGTTTTTGCAATTTTTAAAAACTAAACTTTTTAAATTTTAATAAACCGTCGAGTGCTATTTCCCCTTCTACTGCAGACGGCCTCACCGGATGTGTAGCTAACAAGAATGTCTATACAAAAGCACGTGGCTTTTGCAATTTTTAAAAGTAAACTTTTTTAATTTTGATAAACCTGTCGAGTGCTATTCCCCTTCTACTGCAAGCGCCTCTTACCGGACGTTTTTATAGCTAACAAGAATGTCTAAATTATTGTAAAGATAGCACGTGGTTTTGTAATTTTTAAAAGTAAACTTTTTAATTTTGATAAACCTGTCGATCTTCCCCTTTTCTATTGTTTATCAAGCGGAACCTTTCTTATTATTTTTTTTTTGTGTATGTTAAAAAAAACCAAATATAAAATTAGTATGAAAACTATGAACAAACATGTAAAATTTAATTAATTAAAACGAATAATTTAAACATTTATTTATTATGCAATTTTTATCATATATATTCCTTTTCAATATATTATTGTGTTACTATATCTTGCAAAGCTTATTTTCTTGTATATATAAACAATTGATTATTTATATAAACACCCAATATAACCCTGTATTGCTATTCTAGGTACTGAAACCCGGATCTTAAATTAGCCGGGTGTAGCTAACAAGAAATTCTATACAAAAACACTTATACAATTTTTAAAATTCAAACTTGTATTGTATTATAAACCTGTCTGTCAAATTCTAAATAGCAATTTATGCTAACATATGATATATACCAAATATATACCTTTATTTTTTTTATTAAACATTAAATGTTGATAAACCTGATGGCAATCGGTGCCTTATTTAATTTAATCAAAAACTGAATTTTGTTATTAATTTTTTCCGCCATGTTTTATGCCCGGAAGCTCACTTGCCGGGTAAATGTGCTACCATACACAACACAGTTTTTTAATTTACAAAGGAATAATTTAGGTTTGCCGTATCTGTAAAATAGTACCTTATTTAAATTCCTTAATCAAAACTAACATTGAGTTGAACGGGAAAATCTTGCAAAGTTGTATTAAGACTTCTCGTATATAGAAACGTGATAAATTGTATAAATGAAATTGCCAAATTTAAATATTCAATATTAACTGGAATCGAAATTTTAAATTAGCCTAGGTATTAAGTGATATAAAAAACTACAATTGTAAGAAGATTGATAAAACATTAACACACTGAAGCGCTTACTTTTACGATGCAAATTATTTATACAATTATAATACAATGTCACATATTTTAAATAAGCAAACTAAAACAATTTCGTCAAGAGCCGAATGTATATAAATGGCCGTGAAAACCACTAATATATGTTATAATTCTTGCCGTGGGAAGCTCATAGATAATATATTCATGTAAAGAACTAACCTGTCTGATACTTATAGGTACAAATTGTTTAAATAGCTACATAGTACCTTATATTGCATCTTTTAAACTTCAGTGTCTGATGAACTTTTTGATTGAAACGATGGATAAAACTTGCCGGAAATTCAACTGTCTTCCTTCACAGATTGAAACCATACAAATTTAACTGGACAAACCATTTATAAGTATGTTTATTATAAACACAATAGTAATGAAGTCCATTGAAAAAATTGCACACTAGAACTGATACGCATCTTTAATATGTATTTACAATTGTAGAACAATAAATCTTTTTGTTCGACAGAAAATCACGAAACCTTCAAACAATTTTGAGCCGAACGACTTTTCCAAATAGGCGTGAAAACCACTAACAATGAAATGAGCGGACAGTTATTGGATGTTATTGACTCTGCCTGATATTGGTCCATTGTTGCCACATCAATATTGCACTCTTTAAATATCAGTGCCTCTGTACCCACTCGACACATGGCCAGTTTTCAGTTCATTTCGTCTTTTCATTTGAGTCACTAGTAAATGAGCGGGACAGTTATTGGATGTTATTGACTCTGCCTGATATTGGTCCATTGTTGCCACATCAATATTGCACTCTTTAATATCAGTGCCTCTGTACCCACTCGACACATGGCCAGTTTTCAGTTCATTTCGTCTTTTCATTTGAGTCACTAGTAAATGAGTAGCAACGTCATGTATCAAACCTTCTATTTAAACACGGTATATATGCATCCTCTATATTTGGTAACTTCATATAGGGAATTTTTGGTGCAAAACCTCTAATATAAATCTTTTTAGGCCATGCTGTGTTGCTAAATTGTATTTTTTTTTTTTTTTACTTCATAGAAAAAGGTTTAGCTCTCTGCTCTTTATCTTTTAAGAATTTCTTCGCGATTTCTGGATTGAGGATATTCAGGAGGAGTAAGGCTGGGGAATTGAGGTTGGCTTCTGCCGAGATCCCATGGTACATCCAACAAAAGTAAAGATGTTTGGCTCTATCTCGACCATGCCACTTCAGAAGAAGGGTAGGCTCTCTTTTTATTTAATACTCTTCAGTCAAAGTTGGGGAGGGGAAAAACACTCCTCACATTTAGACCTGCTAAGGCCTTCAAACCTGAGGGAGCTCCATCCAGCCCAACAATCATCCCCTGCAGTACACGAGATCTATTACTCCAAAAATCCAACTCTTCTCGACCTCAGTATCCCGACTTTTATAATTAATGACGTCTCCGTCCTGGGCATTGGGTTGCCCAGAGGCCAGTAATACACCCAATATTACTATTCCCAGGTAAGTTCTACTAGGACGTACAACCCCTTGCGACCACAGAGGTGAAGACTTTGAAGGATGAATCATTATTTTTATACCTTGCTTTAAAATAGGCCTATGAAAGATGTAAAGCACGTTAGTAGATTTGTATCTTAAGACTTACTCAATAGCAATAGCTTCAGTTGTAGTGGAGACATAAGTGCTGTATACATGATGTGTTCTACACATTGCATGATGTACGAGTATAATAGCTTACCTACTTTGTTTTTTGGAATGTTCTACCTCTATTTCCCCCCTTAATCAGTACTTTAAATTGTGTAATCAAGTAAAATTACCAGTAAAAATATCACCTAGTTACAGACTTTCTGACCTTATCCCCTGAGATTTAGACATATCTAGTTTATTGGACCTACTAAATTTTGATATCATGCATTTATAAAATTTCAGAGGTTATATCTCAACTCCAAACATACAACTATGTAAATTTTAAGCATCTAACTTTATCAATATATATACAGCTTCTATAAAGATTAATGTTATAATGCTGCATAGGCGAAACATTTTTTGCGACAACTGTTTTGAATTTTTAAGGTGCCCATTTCGTGATGCAAAACTTTTTATTCCAAAAAAATATAAACTTAACCAGTAAAAGAAATGATCACAAACACGATGGCATAATATATTTTTAGTAGTTTATTTGTTAAATAAATGCTACATGGAATTGTAATTACTAATAATGTAAACTCTCTAATAACCGGACTTGCCGCCTTTGTTGCGAGATAATATCTTGCTCAGTTCACCTCGGAGGGCGGACGTTAGAGGGTTAAACTTGTAAATGTCGCCCTCTGGAGGGGTTAATCAAAAGTAATGGCCATTAAACAACTGGCCGGGAACCATTTATGGTACCTGCTAGCATTACTCTTTTTTATTAGTAGTAATCGTACGTTAATTATAATCCGCTCTTTTATAATGTGTGCATTACGGAGGGTCTTCTTAGCATTGTTCGTTATGAATCCTGGTTTGCTCGATAATTTCTATGTTTGAATGTTATAGTTGTATGTATACGAGTATAATGTTATACTTGTAATTTTTATGTAAGATGTATGTAACTATAAAATATAAATTAAATTAATTAATTTTAATTCTGTTTCATTTTATAAATTGAATGTTATGTGCAGTAAACAGCGGGATCGCAACCACGTTTCTACTAGAAAACAGGGATATTGTGGGCATATTCCTTTTAAATGGCATTCTAAATACTCCTGAGTTAAATGATAGTCACTGAAAAATATTCCACTTTACAGATCCATTTTAGATTTAACGAGCTGCTTTTTCGAGTTCTCAGGTTGGACAGTGAGAACTTCTTTATTAATACCATTAAAAACTCGAAGTTCTTTCCAATATTTTATGATAAACGATTTTAGTAGCAATTAAACTATTGTAAGCCCGCGTGGAGGAATCCTTAAGTCGAATTAGTTACTTTCTACACACTCATGATTTAATGAATAATGGTGTTTATGTCATTTTGAAACAACAGTTAATTTTTGCGTTGATAACCAGATCAAGACTATATACACGTACGGAAATTCGAGGAGGCTATATCAGTCAAAATATTAATACATTTGACCATTGCAGTTTATTCCTAATTTTTGCCTTATTTCTGGTTCCATTTTCTAAAATCAGTTCTTAAGTAAGAAACAACTAAGATGTGTTTTATAACAGTCTTTATATCTGTAGTAAAAGTTAGATAGTGACGTTGTCTTTGATTATATCAGCATTACATCAATGACCAAGCACTGCATACTTAATGTTTGCTAAAATTTACTGTTAAAATTATATTTTTACTAAAACTTCCAATTTTATTATTTGGATTACCGCTATACTTATCAGTCATTACAAAAAGGCTAAAATAAAGTGTTGTTAATTTTAAGCTTACTCTATGCATTAATACAATTAACATAAAAAATTAAAAATTGTACTTTGGATTAAGTTTACATACATAACGGAGACACTCGGCTGATTTTGATTGCAGCCCCCATCGATTAAAAGAAGAAAAAACATTTTATATAGAGTATGCATTAAATGTTTCATTTTTTGCAGAAGATTTCGGATTGTTTTTGTAGGATTTATATATCGTCCACGGGTTTTTTATAATTATACACTTAATCTAGGAATGTTATACTTTTCCTTGCATGAACGGCTCCAGTTTACCAATTCACAAATTGAGGTATCAAATCTCTTACTTCAATGAGCTTGTTAATCATGATGTCATCCGAAAATATCTAACTTCATGAAGAATGTTTATTCATCATAGTTTGTTTTATTTATTTATAATATATATTTTGTAGTCATCTGTATTTTTCTCCTGATAGTAAAAATTACATTTAAAAGTTGAACAAATTTCATGATAGTAGTCTTGATTTTGTGCTCACTCAATAAGATTTCAATAATGAAACTTTACAATTGTCAGCGTTTTTATACTGCCTGGTGTAGTGTGTTTGTTTTCTAGTCTTCCTGGACGTGTAGTTCAATAGATTTAAACATCAAACACAAATTATTTTACATTTTTAATTTAAAATATTAAATAGCCTTCTCAATATTTCGAAAAACTGCAACTGATGGAAGATTACGTAATAAGACCACAGGACGAATAAGGAAATCAAAGGTTTTGTAATATCGTGTTATATTCTCGGGCATTACGATCAACATAATAGTAACAAAACACCCCCTGCCGTGGAAATATTAACCTAATATGACATAATAAGGCATAATGATAGAGATGGATGTGATGAACGTAAGGTAGTCATATCAGCAGTTACACACAAAACAGTGTTTAGTTAAGTGAAAATTGTGTTTTACGGCACTTCACTTTCAGTAAGCCTGCAGGTATAAAGGTTGTCCCGTAACAATCAGTCACCGCCATGACAGGTGTTGTGGGTAAAAGGGTTTCTGTGTTTCCGGCGAATCCATCATGCCGGACAGGGCCGAGGCACAGGTATAATGAAATATTCATTTTATAAGCCAGTGTTGGTTATCCCATTATGTGCCACGTATGTCTACCTGTACTTCCTCGTTCCTCCTTCAACATTTAGGAACTTTTCTGTTAACAATTAGTTACAATCATGATACGCCCTCTATCTGCGAAACAATTATGGTTAGTATTTTTGACCATATACTATCATAGTTCATAAAGGCAATCATATATATATATATATATATATATATATATATATATATATATATATATATATATATATATATATATATTCAATTTAAAATCAATTTTTCTGTCATAATTAAAACACAATTATTTTTACAGAATTTTATTTACATATCTCAATAAATTAGTATTGTTTATAGTTATTGCATTATTTTAAATTAACGTAGAATATAAGTAAAAAGATTAAAATAAAATAATAATAATAATAATTACGTCTTTAGCGGTCAAATTTGCTATGTCAATGCATCACACGTTTTGTTAATCTACTAACTTATTTTACCATAATTATATTTACATTTTCACAACTATGTGAATAAATTCATATTAATGTCAATGATATTTAATTAATTGCTATTAACGAAAACCTTTTGTGAAAGTTATTTTAAATCGTATTTTAAATAATACGGGGTCGGACCTAACGCTGGATGTTTGTGAAAATATGAAATACAGCGTAATGTGCAAAAATAAAATTAGAAAAACACATTATTTAAGAGAATAACAGAAATACAGGCAAATGCCGTAAGTTTGGGTGCCAATGAAAGAGGCATGACGTTTCGATAATTTGTGTCTTTTATTTTCCTCAGGTTTATAATCTTAAATTATAAGACTAAGCACAAACGGAAATAGATGTACAAAAACGTGGTGATAAACTGATCAGAGTCGATTTTATAAAAAATACAAGCATGCTTGCTACTTTGACAATTAAAGTCCGAATAAGGACAAAGTATGCCTACGTACTTTCTTCTTGCCAACAAACCAACATGCCAACAACTTCTTTATTGTTGTACAGCACTGTCTGGCGTGCTTAATATTTTATTTAAGATTTTGAAACGTGAGAAATCGGACAAATAACAATTCTCGAAATGATTTTCTGGGATCTGTGTAAGGAAATTAATACAGCTTATATTGGTTAATCACGTGAATTACTAAATTTTAAAATCGTAGTAAATGATCATAATAACCTCATCTCGATCATGTTAAAGTTGTAACTAACAAATTAGCTGTGTTAATTTTTAACTGTTAAAACTGTTTTGACCTAGTACCACAGTAAATCAAAATTAATGTGAAAATTGTTGAATTTACATGTTTCAAGAATCAAAAACTTAAATACCCTACAATAGTTTTCAGTTCTAAAATGGAACTTATTGTATATCAAACCACAACAGTAATAGCGAACAAATCATACTCATAAATATTAATAAATATTGTTTTAAATTACAGCGTAGAAAAACGTTTGTAGTTATTGACGAAATAATTGAGTGATTATTGTACTGGAGCTTTTGCAAATATTTAATTTTTACCGCGGATATGTTTTACACAGTTTTAACTTCAAATACGGCAAAACTACGTATGACATCGATTATATGTTTTGACGATCCCAATGTTTTATTAAACCATTATAATTTAATAAAATGAAAACTCATATGCAAATAGCGGTTCAGACACAATGTAACTGCCCTTATAACACAGTGGCAATTCTCGAGCCTGCGACTGCGGCAGGGTGGTAAGCTGGAGGGTGGAAACTTTTTAACAGCATTTCCCTGTTTTAGGGAGCGATGATCCTCGGCGGCACTTCCACTTTAAGAATGATTGATTTCTGAGAGAAAGACCCAAACTTTAACGTCGTAAAGTAAAGTAAAACGCATGTTGCACTTGTTGGGAACTCACCATTGTATAATAGGCCACTTACTTATCAAGATTACTTTAAATATACCCTTTCTACCATTTATATATTAAATATTAATGAGATAAATATTATACACAAAGATAAATGATCAGAACATTGGATTGTCTTAGTGATTAATTTAATTGGTCTTTAAAATCCGTTATTTAAGTGTAATATCATGCACTATCTAAAAGGAACGCAATAGATAAAAAACATTACACAATTATTTGCTCTTCCAATACATGTACATCATAATAAACGAAATCACTTCATGTACATAAGTTTAGTCAAAATTAATTTGAAAGCTATTTTTCTTCCTATAAATATTAGGTATATATCATTCTGTTTTTGCAATGTAGATCGACATATAAATTTTGAAACAATAATAATAATAATAAGAGTCCAACAACACATTCGGATGATAGTTATCGATTTTAAAGATCGATGCTATAGAATACATTTGCATTCATAACTAAGCATTGCCAGCTTTCTTTATTTAGACTAAGTGACATCATTACTGGCTGTTGCTAGTGACGTCATTACCAGCTGTTGTTATTTCATTTATATAATAGGAGAAGGCTAGTGAGAACAAGAACAATGGCGATCAATATGCATATATTGGCTCAAAATGTTTTTATAAACACTAAGCAGTGTTTTAAATGGCTGCTAGAATCACTAATCCCATACATGTGAAATACATTAAAATTGGAACAACAATCGTTATTGATTTAAGGAAAGCATATTTAGGACTTTTAAGTAACTTCTGCAAATACCCAAACCATAGAATCAAATTGGAGAGCTATAAAGAAATCTTTAAAAACTGGTCTCAGAAATGAATGCATTGCCGATCATCTTGCAGATATATATTTCGACGAAAAAATTATAATTATTGGTGGTGATCCATTCGAGCATTTCTTAAATGCTATGAAACATGTCTACCATATAAATTAATAGTTAGTACTACGCGGCTCAAAGGTACTTTAAATATAGTTTAATTATTTTACACAATTTAAAAAAAAACTCATTCATTTCGTTTACAAATCAAAATATAGCTTTTCTATATTGACAGTTTTAAAAACTGAAACTTAAATGACTTCGACATCATCGTTCAAAATTTATTCAAACGTGCTTGGAAATATATTCAAAATTAAAATCATGTACTTCCTTATTGTCTAATGGCCGTAAGAACAGTGATGTACGTGTCTTCTTTGTTTCACAAGCAGTCACGTTTATCCTTGAAAATAAATAAGGAAAGTAAATGTTATTGTTTTGTTGTAATTATATATTGTATTTTAGTTTGTAAATTATATTACTAGTTATACATAATTACGTTATGAATATCCGATGATTTCATATTCGATAATCATCATCCGATTGTGTTGGTGGCCGCTTATTTTACTGCTTCTTATAATCCCACTAGAAGTAGTAGGCATATTGAAGCAGGATTTAGGACCACACTTTAATAAGGACAGAAAACTCTTGAAAATACGTATATGAATGTTTTCAAATAGTATTTAATTTAAATACGAGTTTTTTGTTAAAAAGATAATAAAAACCATGTCACTCCCTGAAACTATAACACATGTACATGTTGCTAAAATATTACATTTTGTTTTCACCTATTTCTATTTGAGCTTTGATGGAAGTTTGCCTAAATTTCCTGTCCTAAATTGCCTCGTGGAGCAATCAAAAAACAAATTTTGATTTTCTTCCTGTCTTCAGGGATCATATTTAGGTCTACGTATGTAAAATTTAAAATAAATTCTCTACCAGAAATCGAAAGAATAAACAAACACGAACAGAATGATAAAAAGTAAGACATGCCGTTATTAAAATTAGCTTGTTTGTTTATAAAACCAAAATCGTATATAAAAGCATATTATTTATTTCCTGTATAAATACTCCCATAATCGTATAGTTTAGTATCCCGATTAAATATATAATATCAAGTAAAATGTCGGGCAGAAGGTTAAAGTTGAGAACACCTTGCAGGAAACCTATCTTTGACATGCATCATAACTTAATATTTCAAGGATAGTCTCCACATTCTATGACCGAGGATGTTGTACCCGGCGTACTGTGCCGCGACATTTCTGCCGAGTCCAACACATTAGCATTTAGACAACTTCCTTGTTTGACTTCTGTTCTCTTGTGTTTGTTCAACTTTAATTAAGAAACATTACAACTCTAGGTTTTAGGATAATACGGAACTTTTTATATGTCACGGAGAAAAATAACTGTTCTGTTTTCCTCGCACTCGTGCCAAGTTTAAAGTGTGTTCTTTCTGTTTGATTCTGTGTGCTAGGAGTTTTTAAAAGATATATATATATATAACATATGTTTCACCAATATGAAAAATTATATTTATTATTAAAATAACAAGTGTATTGATTAATTCAAAATTTAATTTTTTATAATTAATATAACAGATATGAAACTAAACTTTGGTTCAAAAATTGGAGTTGCCTTGTTTTTAAAGTACACTATAATTATATAATAAAATAAAAAACATGTACATTTAAAATATTTCAGCATTTTTACTATAATTTAAATAAATATATATAATAATAAATAAATAAATGCAGTTCTTATTCTGTATTTAATTTTTGTCCTTTACATTCAATATCTAAAATGTCCATGTTCTTTTTAATATTTGTGTAATTTGGGTCAGTTTCTAATAAATGTTTAGCGAAATTTAATTGTTGTTAATCACCAAGTATTGAGGTAATAGTGATTGTTTGGATGTTGTTAAAATCCATCCAAAACCACCGTTGCATCGAAAGGTCCGGAAGGGTAAATAAGAGATTTATGTTTTTACACAGTAAAAAAATTGTTTACAACACATCTTTTATAACAATATAACATATCCAACAATTCGATTTCTTTCAGGTATAATTTATCGTAAGCTTTTTATACAGTTTGTTGTTATACTATGTTATAAAAACCAATGATATTCTATTTTAGTATTTAAGCTTTTATACGAAAGCATTAAAATGTTCCTTGAGAAAGAAATATTCAATGCCTGTTATCGACTACACGCTTGCGCACGTTAAAACTGCGTACGTTGCAACTACACGCTTGCGCACGTTGCAACTGATCATGTAATGGGCACCCGATTGTGTGATGAACATTATGTGGTCTTAACGAAATCGAGGATGTATAATCTCCAGAAGCCTTATTCTGAATTGATTTATACTTGTGCTGATGCCAGCGAGGTCAGAAATTCTAGGTACTGTTCTACTAGACTCCCATTAAATATATTTTCTAACTGACCAAGATCTATTACGGTCAAAAGAGACCTGCAATTCACTACTAAACAAAACCCTTTGAGTCACACAATAAAAGCCATTCCACAAAAGAACAAATATCGCTCATCGAGAGGGCAGTGAATTCGGACCACAGCCTTTTGAATCCTCGGGTAAGCTCTACTGCAACTGTACTCGCAAATTTTGAGATATAAAAGAGCTCTAAGATTGTTTAAACTATCAATGCCCCACGTGATTTCTTAACGACGTCTTAATGGACAAATCTGAAACTTTCATAACAAAAAGAATTTTTTATTTAAAACTGATAAATTTTATGATTACACTATTTGGAGGAGTAAGGAAGATACGCGTGCTTGTGTGTTTTCTCCATGTTCTAGAAGAGCAAACGCCTTTGAGTCTATCTATAAGTTATAGATACCATCCAGATCTACAAGATCTACAGATCTGTATTAAATTATGTAACACTACGGGTTAGAAACGTTACTTCTTTCCATGTTCAAGAATAAGGAATTAATTTTCCAATTTTATTTATCACAATATATGCAGTTTGTCCCACATTGATTTTAACAAGTGTATAAATACAATTGTGTACCAATACGGTGCGATAACTAATAAATATATAGTTCAACGAGCATGGGATATAAGCTAACATTGGGACAATAGATATATTTTTATATAAGTCTCAGGATTACTGCAGTACTATGCTGCAGTATACTATGAATCATGTTACTGGCCAAGTAGGTAAGTTATGTGGGATGTCCTTCAGAGTAGTCCCAGGAGACGCATCGACACGGCGGGCCATTGCTTGTGACGGAGAAGGGCTTGTATCAGATAAACACTCTGCTGCAGTATACTATGAATCATGTTACTGGCCAAGTAGGTGATTTATGTAGGATGTCCTCCTGATTAGTCCCAGGAGACGCATCGACACGGCGGGTCATTGTTTGTGACGGAGAAGGGCTTGTATCAGATAAACACTCTGCTGCAGTATACTATGAATCATGTTACTGGTCAAGTAGGTGAGTTATGTAGGATGTCCTCCAGAGTAGTCCCAGGAGACGCATCGACACGGCGGGTCATTGTTTGTGACGGAGAAGGGCTTGTATCAGATAAACACTCTGCTGCAGTATACTATGAATCATGTTACTGGTCAAGTAGGTGAGTTATGTAGGATGTCCTCCAGAGTAGTCCCAGGAGACGCATCGACACGGCGGGCCATTGTTTGTGACGGAGAAGGGCTTGTATCAGATAAACACTCTGCTGCAGTATACTATGAATCATGTTACTGGCCAAGTAGGTGAGTTATGTAGGATGTCCTCCAGATTAGTCCCAGAGGACGCATCGACACGGCGGGTCATTGTTTGTGACGGAGAAGGGCTTGTATCAGATAAACACTCTGCTGCAGTATACTATGAATCATGTTACTGGTCAAGTAGGTGAGTTATGTAGGATGATCTCCAGAGTAGTCCCAGGAGACGCATCGACACGGCGGGTCATTGTTTGTGACGGAGAAGGGCTTGTATCAGATAAACACTCTGCTGCAGTATACTATGAATCATGTTACTGGTCAAGTAGGTGAGTTATGTAGGATGTCCTCCAGAGTAGTCCCAGGAGACGCATCGACACGGCGGGTCATTGTTTGTGACGGAGAAGGGCTTGTATCAGATAAACACTCTGCTGCAGTATACTATGAATCATGTTACTGGTCAAGTAGGTGAGTTATGTAGGATGTCCTCCTGATTAGTCCCAGGAGACGCATCGACACGGCGGGTCATTGTTTGTGACGGAGAAGGGCTTGTATCAGATAAACACTCTGCTGCAGTATACTATGAATCATGTTACTGGTCAAGTAGGTGAGTTATGTAGGATGTCCTCCAGAGTAGTCCCAGGAGACGCATCGACACGGCGGGTCATTGTTTGTGACGGAGAAGGGCTTGTATCAGATAAACACTCTGCTGCAGTATACTATGAATCATGTTACTGGTCAAGTAGGTGAGTTATGTAGGATGTCCTCCAGAGTAGTCCCAGGAGACGCATCGACACGGCGGGTCATTGTTTGTGACGGAGAAGGGCTTGTATCAGATAAACACTCTGCTGCAGTATACTATGAATCATGTTACTGGTCAAGTAGGTGAGTTATGTAGGATGTCCTCCAGAGTAGTCCCAGGAGACGCATCGACATGGCAGGTCATTGTTTGTGACGGAGAAGGGCTTGTATCAGATAAACACTCTGCTGCAGTATACTATGAATCATGTTACTGGTCAAGTAGGTGAGTTATGTAGGATGTCCTCCAGAGTAGTCCCAGGAGACGCATCGACATGGCGGGTCATTGTTTGTGACGGAGAAGGGCTTGTATCAGATAAACACTCTGCTGCAGTATACTATGAATCATGTTACTGGCCAAGTAGGTGAGTTATGTAGGATGTCCTCCAGAGTAGTCCCTGGAGACGCATCGACATGGCAGGTCATTGTTTGTGATGGAGAAGGGCTTGTATCAGATAAACACTCTGCTGCAGTATACTTATGAATCATGTTACTGGTCAAGTAGGTGAGTTATGTAGGATGTCCTCCAGAGTAGTCCCAGGAGACGCATCGACATGGCAGGTCATTGTTTGTGACGGAGAAGGGCTTGTATCAGATAAACACTCTGCTGCAGTATACTTATGAATCATGTTACTGGTCAAGTAGGTGAGTTATGTAGGATGTCCTCCAGAGTAGTCCCAGGAGACGCATCGACATGGCAGGTCATTGTTTGTGATGGAGAAGGGCTTGTATCAGATAAACACTCTGCTGCAGTATACTATGAATCATGTTACTGGTCAAGTAGGTGAGTTATGTAGGATGTCCTCCAGAGTAGTCCCAGGAGACGCATCGACATGGCGGGTCATTGTTTGTGACGGAGAAGGGCTTGTATCAGATAAACACTCTGCTGCAGTATACTTATGAATCATGTTACTGGTCAAGTAGGTGAGTTATGTAGGATGTCCTCCAGAGTAGTCCCAGGAGACGCATCGACACGGCGGGTCATTGTTTGTGACGGAGAAGGGCTTGTATCAGATAAACACTCTGCTGCAGTATACTATGAATCATGTTACTGGCCAAGTAGGTGAGTTATGTAGGATGTCCTCCTGATTAGTCCCAGGAGACGCATCGACACGGCGGGTCATTGTTTGTGACGGAGAAGGGCTTGTATCAGATAAACACTCTGCTGCAGTATACTATGAATCATGTTACTGGTCAAGTAGGTGAGTTATGTAGGATGTCCTCCAGAGTAGTCCCAGGAGACGCATCGACATGGCGGTCATTGTTTGTGACGGAGAAGGGCTTGTATCAGATAAACACTCTGCTGCAGTATACTATGAATCATGTTACTGGTCAAGTAGGTGAGTTATGTAGGATGTCCTCCTGATTAGTCCCAGGAGACGCATCGACACGGCGGGTCATTGTTTGTGACGGAGAAGGGCTTGTATCAGATAAACACTCTGCTGCAGTATACTATGAATCATGTTACTGGTCAAGTAGGTGAGTTATGTAGGATGTCCTCCAGAGTAGTCCCAGGAGACGCATCGACATGGCAGGTCATTGTTTGTGACGGAGAAGGGCTTGTATCAGATAAACACTCTGCTGCAGTATACTATGAATCATGTTACTGGTCAAGTAGGTGAGTTATGTAGGATGTCCTCCAGAGTAGTCCCAGGAGACGCATCGACATGGCAGGTCATTGTTTGTGACGGAGAAGGGCTTGTATCAGATAAACACTCTGCTGCAGTATACTATGAATCATGTTACTGGTCAAGTAGGTGAGTTATGTAGGATGTCCTCCAGAGTAGTCCCAGGAGACGCATCGACACGGCGGGTCATTGTTTGTGACGGAGAAGGGCTTGTATCAGATAAACACTCTGCTGCAGTATACTATGAATCATGTTACTGGTCAAGTAGGTGAGTTATGTAGGATGTCCTCCAGAGTAGTCCCAGGAGACGCATCGACATGGCGGGTCATTGTTTGTGACGGAGAAGGGCTTGTATCAGATAAACACTCTGCTGCAGTATACTATGAATCATGTTACTGGTCAAGTAGGTGAGTTATGTAGGATGTCCTCCAGAGTAGTCCCAGGAGACGCATCGACATGGCGGGTCATTGTTTGTGACGGAGAAGGGCTTGTATCAGATAAACACTCTGCTGCAGTATACTATGAATCATGTTACTGGTCAAGTAGGTGAGTTATGTAGGATGTCCTCCAGAGTAGTCCCAGGAGACGCATCGACACGGCGGGTCATTGTTTGTGACGGAGAAGGGCTTGTATCAGATAAACACTCTGCTGCAGTATACTATGAATCATGTTACTGGTCAAGTAGGTGAGTTATGTAGGATGTCCTCCAGAGTAGTCCCAGGAGACGCATCGACACGGCGGGTCATTGTTTGTGACGGAGAAGGGCTTGTATCAGATAAACACTCTGCTGCAGTATACTATGAATCATGTTACTGGTCAAGTAGGTGAGTTATGTAGGATGTCCTCCAGAGTAGTCCCAGGAGACGCATCGACACGGCGGGTCATTGTTTGTGACGGAGAAGGGCTTGTATCAGATAAACACTCTGCTGCAGTATACTATGAATCATGTTACTGGTCAAGTAGGTGAGTTATGTAGGATGTCCTCCAGAGTAGTCCCAGGAGACGCATCGACACGGCGGGTCATTGTTTGTGACGGAGAAGGGCTTGTATCAGATAAACACTCTGCTGCAGTATACTATGAATCATGTTACTGGTCAAGTAGGTGAGTTATGTAGGATGTCCTCCAGAGTAGTCCCAGGAGACGCATCGACACGGCGGGTCATTGTTTGTGACGGAGAAGGGCTTGTATCAGATAAACACTCTGCTGCAGTATACTATGAATCATGTTACTGGTCAAGTAGGTGAGTTATGTAGGATGATCTCCAGAGTAGTCCCAGGAGACGCATCGACATGGCAGGTCATTGTTTGTGACGGAGAAGGGCTTGTATCAGATAAACACTCTGCTGCAGTATACTATGAATCATGTTACTGGTCAAGTAGGTGAGTTATGTAGGATGATCTCCAGAGTAGTCCCAGGAGACGCATCGACATGGCGGGTCATTGTTTGTGACGGAGAAGGGTTTGTCTCTCCGTATGCTAAACACGACACGATCTAAAACATGGTAACTAACATGGGCGGTGGTACATGTTGTAAATAACAAACGATCCTTATTTTAATTTTTACATTTGTATCTGCTCAAATTTTAAACTATACTAATTTTCAGTAACTTTTAACATATTTATTAATTTTTAATTATTTACATTAATTAAAATATATTTTGAATAACCTTTAATAACATGTAAAAGCGTTTTTTTAAACATTGGTGCTAGATAATCTTTTATGTGTTGACTATAAGTTAATAGGTTAAGTATTTAAATTACGACTGTGTATGTATGTAAAAAATAGCATTTAGCATGTTTATTACGATTATTTTAACTGATTTTAAATTTGATATCTTTATATATTTTAATGTGTAATGACGGTAAAAATAATAGTTTTACGAATATTATAAGTAAACAAGGAATGCTACTATAACTGGTGCGAACAATCAATTAAATGCAGTATGTGATAGTTATTTCGTTCATCCTCATGATATGTTTACGCCTATACTCACTGGACTAATAATATCAGTTTATATCAATTTATATATGAACTCAATTAATTTATTCATAAACTTTTAAATTATAGTTTCGAATGCATTATTGGTTGAACATTTTTCAAAGAGGTTATTCCTGAGCCAGTTGCACTTTATCAGTCCACTGCACATTGTACTAGTAAATAACGGTCCAAAGCCATTTGCAAATTTTCCCAACATTACAGGTCTTTAACTCAGTATCATATAAAAAATATGGATGAATATTTGTTTACAGTACTGCTTTTAAATAAAATTTTATCAAATTTATTCTCTTTATTCCTGTGCCTGAAACCATGAGACTTTGCACATCGTATCAAAACTTACAACGAAGGACTCATAGAATAAAACAAATGTTATTCAATCGTTTAAAGTCATCCAGTTTAATCCATGAAATGCCAAAAGTTAGAGGTTTAAGCTTGTAATGCTGCCCTAGAGGGGTTTAATCAAAAGTAATGTTTCCCTAACGGCCTCTGAACAACAGAGCACGGTCTAGGGATAAATTGGAGTTACTCGTCTCGCTCCTGCAAGTAGCTCTTTTACATCAATAACAAGGCTGAAGGGTTGCATCATTCTCAGACCAAAATAACTTGAAAGATAAAAAAGTCTAACTTATTATTTTGATATGGTTTGCTTAATGAAACATTTTATGTATTGGATATGACACAGGAGTGTATTCTTTAGGATTAATCCAAAATATTAGTCAAATTTATACTATTTATAAGATACCATGTAAAGAGCCAAACTTGGTATTGAAATGTAAAAAATTGTTTAAATTTTATTTTAAAACAATTTTCCATACAGATATAACACGCTGCCATAATTATTTTAGACATTGTGTTTTAGCAAAACATATAAAGCCGTCTCAAATTGTTGCGTATTGCGTTCAAGTTAACTTACTTAAGATGGTCTGATTCATTTACTACTCGGTTTTCAAATTTGATTTCCAAAAGAACGTTTTGGATCGACATTGGTCATGGAAACTTTAATAATTGTGTGTGTTTATAAGTATATAAATGTTTAGATGCAATAGAAGAATAGAGCCTAACAAGAATTCGGCTTCGTAGTTTTCCTGAGTAATACTTAAGGGAACTTTCTCTGCCTATATTACTCCATGTGAACTATATGCAAGTTTCCGGGCTCAATGAGACTTAGAGAAATGTCTTTTTTGTTTAAACACCCTTTTTATGTAGTATCTTTTATGAGATTTTGATTTTTTGTTTCTCATATTCACTAGTTTTTCTATTATATTAAATGTTATTGCTACAATCATTAACAAAACAATTTTTTCTAGTAAAGAAGCAGGCATTTTGAGAAAATCCCATCAAAAGTACTACTAAATTATAATATTAGAAAGAAAAACTGATCGTAGAAATTAAAGCAATGACGTCTTTGCCAACTTCTAGCTGAGCAATAAATGTTCTAAAACTAATGCATTTTCTACACATTTTGTAGAATAATATAAATTAATTAAAATCAAAGTTTTTTTAAATAAGTTTTTCTTCACAAGTCCCTACCATAATTTCAAGATAAGTTCATAATCACTTACTGAACTCCATAAATGGATTTATTATTTTTAATGAACTTTGAAACTAAGATTAATCTAGCTAGCATGAATGTGTTGTTCCAATTTCTGCCCTGATAAGGAAAAATAGAGTAAAACATAAATTATTTGAAAAAAACTCTGTAAAATGTAAAAAATTAGCTAGGAATTGTGTACTCTCAAGTGGTGTAATTCAGTAACGGAAGAGGATTCCCTGGAATCTTCCATAACTGATTTTGTTTCATTCCGGGTAGCTAATAGCTTCCTTTCAAAAGTTTGTGAAATTTTTCATTTGTTATTTGAAACGTCATTCGTGAAATTTGTTTCACTGTCTTCCACAATACTTTGCAGATGCCCGTTTGTTTAAAAAAATGTTCCCAGTGATACAATGGAGTGTGAAGTGTTTTAAAAATAAATAATTGTAAACATTACTAACCCCTAAAATGATCGCCAGAGCCAGATAAAAACTGAGAGTAGATCGGTTCGGAGGTGTCAGTGTTCTACATTTCCAACAGGAGTCTAGACTGTAGAGGTTGCAGTTAATGAAGACAAGAAACATAGGTGTGGAAAACACGAGGAGAATTCATGTTTGAACCCGTGGATGTAAGTGAAACTTTGTTTCCGACGTCCACGCACTGATGAATATTAATTATTAAATATGTATTTTTCCATGGTCCATACACAAAGATACAAGCTACACTGTTAAAATGCAACTTAAACTTTTTTGTATACTCAGCTTAAAAGCCTCTGCAATGTGTACACCTCAGTGCCGACAATCTGTGTATAGTAGTACTTACAGTTATTACTCTAAAGCTCACTTTCTACTTAAGGAAAGGAATACAATTGTATGTAATTTGTATATTTTATAGTTAGTCAGCTGGTAAACAATACTTATAGTACGGTTAGAATTATAATTCTCAATAAATTGACGACTTTACCAATTAGTAGTACACTTACGCCACACAAGAATAAGAATTTCATAAGTCGAAATTTTAAAGATGAAGAAAGCTTAATGCCTCTGATAAATGTTGATTATTTGAAATATTCAATCAAAGATATCAATACAGTGGAATACGGTACTTATAAATCTCATACTTGGCTGCTTCTGAAAACAACAATATTTATATTATATTTATTGCACACTTTTATAAAAAAAACGCATATGTTCCTTATCATTAATTAATTTTAATTTTACTTACTAATTCTTTTAATGGTATTTTATTTATAAGTTCGTAGCTAATAGTAATGTAGATTTGTTTCCATCTAAAACAAAACAAATTAAGCTTCCACGAAAGATCCCTTGCAATTATTTATTATTCCAATTAATAAAAAAATCATGTTTACTTTAAAAGAGTTCTCAGTCTGCGTACAGGAGTAAAGACAAAGTTCGTAATTAGATTAGTGACAGAATAAACAAGCGAAATGTAAGACCTTGACAAGCCGTGAAACTGGAGATACCGTGCTCCTTGTGAGTTTACCTCTGCCTGCCGAGGAGCAAATCTTTACTTGTTGTTACTTAACTCATGTGTAACTTGTTGAACGCTCCAAACTCTCACATGTTATGGATGAGTTGAGCTACTCTAAAGAACAGTGTTTAAAGGTAACTTAAGCTAGTGGCATATTTAAACTATAGTACCTATTGTAATTAGTTTAGTGACAATAAACAAGCGAAATGTAAGATCTTGACAAACCGTGAAACTGGAGATACCGTGCTCCTTGTGAGTTTACCTCTACCTGCCGAGGAGCAAATCTTTACTTGTTGTTACTTAACTCATGTATAACTTGTTGAACGCTCCAAACTCTCACATGTTATGGATGAGCTACTCTAAAGAACAGTGTTTAAAGGTAACTTAAGCTAGTGGCATATTTAAACTATAGTACCTATTGTACTTAGTTTAGTGACAATAAACACGGTGAAATGTAAGATCTTGACAAGCCGTGAAACTGGAGATACCGTGCTCCTTGTGAGTTTACCTCTGCCTGCCGAGGAGCAAATCTTTACTTGTTGTTACTTAACTCATGTGTAACTTGTTGAACGCTCCAAACTCTCACATGTTGTGGATGAGCTACTCTAAAGAACAGTGTTTAAAGGTAACTTAAGCTAGTGGCATATTTAAACTATAGTACCTATTGTAATTAGTTTAGTGACAATAAACACGGTGAAATGTAAGATCTTGACACGGCGTGAAACTGGAGATACCGTGCTCCTTGTGAGTTTACCTCTACCTGCCGAGGAGCAAATCTTTACTTGTTGTTACTTAACTCATGTGTAACTTGTTGAACGCTCCAAACTCTCACATGTTATGGATGAGCTACTCTAAAGAACAGTGTTTAAAGGTAACTTAAGCTAGTGGCATATTTAAACTATAGTACCTATTGTAATTAGTTTAGTGACAATAAACAGGTAAAATGTAAGATCTTGACAAACCGTGAAACTGGAGATACCGTGCTCCTTGTGAGTTTACCTTTACTTCCCGAGGAGCAAATCTTTACTTGTTGTTACTAAAAGTAGGAAAGATGGATGGAAATAGCATAGTAACATTTTACACAATAGTGTAAAAAACATTTTTTGAGGAAATATTGTCTTTTAATGGTTTTGACTATTGACCAACTTAACTTTGAAGTTAATTGGCATTGTTTAAAGATCCTGCTAATCACATTTTATTACTAGTGTTACACTGTTATTATAATAACGAATTTTCATTGGAAACCTGTACATTTTCTAGATTCAATGAACATCCCATCTTTGTAAATGTATTAAAAATACATGAAATACCCAAAAAAGTATGTATAAATAAATTATAAAATTAGGTTGAAGGACTTCAGCTCTGTAGGACCGTTTGCCTACTGAAAACTAACTTGGTATTCAATTAAAGACGGGCCCTAAATTGTGGTTATTTAACTATGTTTTCATTATATTTCATAAAATAATTTAGCGAAACAAATGTATCAAGTTCAAAAATATATTTTCGAATCTGAAATTTTTAAATATCACTCGATCGGCAGAAAACATTACGAAACTATTTGTTGCGCATATTTAAATATCAAGCGACTCATCTTAAAATATGACATAACACCAGTGAAGGGCCTGAGTCAAATTTAAAACATTAAAGATATTTTGAAAATAGTTAGCATTCCATTATGTGCAAACATAATTCTATGCGGTCCAGTTATTATTACCCTATATAGATGATAGTATTAACATAAAAAAATATTACTGTATTTACTATACTGAATTAAATTCGAAAATTCTTCGCCAACCGATCCATTTAATTCTGATTTCAGTATGACTGGTTTTAACCAGACAATGATAGTATTCGTGCTTGTTGGTGTGAACAGTATGTATGATAATTATGCTGAGACGTTTTCATCGGTTTATAACAAAAGGATGGCGTAACTATGGTGGGAAGGGTTGACTCAATGTGAATGTTGAGTTTACCTCCAGTTCACCTTCCTCTTAGTGCAGCGTCTGGGATCTGACGCTGTCATAGACTACTTCTGGAATCTGGAGGCATGTTTGTTTGAAGAGATAAACGAAAGTCGGCGACGAAGAATCTTTTTACACCTTTTCAACATCAGAGACACCCAGACCACAAAACATAGTGTAATCAAGGTGAAGACGTATTCTGATTCTCTGATCAAGTGCACAATTGGATCTTCTTTTGGAGCTCTTCAGACGAACGTGACCCCAGATTCCAGGAGCCAAGTCACAAGAGTATTGACCATGGATTATAGGCGTTGGATAAATTCTGGAATGAGATAGTGCTTGATTGCATTCTCATGATACCAATTCTAGTGTATATCCCTCGGAACGTTCAGACACACCAGTTTTCTTTTCATGACGTCACCAAATTTGAGAATGTAATCTTTAAAATTTATAAACTTTCCACATTCTCCTTCCAGGAATTTTATTTCCATTAGGTAAAACGTCCCACTACCTGGTTAAGATGAGGTTCATTGACATCAGCCCCTGTATTAATGCAAGTATTTAATTACAACCTGGACAACAATAGATGTCAAGACAAGTGGTGGAAAGCTAGGAGGGGGGAACTTGTCTAAATGCTAATGTCCCCAGACTGTGGACTGAGATTGTGGTGTGAGAGGGACCATTGATTACATCAGAAACTTTCCAGTACTTGTGCTTGACATACATTATATCGAGAACCATTTACGCGGTAGAATCACCTTGATGTCGTACAGCAATTCTAATCGTTTTCTAAGTATTGGAGAGGTGTGGTCATTAGTACTATCTCAATAATAACTATCTGTTCTCAAGCACAATACAGCTTTAGTACTTCCTAAATAACGTGCTTTAATTGCATCTTAAATGAATACTACACCTAAGCATTGTTGGCGAGCATAGACTTCTAACGGGAAACTTACCATAAAATATTTTGATACCACCATAATTTTTATGGTTTAACGCGATCGATAGAGGTAGCAATTTTAAATATATTACTTACAGTTGAATATTGGTATACAATAATATATTATGTTAAATAACATTTCTAATTTTAATCTGGTGTTTTAAATGCTTCCCATTGCTAAAATATATTTTTATCAAAACGATATTGTGTTGTAAACTTTATAATTTTAATATTATTTCAACCCTTTTGCATTAGCAGTTCTTCATCCCCGGGTCACTGAGTCCCCCATCTTCTGGTCTTATGAGATCCGGTTCCTTTCCACAGAAATCTTTAATAACATAGTTTTTTCCAACATGGCTTGTTTGGAACAAAATTGTAGGTATGCACATATCAACCAAAAGACACACACACACACACACACACACACACACACACACTCACTGCACATTGTACTTCATCAACTTTTGTAAATAGGATATTTTCGTTAAAAAGATTGTTTTTATTTCATGATAAGTAACCCCTGTAAGTAAATGCTTTCACATATTTTGCCTTTCCTGATCGGTAACATAGCTTAACTCACTTTGGACAGCCATTGCTATCCTCTCTTCCAATAATATTCCTGCATAGTTCTATTACCATGTATCCGGTATACAAAGTATAAGCCTCAGCCTCGTACTGAAGTTGTATTTTCTTCTTTCAAATTATTTATATTGATTATACAACTGATTCACACATACGAGATACGACCTAGTCGTGTAATCGTATTTAGAATTTCCAGGAAGCTATAATGACAACAACATTCAGGCGTATTTGTAAACGTAATGTAACAGTAAAATGAGATGCTATAACAACATGGACGTACTCATTAGTGCACAAGTCACTACTTTGTGCTTCTTGGATCTCATCTGTAGTAATGTTACACTTTCAGTGTGAGTATCTCTTAAGTCTAAACACTCCACACCTTACATTTAATACTTACTTGCTACTAGTTACTTGCATACTTCTCGCTCAATAAATACTGAGTAATACTAATACATTTATTTGACGTTACAGATTATGTAGTTCATTGTTTTAAATAATTACATTAGTGAAATTAATTCGATTGTAGATATATTCATCATGTATCAACGTACTTTTCTGAAGGGTTTCAGTTGGCATAGTTGGCATGTATATAAACAACACTGCTATCATATGAAACAAACCAATATTACATCTAGCAGTTCAATCATTTATAGAAATGAATAAATATAAAAAAATGTATATAACGAAATCAAGTTAAATAAAATTCTCCTTGATAATCCTATTTAAAATATATTGAATTCTAAAGATGATAATGAACACATTGTAACTCATTGACTGATTGAAATTTTAACAGTAGATAAATACATTCTAGAGGCTCTGTTCTTATGGAATTAGTTATTAATTTAAGACAAACACTTTAATAATATACTTTTTTATATTTCTGTGAGGCCTTTCGTACTCATTGAGCACATCATTGTGGGTCTGATGATGTGCTCATTGAGTACGATAGGCCTCAAAGAAATATTAAAAAAGTATACGATTGGAGCGTTGGTCTTAAATTAACAGTAGATAAATATTAAATTTGTAGCAATTAATTAAAACTACACGTTATTATTAGATTTAATATGGTTTAAGTAGAGCAACGGTGAGAAGGGTTAATTCAATAAGAATGTTAAGTTCAGCGACGAAGAAACTCAAAACGAACTCTCTACGTCGTTTTGACATTAGACACACGCTCTACGTTATAAGAAAAACAATAATTGCTCCACCGTGGTTTGAGATCGTCTCAGAAACATCGTAGTGCACTCAATTGAGTACCTGATGAGACAATGAGAACAACTCTTCATCTTGATTACATTTGCTCCTAGTCAAGGTGTCTCCGATTGTTTTGGATCTCTTCAGTCAGATGTTTATTCCAGATTCTAGGAGTCAAATCTGCCACAGCGTTAGACTTCAGACGCTGCACTAAGTGGAAGGTGAACTGGAGCTGAACTTAACATTCTTATGGTTTGAGTGTAAAATTGATTGTAAAGTAAACAATAGCATTTCTATAATCTAACAATGGCTGCAATAAAATTTAAACATAAGTAAGGTAGATATTACTAAACAAGAAAGAGTAATTATGAGCTCACGTCATGTATGAAAAATGGTAGTAATGCTGTGTAATGTGTAGTTAGTGGACCAGGCTCCAAACAATTAATGCAATCTTTAAAAACGTGTTGTATCAGCTTACAATGATGTGATATTTATTCTTGATTACAATCAAATCAATTTATTTAGTCGTTCACGCAAAACATTTACAGTATATTTCCATGGTTTAAATTTTAAAATTCCCCATATAGACTATAAGTCTGTGTATAAGACTGATGTATGGGGAAGAGTCCATACATCAGTCTTTTCTTGATATAAATTTCTATACTATGGTTTTCATTAAAACTAACAAAAGATTGGTTTAATATTGTACAAAATGCATTATTCTGAAAAGCACAGAAATATATACATAAATACATGTATATAATATAATATATATTAGTATATTATATATATATATACTCGTAATATAATAATATATATATATACATTTTCAGTACCGCGTGACCACCAATACTGTTAAATAACAATCCAACAGCACCAGCAAACCAAATCCAATAATAATAATCCTCATAAATATTATATTAACTAATAATTTCCTGTAGCAGGCTTCTACGTAATTTATTGTTACCTCGAACGAATCAGTGCCTCTGCAGCAGCATCACCCAGGTTGAGCAACCACCGAATCACCCTACACTTGTACTCGGCTACACTACCACCCTATGCCTCCAATATGTGCTCTGATAATTTTGTATAAGCCAATGAACCACTTTATGTGATGAACAATTACAATGTTTTACCTACAAGGTGTATATTGAGCAATAGTTTGGGGCCGTCAAAATTGAGAATGATGGCGTCAAAAATTAAATCAAATCACTTAATGCGTTAAGATTTAAACATTGACATTAAATCGCATTTTACAGGAAAGAACTGTACCTGTTGGCACGTAAGCTCCTCGAAATTGGATTTTCTAAGGTTATACCCATATCCAGAATTTTGAAAAGGTAAGGAACTACTCTAATATACTACTGCTGTTCCAGTAGGGGGTCAGCACTAATCACATTGGCTTATACAGGTTAAAGCCAGTAAAGTACCAGAAAAGTGTTACTAACTTTATTTTATTTTCGTAATTAATGTCATACTATTAATTTATTTACTGTAATTGCTCTTGTATACGAGTATGTAGAAAATATTGGCATTGGAGGAATCTATTTTATGATTTACCTAATGATAATAATGAGGCCACCTAAGTTCAAAAAACCTAGTACACCTATTCAACGCTTAAACCATGAATAGTTTAATACATTTGGTCTCAGTAGAGGTGTATTGTGACGTGCAATGTTCTCGCTGCAGAAACGTATTTGTCATATACTTCTGTATGGTAGTTATTATTTTCGTTTAATTCTAATATAGTGCGCAAAATAATAATTCGTTTTGGAGAAATTATTGATTTATTTCATGAACAAACTAGAATTTTAATGATAGCATAATCCTTCGGTTATTGGTTGTTAACAACTCAAAATTAGATCTATAGGCCAATATATAATTGATACCCAGCCTATCATATACTGCAGTGTCAACTCTAGAATTGAAATGATAACATTTGTGCATCATCCTTCGCTTATTGCTTTCTAAAGATGAAACAAAAAATTGTGACGTGCAGGGACATTTCTTTTTATTTAAAAATCTTTAATTTATAATTACTTTTAAATAATAAAAAATACCTTTTTATTTGGATACGCATTTTAGTTACAAAATTGCCAATCCACAATAATGTTCAAACAATAGTTTTAACTATGAACAAATTACTTTCTAATTGCTGTGAGCGTAGCTCATCAACTACAGAATGGCTCTACCATTTCCCTTTCTTTATTTTTGTTCGTCGTATTAAACATTTGGAACTTTTCATACCTTCAAGCTGCATTGACGATTATGCTAGGTATCACAGCAAACTTCAAAATAGGTTAACAAGTTTACGATAAATATCAAGGATCAAGTGTGAACAACCTCGGCAAGACATTCAGCTGCTGAGTAGCTCAACCTGTGTTGACGATCGTGTCAGGTACCACAGAAAATTCGAAGTAGGTTAACAAGTTTACGGTAAAAATCAGAGATCAGCTGTGAACGATCTCGGCAAAACATTCCGTTGCTGAGTACCTCAAACTGTATTGACGATCGTGTCAGGTACCACAGAAAATTCGAAGTAGGTTAACAAGTTTACGGTAAATATCAGAGATCAGCAGTGAACGATCTCGGCAAGACATTCAGTTGCTGAGTAGCTCAAACTGTATTGACGATCGTGTCAGGTACCACAGAAAATTCGAAGTAGGTTAATAAGTTTACGGTAAATATCAGAGATCAGCTGTGAATGAATTCGGCAAGACATTCAGTTGCTGAGTAGCTCAAACTGTATTGACGATCGTGTCAGGTACCACAGAAAATTCGATGTAGGTTAATAAGTTTACGGTAAATATCAGAGATCAGCTGTGAATGAACTCGGCAAGACATTCAGCTGCTGAGTAGCTGAACTCGGGTCGGCTCCCTCAACCTCCCTTACATAATGTATGACTTGGCCGAGACAACTCAGATGAGCTGCTCATTAATGCATTATTGTCAGTCAAACTGTGCAGGTAATCATCAAACTGTCTTTCTTGATTAGAGAGAACCCTCCAATGGTCGTGTATTATTCACGACCTGAAGTAACTGCTCGTCTTGAAAACGTTGTACGAGTATTACGAGTAAATAATGATAGAAAGCGTTTTCGTTTCTTTCTCAAATACGCTGATGATTGAAGAACAATGTTATTCTAAGAATTTACGGCCGGAAAAATTCTATTAGAACATAAACAGTAGAATTACACTGTATTTAGTTTTCCTTAAGTAATATCTAGGTTTTTTTATTACTTGCATATTACAGCCTTAAGCAGAGTTCGTCTTATAATAAAAGTTCTAGTTTAAGTATTAGACATAGCCACACTTTATTTCTTTCGAAATCTTAAAAGTAATACTTTTAAGAATTCCATTCTATTAACACTTGTTATGGCTTAACATTATCATTACGTTAGAAACACAAATAATCTTGTATTTTACAAAACAATCCTTATCACAAGGGTCATAGAAACATCTCATAAATATGATGTCCGTAGGCTATAAGTAATTTTTATGAATTCTTAACGTTAGAATATTGTTTATATATAAATAATTAACAAACAATTCAGGAAATTACCTTTCATCATCTAATTTTAAACCGATCTATTTCAAGGTTTAATAATTTTACTTGTTCGTTTTGAAGATTGTAAATTTGAAAATTGTTAAAACCGTTCAAACAAAAGGGCTATATGAGAGGTTGTGGAAGTTTTTCATTAAAGAACAAATACGGTTGGTTAATTATTAATCTTAAATACTTAAATAACACAAAAATAAGGTATGCAAGAAAACCTCAATGTCCTATAATGTTAGAAACATTATTATTATTACGTACGCTAGAACAAAATTAAAATATGATAAAACAAAGAAACACCGAACAAAGCATTACAAGCGCAAGCATCCATGCATTAAACAAAAACAACAAATATATAAATTCTCTTTAGAGTAAGAGGCAAAACATTACCACATATCGTTATGGAATCCAACTATAGAATGCTTTTGTAAATTACTGATCAAAAATAAATTAAGTAATTTCGTATTAAGGAATCAAAAATATACTAGCTTTAAAGTAAATTCAAATCCCTGCCTACTTTATAGCAATGGTGTACATCCACAATCTTTACACCATCTTATATGTTCCATAATTTAATTGAAGAAACAACGGGCATATCAGCAAGTTATTGCTTGTCCAACTAAATGCGCTGGACGATATTGGAAATATATAGCTTTTCTATGATATCTTATTAAAGTTATGGCATATTTAAGCTTCATTGACTACTCTACTCAAGTCGAGATTGGAATACTTTGAACAATCTTCTTCATAAGCATAAAAGCACATTAGCCTAAACAGCAAGCGAGCCATACCTCAACAGCCACTTTTCGTCACTGGGTATATTTCAGCTTCATTGACCATTCTACTCAAGTCGAGATTGGAAATACTTTGGAAAATCTTCATCATCAGAATAGAAGCACACTAGCCAAACCTCAACAGTCCCTTGTCGGTTTATCGATATTTGAGCTTCATTGGCTACTCTGCTCAAGTCGAGATTGGAAATACTTTGGAAAATCTTCATCATCAGAATAGAAGCACACTAGCCAAACCTCAACAGTCCCTTGTCGGTTTATCGATATTTGAGCTTCATTGGCTACTCTGCTTAAGTCGAGATTGTAAATACTTTGGAAAATCTTCATCATCAGAATAGAAGCACACTAGCCAAACCTCAACAGTCACTTGTCGGTTTATCGATATTTGAGCTTCATTGGCTACTCTGCTCAAGTCGAGATTGGAAATACTTTGGAAAATCTTCATCATCAGAATAGAAGCACACTAGCCAAACCTCAACAGTCCCTTGTCGGTTTATCGATATTTGAGCTTCATTGGCTACTCTGCTCAAGTCGAGATTGGAAATACTTTGGAAAATCTTTATCATCAGAATAGAAGCACACTATACATACCTCAACAGTCCCTTGTCAGTTTATCGATATTTGAGCTTCATTGGCTACTCTGCTCAAGTCGAGATTGGAAATACTTTGGAAAATCTTCATCATCAGAATAGAAGCACACTAGCCAAACCTCAACAGTCCCTTGTCGGTTTATCGATATTTGAGCTTCATTGGCTACTCTGCTTAAGTCGAGATTGGAAATACTTTGGAAAATCTTCATCATCAGAATAGAAGCACACTAGCCAAACCTCAACAGTCCCTTGTCGGTTTATCGATATTTGAGCTTCATTGGCTACTCTGCTCAAGTCGAGATTGGAAATACTTTGGAAAATCTTCATCATCAGAATAGAAGCACACTAGCCAAACCTCAACAGTCCCTTGACGGTTTATCGATATTTGAGCTTCATTGGCTACTCTGCTCAAGTCGAGATTGGAAATACTTTGGAAAATCTTCATCATCAGAATAGAAGCACACTATACATACCTCAACAGTCCCTTGTCAGTTTATCGATATTTGAGCTTCATTGGCTACTCTGCTCAAGTCGAGATTGGAAATACTTTGGAAAATCTTCATCATCAGAATAGAAGCACACTAGCCAAACCTCAACAGTCCCTTGTCGGTTTATCGATATTTGAGATTCATTGACTACTCTGCTCAAGTCGAGATTGGAAATACTTTGGAAAATCTTCATCATCAGAATAGAAGCACACTATACATACCTCAACAGTCTCTTTAGATTTGGCTGAGCGTTAACCTTTTTATATTGAACTAATGGGTAACCATGGTTAGAATGAGAAAAACGAATAGTAAATAAATTGGTAAGAAAATAAGTAAAACCATATGAAATTTTAAGGTGTGACACTGTAACACATACAATCTCGGAGAATCTTGTTACGCGACACGTGGTGTAGTTTGTTTCTTGTATATAAACTGTTTATAGGTTAAGCCCAACTCCGAGTGCATAGTTTATGTTTATTGACTCGTCAGCAACAGTCATACAGAATTTTATGGTTTTGTGTCACAGATCGTCTTACTACTTGAAAATAATGTTCTCGATATTAAATATACCCTTTCCGGAGAAACTTGGCACCCAAATGATTAAAGGGGCCCTCCGCAGCACACAATAACACAGCAGTCCACGGGAACCCTTTTTGGTGCTGCAGCGATGCACCAGCTGATACCAAGCCAACATACAGGGTGTTCCAGACCACCCGGCCGTAATCTCCAGTGGTTGAGCAGTTTGACATAGAGCAGTGCAATAAACTGTAACCAAATCTCATACGGCGACCGTTGCAAAATTGTTTTTGTCACATTGCAATTACAGGGTGAACCAACCAATGAGGGTCAAAAGATCGAATCTCGAACAATCCCAAATGGCAAGATAGTTTATGTGCTACATCAATTGAAAGTCTTTAAACGTTAACAATTGAAGTTCCACTGAAGCTCAGCTGGCCTTGATGAAGTTTCAGCAAGAGCTGTAAAACGTTGTGCAGCATATTTACCCTCATCACTGGTCAAAATTATCAGCACATTCTTCGATTCTGGCGTCTTTCCTACAGCTTTAAAATTTATTTACAACGTTTTCAAATATTTTAATTTTTACGAACTTTAAAACAGCTGATCAACAATTACACTTATATTACGATAACATGTGCTTCTTTAATATATGCAATAATTTTATTACGTCAATAAAATCTGCGTAATTACGAGTAAGTTAAACAAATTAAATAAGTAAACAAATAAGTCACTGACCAACAAGCTACAGTTGAGAATGACTTGCATACATTAAAAGAACTATGTTATCGTAATATAAGTATCATGTTGATCATGCTGTTTACAAACCCATTTAATAACACTGTAATGGTTTTCGTAGTAACAATTTATTTAAATATTTAGGCTTCACTGTGGAGAGCCATCTTCAGCCAACAGATGACATACCGAAGTTATGTAAGCAATGTGTCCACGTGGTGTGAACCGAAAGTATTAGACTTTAGCTATGACACCGGCCACGTACGGTTAAGAAGTAACATACATTACTGATTTTAGAAATTTAGCCTCAAAAATTGTTTAGTATAACTAATAAGAATGCACCTTTGAACACTTTTGTATTTTTATGTATATTTCGGATTCGAAGAATCCATCTTCAGGTACTTGTAGAGGTTAAGGTACATAAATGAAGTAAATAAACAATTAGACCGAATTAACATTATGTTTTAACTAACTTAGTGGCTAAATTTTGTATTTAATTTATATGCGTGATTAATTTATATCGTTTCAAAGTCTATTAAATAATTTATTTTTGTTAATAAATCTTTTCCGTTTAGTAATACATTAGAATTAATTTTGGCACTTTTGTACATTTCAAAATGTTCTAAAGTAGACAATAGGTGACTTTTTGTGCATGTGTGTAAAATTTCAAGATTTTTTAAATATTTTCCGTATGTACGGCCAGTGTTATTTAAATAGTCACCATGTTTTGAAATTTGATGATGTCTTCAATGCTTTAATATGTTCGTTAGACATACTAACTTTGAAGGATCGGCCGGTTTGTGCAATATAGGTTTTGACAATCGCGGCATTTTAGTTTGTATACTCCACTATTGTTACATTTTGAATTTGTGTTGATAAATTAATTTTATTTTTTATTATAAGGCCAAGGTGTTTTAAAAGCTAAAAGTATTTTTTCAATGTTATCTATAAGATCAATGTTAATATTGACCCTATTTCAGGATGTATATTTACGAAAAATAGTGAAAATACTATGTCTAATTCAGAGTACTTTATTATTTGATACACAGATAACAATAGCGAGGATAAAACGAAAGAACGAGTGCTTCTAATATAACTAAGCTGAAAGTCATTTACTAATTACTCAATGTTATTTCCACTACTAATACATGAGGTGTCCAGTGAGGACATGTCCCTGGCATGTTTATACATGCGCATTAAAAAGGCATATTAACTTGAAATTCGTTCACAAACCAAGCTCAAAGGTCTAGTAGCTTGCGCATACTTCCACTTCATCTAAACGAATTTCTGTATCGATGCCCGTTTAAAAGAAATTACGAAAGTTAGGCAGCATTAAGTGTGTTTGCAGTAAACTGAGCAATATAAAAACACAGTTAAATAAAACAGAGCGATAATAAAAAAAGCAGTTTGCGGAATTTGAAACGCATTGCAAACACAAACAATATCGCGGCATAGGAGCTAATTTCCCAAGCGTACACGGGCGGAACCGGCTTTCATTTACCGTACAGCCTCCAGTTGACAGATGCAGTGAAAGATAAATTAATTAACACGGGTAGCTTTTTTGTGGCAACTCGTTTAAATGTGGCGAGTGTCGGCCCTGAAAGCATTGCTCTATAAAAAGTGAATTACAATTTTGAAAAGAAACGTAATTTATCAGTATAATAATGTTAAAAAAACTCGGTCATTCTCTTTATACAATCAGCGGTAAGCTTTCTGTGGCGCGGTGACAAAGGTGAATACAAAGTTCCATCATAGATGATTTTGCTCGGTTTTCATAACATTTGTTCCGATTTAAGTAACTCTATAAATATTTTTTCTGTTGTTTCAACAATAAATTATTTATAATCCGTTTAAGCTAAATCTATTCCTTAAAGGTGGAAACTCTTGACAAATGCAAATAGTAAAAATATTGCTACAAAAATTGTTTTTCTTTTTTTTAAATGAAATGGTTTATTTTCCCAAAAATAGTATATTAAAACACACACACACACACACACACACACACACACACACACACACATATCTTCAATAAGAATAGAATACATATATATATATATATATATATATATATATATATGTATATTTATATATACAATTTCAATAAACATTGAATCACAAAAATTCCGCCGGGACTCGAACCCGGATCTCTTACTTGCCGGGTGAATGTGCTACCTTTACACCACATAGCCCTCACTTTTTACGATTCAATTATTTTGTATTTGGTCGTTTCTTTCACATATGTGTTTAAATAACCAAACTAACATATGATCGGAAGACCAAATACCTGTTAAATGACTTTTATTTACGTTCATTAAATTTGTATAAGTGGCAATAGCCTCATTTAATTTCAATAAACATTGAATTACAAAAAGTACTTGCTCCGCCTTGACGAACCCGGATCTTTTATATATTCTATATATATATATATATATATATATATATATATATACGCGCGCGCGTATTACAACAAAACGTATGCATATACATACAATGTCTGAACCATGTATCAGAGTGCAACAATACGGTACGTATACATAGTTAATTATTTCTTATTATATAAGTAAGTACCCTCTAGTAATTCTATTTAATTCCACTAAAATGTGATAAAAGAATAGCAATGTAAATGGGAAGAGCATACATAGGCGTAGAGCCTGTGCGTAGGCTCTGGTCGTGAATATTGGAATTTAAATATTGCATTATTATAAAATTAGCCACGATGCCAATATTGATATAATCTTTTAAAACGTCTCAAAGACATCGTTCGTTGCCTCAGATTAATCTGTGATTGGAATTTTTCCAAAAACTCGCTTTAAAGAGCTGACATTATGTATAGTACTCCAAAGCAGTTGATTAAAATAATTATGCTAATGTATACAGTCTCTCCACTCAGATATCCCACGATGACTAGAGAGGGGGCTTAAACATGTACAGGTTTGTTAACACATATTGGCTCTTCAGTTGCAATGTATTTTGAGTCAGGACCAACTGTTCAAACGTATTAAAATGTATTCCTAGGATATTTGTTTTGTTTTACATTGATACAGATTCCCATAAGTCTACAGTCAACAATTCCTTAAAATTACACTTCTAGGGAATAATCAATTATTGTTACAATCACTCGAATAGTGTGTCTACGTGTGTGTGTGTGTGTGTGTGTAATATATGTTTATTAAAAAATAATATTTAAATCGACAGTTTTCTCATAACTATATCACAAAGTTACAGAACTTTGTGACATTAAAATAGCATTAAAAATTAATAACATTCCATTTAATTTTCATCTGACCACAATTCAAAAAAATATTGTGATGGATTTTTTTTTCATTTTTGGGTCTAAAATGCGATATAGAAACATTTTTCTGGAAACACTATCCGTCACAACACTTTCAATTTTGCGTATAGTACAATACGTTCTTAACACTGTAATTAAGAAATTTTTGTTTTATTTAAATCAATTTATAATAGTAATACCCTTGATTACCTAGAAGCTGCACATATCACATTTCGAAATTTAAACCACTGTCTTACACACACATAACTTATAACGTTTAAGTACAATCAAATTAAGTACGAAACTAAAAATTATTTTCTTTTATACCCAAATATAGGCTACTTGTAGTTACACAAGTTAAAGTCAACATAAATGACCAGACAATATATTAGCTATTTTCATCAGGTTATATTCAATCTAAACAAATTCTCTTCATGAATTTTAATGAATGAAGATTGTATACATTATGAAGATTGTATACGGGTCTCCGTATGAAGGGATAAACACAACTGGTAGCATCTGTATATTTCAGTTAATGACGGACCATTACTCCTAAAGGTTCAAAAGACCGCATGTCAGTGAATAGCTAGTTTGGTATAGTTCGCACTATAAAGTGAAACAGTTGAACACGTAGATTGTAATCTCCAATGTTGACTACAAGGTTTTATACAAACATGGTACCAGGACGATGCAGTCCTGAGTCAGAAAAACAGAATTGTGATAAATTTGCGTTTATGTCAATCCCTTATGTGCCGGGATTATCGGAGAAAATTAGAAGAGTAGGTAGAAAGTACAACATTAGAACCGCGTTTAAAACACACAACACTCTTAGACAAAGTCTCGTAAAAACAAAACCAAAAAATGGCACACAGGATTCCAAAAACTGTGTTTACAGTATAAAATGTAGCTGTAATAGGGAATACATAGGCGAGACAAAAAGACCACTAAACGTAAGGATAAAAGAACACAAAGAAAACACGAGAAAGGGTTTCACAGAAAAGTCAAAAATTGCACACCATTGTTGGTCCGAAGACCATCATATGAATTGGGATGAAGCCCACATAATACATCGGGAACCACATTTCTTCAAAAGGAAATTAATTGAGGCAACATACATTAAATTGGTAGACCAACCAATCAGTCAACCATCAGTCGACATTAGGCCGCTTTGGTTGCCAATTCTAAAAAATGAACTAAAGAGAAAACCAAAAGTATCAAACGGATCGGATATTTGTAATAAACCAATGCGGAGTCACAATATGGTTTTAAGAAGTTCATCTCGCATGAACCAATAATAACGAAAGGGCCCATTCCTGTTCCCCTTCCCTTGTATTTCCGCCATCTTGTTTTAGCCAGCCGTCACGATTGCCATTGGCTAGTCCCTCTGGTCAGTCGTAGGTGGTTAGTAGACGAGTGAAGACGTATTGTGACCTGTATTCCGTAGTTTAGTTTTAATGATTAGTGTTTTGTATAGTTTTGTATTAAGTGCATGTCTTTAGTGTTAGTGAAGTTGACAACAACATGTAAGTTGTGATTCCTGACTTAGGCGTGCCACAACGCTTTAGTAAGATTTGTTTATTTCAACCTAGTTTGTAATTATGTATTAGGTTAGTTCTTTACCTGAAGAAGAGATCAGATTGCAGATCTCGAAACGTAGTGTTACTGTTTTCTTGTTTCACTGAACGATGGCAAATGTCCGGAAAAATCCTGTTTCCTTCACAATCCTTCCATCGTCAAAAATAACCTTCAAACAAAGGGAAGGACGATGCACCAAGGCTTCTGTAAGGTTGCATGCAAAATTTCAATTCTATACATAATTTCATTATCGCGATGCCCTGCGGACAGATAGACAGGATGGCAATAATACAACAAAGATGTTGACATGAAAATTGTGCATCACAGGACTTATTCTTTAGAAATAAAGTTTAATGCAACATTTCAAGTGATGGTTTGACGAAGATGAAATCTTTTTCGACGTATCTTGCCATACGATACATTCAGAATGTTTTCATTAAATTAGACTTTATATCAGTGTTAACATAGTAAAATACTACAAAAAAGTCACTTTAAAATTATGTATGTGTTGGCATATCCTGCATGTGTTTAATATGTCACATGTTTGATTCTCATATGAACGTACCGCGACCCCTCGATGTATGAATTTATGTGCTCCTATATGTTGGTCATATTTATATATTTATTTAGGCCTACTAGTGCTATTCTGACGTTGTCAATACATTGTTATGTGGGATGAAATAAAGATTCTTGATTCTTGATGAAGGAGTAGCATCCACAGCTAATAGAAAGGTTTATACATTTTCCTATTAAAGTACTTACATTTATATATTACATATGTCTATATATACTCATATAACACTATAAAGCAGGAGTACGCCACATCTCGTATCACCTGAAAGGCTTTGTTGAAAATTTCCAACTCATTTATTTCTGATAGTTTGGATTCATTTGTTACTGTCACATATTAAATGTCAAATGATTGTACTCAGTTTGTTACAAATATATTTATTCTGATATTTTGTTGTTGTCATATTGTTACCAATAAATCCAATAAAAAAAGTATTCGCTCACGTTCAGCCAAATACCATGGAGTGGCATGCACCATGAGCGAAATCAGCGATAAAACACACACACTGGCGATCACACAGAGAGCAATAGTAAAAACTATTTAAAAAGAGAGCTATAAATTTCCTACTTTATTACTTTTTGTGGAATTTCCTGTGCTTAATATAAGACAGCTTTTTAATCAAAACATTGTTATTATTCATAAGAAGTAATAAAGAAACGATTTTTACTGAAACTCGTCATCGTTATGCAACAAGGCTCAAAGATAATAACGGTTATTGCATTCCTAGATTAATTCATAGTTCTGAAATTAGCAATTCATTTTATCTGGCCCAAATACTGTATCGAAATTTACCTAACGAAATTAAAGAAGCAGAGAGTGACAGCGTCATTGTATATAAGCGGAAGGTGACAGCATGGTTGCTCCGTGTTGGATGGCGGGCTGCAGAGGCGCTGTTGTTGTCACCTTACACCTAAATTACCGGACCAAAGCTCTGTTAATTAATTGTTGTATGACTATTTGTTATTAATTTAATCTTTGCATAAAACTTGGCACCTGTTAATTTCAATTTCATTAATCTAGTAACTAATTTTCATACGTGGACCTGCTTTTGTTTGTTAGACAAGTTGTTTGTACTAGTTGTAATCCTTTCTTTTCAAAGTTGTTAGTATTTTAGGTTATACTTTTAAAGACATTTTATTTTTATTCTGCCATTAATATAGCTTTTATGTAATGCTATGTAAATATAAGAAAGAACTCTTCTCAGCACTCTGACCTGTAGTCTTGCTGGGAATTTCCATACTAATAATAAGCTTTGTTTTTCTTGTATATTCTAAGTATGTGGAATAAAGTGATTTGATTTGAAAAAAGTGAAGCCAAATGCACAACTTCAAGTCAATATTGCAGTTTGTTTTCGAGATATCATCTCGGGCAGGCAGACAAAAATTACATTTTCCAGCCCATAAGTATCGCTAAAGCTCAGTCAATTCACGTATCGAACTCATTCGTAAAAACTAATCCTAATTAAGGAACAGTGCGCGATTTTAATACATACAGAATTAAGACAGGAAACGATAAATTCATGAATATTCACTACCGTTTGTTTGATGAAGAATGCAACTTGTAACCAGTATTATTTTAAGATTTGGCTACGTAATTGCGCTGAATGTTTTATCTTGTGTTCAAACTTTAAACAAAAGTGCCTCATTTTAAGTTGGTTAAATCAGTTTTCATACGTGTTATTGTTTTTTATTTCATAATCGAGGCCCTTAACATATATTCCCTGAAGACAAAAAATATACAAAAAAATCTAATCACTTGGAGAATTTAAAATAGTAATTTGAGGAATCTATTAACAGCGTGTCTAAAATTAATGAATATACAGCTTTTATAATACAATACAGTTTTAGGTATGTTATTACAAATGTTCTATATGTCCACCAGCAGCAGCACGAACAACATTCAGACGATAGCTAAATTCCTAATAAACCTTACACAACGTATCTGCGTTCACAGACCTTATTGCGACAGTTATTCTGTTCTTTAGTTCTTCGATGTCATGTGTTAGAGGGGGAACAAACACTTTTTCCTTCACATATCCCCACAAGAAAAAGTCGCATGGGGTCAAGTCTGGTGATCTTGGAGGCCAAGAATGAAGGGCATTGTCTCGAGGTCCCGTGCGCCCTATCCAGGGGTGGGACAGAGTGTTGTTGAGAACCTGCCGTACATTGTTGTGCCAGTGAGGCGGAGCTCCATCCTGTTGGAAAATTAACCTAAAACTTTAAGATTTTGTGAGTATTCTGCAATAAATATTATTTTTGTAGTACATTTTTAGCAATAGATATTGAGTTTTAAAATCAGGTCATTCATTTTGATACACACTGTATAACTAATTATCTAAATTTTTCTTTAATAAAATACGACATAAGCAATTCAAATATAGAAATAAAACATCACTTTAAAACTTTTTTAATGGAATATTAATTTAGGAAATTACATAGTTTCATAATTAATAAGGAATTCACTCCCATCAATAAGATTTCATATACAGCTCTTATCATGTGGGCCTAATTTCAAGACAGTCTTAATCACTTATTTAAATTTCTATAATGTCTCATAGGAAGACAAATTTGAATTTTAATGAAAATTTTAATACTTTTTAAAATTATTCCAATCGCAAACCAATTGTTCCACAATGATACGAGGGATGTAAATGCTGCTTCTACTTTGTTCTAGATTTAAACATACGTATAGAGATTTCGTTTATATTAATTTACATAAACATTCAACAGAAATGTTTTCGTACGTAAATTAATTCTCAAAGTGTTAAAGTTTATCTCAACTTGAGTAACGCTCTGACACGGCCAAGTTCTGTTAATGCACAAACTTCGACAATCTAAACCATGTTGTCCTTCGAGGTACTTCCACGAACTTAAATTGTCTTACAAGTTTTCTTTGTGAATTATTGCCCGCTTCTAGTCTGCTTTTGTTTGGGACCATAAATAATGGTTTCTTTTAACGTACTACTATAGACCGTTGCCAACTTTAACTATACAGGAATACAAACCAATTTTAGATCTGCACAGCGTACAGAACTAATTATTGGACACAGTTTGAAAGAAAACGAATTTAGAAGCCACAATCAGTTAATTGTATGAGAAACATTTCGCGGACAAAATCACGTCAAATAAGGCCAAGCTGCGCGATCATTTTTCTTTTTAATTTTTTGATAAGTCCATTTTTTATTTTATTATTTTGTCCGTTCTCACAGGCCACTGGCATTTACGAGGATCTTATCAAACAAAAAAGGAGGAGTATTGCTACACTTTCAGAATAAATTAATGAATTTATTTCTTAAAAAATATGCAACCAATATCTACATTATTGTAATCTCAAAAATGGTATGCTTCGAAAATCGATTTTTAAAATAGGATGGCTTATGACAATTATTTTAAAACATCGCTACATTAAGAATAAATTACTGAATTTATTTCTTAAAAAATATTCAATCAATATCTACATTACTTTAATCTTAAAAAATGGTATGCCTCGAAAATTTATTTTAAAAATAAGATGACAAAACGTACCGTGTTTTGTGTACATACAAGGTTCACAAAGGTGACAAAAAATGCTACTCGTAGGGAGAATTTGATTCTGGACTTTCCGTAGTTAAGCTTTAACTCCAACACGCGGAAATATCCCATAAAACCCGACGTAATATATAAGTAGCCTGACAGAAAAAGCCAAATCCTTTTTCAATTCTGTATTGAGAATATATAAACCACATCTGTTGGAAAAGAGCAGTAGTAAACTCAAACAACGACAACAATGTTGTTACAACTAAACAAAGTAGAAGCGCCAGCTACATTTTGATAATCGTGTAAAAGACTAATTGAGTCATTAATAACCTAAACACAAACGCAGCCAGTAAATCAATACATGTCGGTAAATGAAGTTATTGAGAGACTGGCGTGGTTTAATGAGCTGTCCTACGGGTTATTGGACAATACAATATTGACTCCGGTCTGGTGTTGCTGTAATATTGTGGTCAATGGCCTGCAATATTCTGCCGCTTTCAACAGGCTAATGCGTTCTGTCCGGTAGTTCTTGTATACAGATGTCGTTTTAGTTTGTATTCCATTCTACTTATAAAACATGTGTTCTGTCCGGTAGTTCTTGTATACAGATGTCGTTTTAGTTTGTATTCCATTCTACTTATAAAACATGTGTTCTGTCCGGTAGTTCTTGTATACAGATGTCGTTTTAGTTTGTATTCCATTCTACGTATAAAACATGTGTTCTGTCCGGTAGTTCTTTTATACAGATATCGTTTTAGTTTGTATTCCATTCTACGTATAAAACATGCGTCCTGTCCGGTAGTTCTTGTACACAGATATCGTTTAAGTTCGTATTCCATTCTACGTATAAAACATGCGTTCTGCCCAGTAGTTCTTGTACACAGATGTCGTTTTAGTTTGTATTCCATTCTACGTATAAAACATGCGTTCTGTCCGGTAGTTCTTGTATACAGATGTCGTTTTAGTTTGTATTCCATTCTACGTATAAAACATGCGTCCTGTCCAGTAGTTCTTGTACACAGATGTCGTTTTAGTTTGTATTCCATTCTACGTATAAAACATGCGTTCTGTCCGGTAGTTCTTGTATACAGATGTCGTTTTAGTTTGTATTCCATTCTACGTATAAAACATGCGTCCTGTCCGGTAGTTCTTGTACACAGATGTTTTAGTTCGTATTCCATTCTACGTATAAAACATGCGTCTTGTCCGGTAGTTCTTGTACAAGATGTCGTTTTAGTTTGTATTCCATTCTACGTATAAAACATGCGTCCTGTCCGGTAGTTCTTGTATACAGATGTCGTTTTAGTTTGTATTCCATTCTACGTATAAAATATGTGTTCTGTCCGGTAGTTCTTTTATACAGATAACGTTTTAGTTTGTATTCCATTCTACGTATAAAACATGCGTCATGTCCGGTAGTTCTTGTACACAGATGTCGTTTTAGTTTGTATTCCATTCTACGTATAAAACATGCGTTCTGTCCGGTAGTTCTTTTTTTGGTCTTTGGATAGCAGTTTGAATCTAACGTATTTTACTAGTGCAATTTATTTTACTGTATTTACTTTGTTATTGGTGCTCAGGTGTATTTAGACTATATTTATATCATCAATTGGACCAGAGTGAGTGCATCTACCTATTAGTTCTTAAATTCTGTTGTTTAATCTTTGCATAATTCAATTAATTTTTCAACCCTAATTCACTTACCGTTGTTAGTGTAAACGATCTCCAGCTGTCATCATCACTCAGCAAGTCATAGACGCTCAATTTCAATCAACTGAATCCCAATAGCTTGGCATGTTATTTATGCATGTAGCCTGTATATTTTAATTCGCTTCGCTTCGCTTAGTATTTACAAAACCTCATTACTGTTGTCATCTGTCAATAACACTTGTCTTTGATCATTGCTATACGTCATACATAGAGTAATCTGCGAAACTTTTTTTTTGCCACAGCCTTCTGGATCATCTACCATCCACTCTGTTTCTACAAGCTGTACTATAAGAAACCCTTCTACTCCGATCAATTCATCTGGCTGTCGGTTCGAGTTGACTGTTTACTCGGGGTGAACTGAGTAGCCCTGATTTAAACAATATCTACAAATATGGATTCGGAATCGAAGTCAACATGCGTTCCTTGTTGTAGAAAAGTTATAAATACCGATGAAGGACTCCAATGTGATGGCCCCTGTGATCGGTGGTTTCATCGTACTTGCGTTGGGATTTCTAAGACTGAGTATCTGAAAATTGCAAGCGATAATTCAGTTAAATGGTTTTGTACACGCGTGGATTGTGTTACCGCTCCGTCTGTGTCTAGTTTGAATACAATTCTTTCAGTACTTGCTCAAAAGATCGACGACCTTTCAGCCAAAGTTGACCGCCTCAACGATTTACCGGAAAATGTTAAAATTATCCAGGATGATGTCAAGGCTATCCATGACAAATTTGAACAACTTGAGCCTCGTATTGAGCGTCTTGAACACAGAGTCTCAGATATTGAGAGTAGAGTCGATGCAAGACAGGCTGGCGGTGGTGGTTTTGAGGAAACCCTGATGGAGATCAATGATCGTAATAAACGTCTGTGTAATGTAATTCTTTACGGCATTGCTGAAAGCTCCCAATCAAACACTGAATCTAAAAGAAAAACACGACAAACAGCAAATTAAACAGCTTTTGTCTGAAGTTTACCAGGAAGCTAACCTTGAATCTATTAAATTCTTTAGAATTGGAGTATATAAGAAAAATAATTCCAGGCCGATAAAAGTCATTTTCCCTGATGCTGACCAAGCTCGAATTTTCGCCAAACGTTTCTCGGACAAATATGCAAATGGTGATGGTGGTATCAGCATGTCTAGAGATCGCACAGTTAAAGAGCGAAATCATCTTCAGAAACTCAGAGCAGACCTTGAAGCGAGGAGGAATGCTGGCGAGAATGACCTGACTATAAGGTACATTAATGGAGTTCCCTCTATTTCCAAGTTGAAATCAAAAAACGCTTAGACTCCAACGGTCAAAAGAAAATCAGTGTGTTTTTTCAAAACGTCAATGGACTGAGATCTAAAACTTGTAACCCTGCGCCAATCTCTTAGCCATTCCGTATATGATGTGATTGTATTGGTGGAGACCAACCTTACAGGGGATATAAGTAATGTTGAACTTGGTTTCTTCAATTACAGGGTGTATAGATGTGATAGGACCTCTCTATCGAGCCAGAAAACCAGTGGTGGTGGGGTGATTGTGGCAATGCGGGACCGGTTTGATTCCTGGGAACTCTCTCAGTCTTCTCTTAACATTGAATGTGTCTTTGCAGCCATGAAGCTAAAGAATTCTATTCTTGTCCTTGGTGGTGTATATCTGCCTCCTAATCAGAACTCTACCCAATACATGGAATTTGCATCTATTCTGGAGGAACTGTCAATTACCGTTCAAGACATACACCCATTATTGATTATTGGAGATTTTAACTTGCCGAACGTGGACTGGTCCAGTCTCTTTACCCACCTCAACACATCAGCCCAACGTATTTATGATGTTATGAATTTCCTTGATCTTAAGCAGTACAATAATATCTACAATGATCGAGGTGTCCTTCTGGATTTGGTCTTTTCTTCTGTGAACTTGCGAGTCCTGAATGCCTCAGACCCTCTTCTTCCTGTGGAATGTCACCATCCTGCGCTGGAAATGGACCTGGATATTAATACTTCAGAAAACCTCTACTATAGTGCATTTGTTTCCCAATCTAAGGAAATGTGATCTAGCCCATGTGTTTGACTGGGTTCAGCGTCTGAACTATCCTGTGTTCGATAACAGTGTTCCTGTCGAAGACTTATTTTCAGAATTTTGTTTCCAACTTAGCTGCAATATCAGGAGCGCATGTCCATCTAAATACGTTGGTAAACGAGCCTTTCCTGTTTGGTTCTCCCCTGAACTAAAAGCTGTGATCATCAGGAAGAAGATACTTCATAGGCGCTACAAACAAACTCTTGATAACCGTCTTTATTATCAATTCTGTGGTGTTCGTGCAGCATGTAGTAGACTAACGAGGGAATGCTACTCAACATATATTCAGTCCATTGACTCATCTCTGAAGAGTAACGTTCGAGTCTTCTGGAGTTTTGTCAATTCTTCCAAGAGGACTCCATCACTTCCTTCTCGATTGCAGCTCGATCATGAATTTGCTGAAAATCCTCAAGACATCTCTAACATGTTCGCCAAGTTTTTTTCCTCTGTGTACAAGGCTCCATCTTCATCTCCACCTATATATGACCTCAAGGCATGTACCACTCTCTCTTCCTGCTGTGTAACCTGTGCTGAGGTGGAGGGTGTACTGAATTCGCTTGATGTGAACAAGGGAGCTGGCCCTGACGACATCTCTCCATTGATTATGAAATTCTGCAGTAGCGTTTTATCTCCTCACCTTACCTTATACTTCAACATGCTCATGGCTGCCGGAATCTTTCCCTCTAATCTCAAATTGGGTTATATAGTACCTATCTTCAAGTCTGGTTCTCCCGCTGACGTCAAGAATTATCGCCCGGTAGTTATTCAGTCATCAATTGCCAAGATCTTTGAATCCCTGGTTCTGAAGAGGTTGTCATTCCATCTGAAGGGTGTTATCTGTGCTGAACAACATGGCTTTATGAAAGGACGCTCGACTACTACTAATCTACTAACCTTCCAAGATCACATTCTCACTGCCTTCTCAGAATCTCATCAGGTGGACTCCATATACACAGACTTCTCTAAAGCTTTCGATCGTGTAAGCCATGAACACCTGGTGGCCAAGCTTGAAGCTATTGGACTCAGTGGAAGCCTCTTGATGTGGTTGAAGAGCTACCTTCGGGATCGTTCTCTTCGGGTTCGGGTTGCTGGCTGTTTGTCGAAGCCTTTCTCTGCTATATCAGGTGTGCCTCAGGGATCGCTGTTGGGCCCTGTTCTCTTCTCAATATTTATCAATGACTTAGTCCAGTACACCCAAGGATCAAAAGTTTTACTCTTCGCCGATGATGCTAAATTCTTCAGAACAATAAAAACCTTCAACGATTGCCAGGCTTTACAGAACAGTATTGATCTGTTGATGAAGTGGTGTTATGATAATGACATGTCATTAAATATTTCCAAATGCTCTTGTATTCCATTCTACTTATAAAACATGTGTTCTGTCCGGTAGTTCTTGTATACAGATGTCGTTTTAGTTTGTATTCCATTCTACGTATAAAACATGTGTTCTGTCCGGTAGTTCTTTTATACAGATATCGTTTTAGTTTGTATTCCATTCTACGTATAAAAACATGCGTCCTGTCCGGTAGTTCTTGTACACAGATGTCGTTTAAGTTCGTATTCCATTCTACGTATAAAACATGCGTTCTGCCCAGTAGTTCTTGTACACGGATGTCGTTTTAGTTTGTATTCCATTCTACGTATAAAACATGCGTTCTGTCCGGTAGTTCTTGTATACAGATGTCGTTTTAGTTTGTATTCCATTCTACGTATAAAACATGCGTCCTGTCCGGTAGTTCTTGTACACAGATGTCGTTTTAGTTTGTATTCCATTCTACGTATAAAACATGCGTCCTGTCCGGTAGTTCTTGTACACAGATGTTTTAGTTCGTATTCCATTCTACGTATAAAACATGCGTCTTGTCCGGTAGTTCTTGTACAAGATGTCGTTTTAGTTTGTATTCCATTCTACGTATAAAACATGCGTCCTGTCCGGTAGTTCTTGTATACAGATGTCGTTTTAGTTTGTATTCCATTCTACGTATAAAATATGTGTTCTGTCCGGTAGTTCTTTTATACAGATATCGTTTTAGTTTGTATTCCATTCTACGTATAAAACATGCGTTCTGTCCGGTAGTTCTTGTATACAGATGTCGTTTTAGTTTGTATTCCATTCTACGTATAAAACATGCGTTCTGTCCGGTAGTTCTTGTATACAGATGTCGTTTTAGTTTGTATTCCATTCTACGTATAAAACATGCGTCCTGTCCGGTAGTTCTTGTACACAGATGTCGTTTTAGTTCGTATTCCATTCTACGTATAAAACATGCGTCCTGTCCGGTAGTTCTTGTACAAGATGTCGTTTTAGTTTGTATTCCATTCTACGTATAAAACATGCGTCCTGTCCGGTAGTTTCTTGTATACAGATGTCGTTTTAGTTTGTATTCCATTCTACGTATAAAACATGCGTTCTGTCCGGTAGTTCTTGTATACAGATGTCGTTTTAGTTTGTATTCCATTCTACGTATAAAACATGCGTCCTGTCAGGTAGTTCTTGTATACTGATGTCGTTTTAGTTTGTATTCCATTCTACGTATAAAATATGTGTTCTGTCCGGTAGTTCTTTTATACAGATATCGTTTTAGTTTGTATTCCATTCTACGTATAAAACATGCGTCATGTCCGGTAGTTCTTGTATACAGATATCGTTTTAGTTTGTATTCCATTCTACGTATAAAACATGCGTCATGTCCGGTAGTTCTTGTACACAGATGTCGTTTTAGTTTGTATTCCATTCTACGTATAAAATATGTGTTCTGTCCGGTAGTTCTTTTATACAGATATCGTTTTAGTTTGTATTCCATTCTACGTATAAAACATGCGTCCTGTCCGGTAGTTCTTGTACACAGATGTCGTTTTAGTTTGTATTCCATTCTACGTATAAAACATGCGTCATGTCCGGTAGTTCTTGTACACAGATGTCGTTTTAGTTTGTATTCCATTCTACGTATAAAACATGCGTTCTGTCCGGTAGTTCTTGTACACAGATGTCGTTTTAGTTTGTATTCCATTCTACGTATAAAACATGCGTCCTGTCCGGTAGTTCTTGTATACAGATATCGTTTTAGTTTGTATTCCATTCTACGTATAAAACATGCGTCCTGTCCGGTAGTTCTTGTATACAGATATCGTTTTAGTTTGTATTCCATTCTACGTATAAAACATGCGTTCTGTCCGGTAGTTCTTGTATACAGATATCGTTTTAGTTTGTATTCCATTCTACGTATAAAACATGCGTCCTGTCCGGTAGTTCTTGTACACAGATGTCGTTTTAGTTTGTATTCCATTCTACGTATAAAACATGCGTCATGTCCGGTAGTTCTTGTACACAGATGTCGTTTTAGTTTGTATTCCATTTTACGTATAAAACATGCGTTCTGTCCGGTAGTTCTTGTATACAGATGTCGTTTTAGTTTGTATTCCATTCTACGTATAAAACATGCGTCCTGTCCGGTAGTTCTTGTACACAGATGTCGTTTTAGTTCGTATTCCATTCTACGTATAAAACATGCGTCATGTCCGGTAGTTCTTGTACACAGATGTCGTTTTAGTTTGTATTCCATTCTACGTATAAAACATGCGTCCTGTCCGGTAGTTCTTGTACACAGATGTCGTTTTAGTTTGTATTCCATTCTACGTATAAAACATGCGTCCTGTCCGGTAGTTCTTGTACACAGATGTCGTTTTAGTTTGTATTCCATTCTACGTATAAAACATGCGTCCTGTCCGGTAGTTCTTGTACACAGATGTCGTTTTAGTTTGTATTCCATTCTACGTATAAAACATGCGTCCTGTCCGGTAGTTCTTGTACACAGATGTCGTTTTAGTTTGTATTCCATTCTACGTATGAAACATGCGTAGTTTAGAAGATAGAAGAAGAGGATAGAATAGAGGAACATTAAAATTGTAGGTGAGGTATGAATTTGACGTATGACACATTTGCTCATTGTAGACAAAACCTGTTAACTTTTTTCTTAACTGTTTCACTATTACTCAAAATAGATTCATAATGAAACAAATCCATGGATTAAATTGTGTTCAAAGATTGCTATATTTATATTTATTTAAGATTTTCCATTGCTTTATTACGTTTATAGCTATTACGTTATGTCACCATAGTATTTTATTATAAAAACATGTTTATGTTGTTTAACCATTAATACTGGTTGAGGTTATACGTACAGTACATTGTACTGCAGAATGTTCTCGCGTGCAACAAACTACGCTCAGCTTCACTCGTCTGAAACGTGAAGAATAAGCGTATCTCTAGGATGTCTGTTGAGAACTTGGTCAAAGTATCGCGTAGATCTTGAAACCAATAAATTCCAATCGGACAAGGCATTACTAAATGAACACAATCTCGAGCTACCTGCTTTAGTGGCAACATGGATACGGATTTCATATTTGAAATGCCTCTACAGATGAGGGGTGGTTCTGCTATGTTAATTGCTCTGGGACAGGCACCCCCCTCCCACTGGCATGTCCTGAAACTATCTGATGTGCTTGTTTCCATGTTTTGTACATCGATTTCAGTTCTGGTTGTGTTAATGGTTTTTCCAAGAACTATACGTTTTTTATTGAACAATATTTATTAGTAACCTAGCCACTGGAGTAAACTAGAGTAAGAATTTAACGAATACAATTTACGATTGAATGAGTATAATTGCTTTACTTTTTTAACAAACAGTTTATGTAAAATATATCTTTGGTCACGTAATGTATAATTTTATTTACTTTACACTGATCCAATGCACGGTGAGAATATTACAACTCCCGTAGGCATACGACCTCAATTATCAGAAGCAATTATCTACGCTGAATTAACTGCAAGTTTAGTCCGTATTGGGAATTGATCAGCTGAATGTAGACAAGGACGACGGTCGGGCAAGGATAAATTGTGTAATTTAACAGTGTAATGTGTGATTCGACAGTGTAATGTGTGATTCAACAGTGTAATGCGTGGTTCGACAGTGTAATGTGTGATTCAATAGTGTAATGTGTTAATCAACAGCGTAATGTGTGATTCAACAGTGTAATGTGTGATTCAACAGTATAACGTGTGTTTCTCCAGTGTAACATCTGATTCAACAGTGTAATGTGTGATTCGACAGTGTAATGTGTGTTTTAACAGTGTAACGTGTGATTCAACAATGTAATGTGTGATGCGACAGTGTAATGTGTGATTCAACAGTGTAACTTGTGTTTCACCAGTGTAACGTTTGATTCGACAGTGTAATGTGTGATTCGACAGTGTAATGTGTGATTCTACAGTGTAATGTGTGATTCAACAATGTAATGTGAGATTCAACAGTGTAACTTGTGTTTCAACAGTGTAACGTGTGATTCAACAGTGTAATGTGTGATTCGACAGTGTAATGTGTGATTCGCCAGTGTAACGTGTGATACGGCAGTGTAATGTGTTATACGGCAGTTTGTGTGATTCAACAGTGTAATCTGTGATTCGACAGTGTAATGTGTGAATCGACAGTGTAATGTGTGATACGGCAGTTTGTGTGATTCAATAGGGTAATGTGTGATACGACAGTGTAATGTGTGATACAACAATGTTACGTGTGATTCAATAACGGTAGCAGACTAGTAGCTGTTCCTGTTGTCTTAATGGTACATGTACGTTTATTAAGTAACTAGAATATAACAAATATTGAAATTAAAACTAATTGTAATTATTGAAGCACAGTTATATTGACTTTTCTCAAATTAAGAGTCAAGTGCTGCGTGTCTCTGGGGAAGTTTGGGGAAGCGGCGTATTCAAGAGACGTACTGGGGTGGTCGGCCTCCTTCTCCAAACCATCTGACTAATAATAACAGAATCTGACAATCGATAACTAGCTAAAGGCCACCAAGCCAATGTGTTAGTTTTGAACAATCCTGCATTATAACCAGTGCAAGGACGTAGTCAGTGAGGGGTCCAAGGGGTCCGGACCCCCCTCCTAATTTTCAATTAATATTGCAGTAAACGATTATTAATTATTATGTAAATAATGCATTATTGCTGACATGTACTGTTGAAAGTTCTCAGCAAACAAACGTGTCAATAACTTTTAAGGAAAAAAATGTACCGTAGCCTTACTCTCTGTCCACTATGGGAAAATATTAGTCGTCTGGACCCTTTCCCCAAAATTTTTTCCTGGCTACGTTCTTGACCCAGTGTCTGATCAGGAGAGAAAAAAGCCAAATCGAAAGGCATACTTCAAGTACTATCGTTAGTACTATATCAAATAGTTAATTCCACTGATTTCCAGCTTTAAGAACTCAAATACACACGTAAACATCTTTTAAAGGTCGGGACACACATACCAGCACCGTGCCCGCCATACAGTGAAAGAATTGCAGCGCAGTTTTCAACCTACAAGTTCAGACATGTCCGCACCGACACCAGACCGTCGTGGCCACACCGTGCCCGCACCGTCACCTATATGTGGAGTTTAAATTTTGGCGGGCATGGTGCGGTCTACGAGCGGCTTCAGTCATGGATATAGAAAACTTATCGAAGAAGTAAGGAAGTTTCCTGTTTCTTATAATAATCAAGTGAAAAAATATCGGAATGTAGAGTATAGTGAGAAAGTGTGGAAGAAGATTACGGAAAATGAGAAGTTGGAAAGGTATAAATTTGAATAGAGTTTTAAAACATAATTATATGTTGGTTACTATTGCATTCTTCTTTTTAAAACTATTTAAACGTTCTATTTTATTGAATTGTTTAGCATATCCTACTATCTTTACATCCTGCGATCGCGTACAAAATCATATTTATTGTAAAAATATTACATTTTTTACATTTAGAGTAAACTAGTCATATTTTCTTATTGTGCTAAAATCACAACAAATCTGAAAACTATGTTGTACATTAAGTGATTTTAAACAACTAAATTTGAATTATGTAAAAGCTATAAAAAGTTTTAAATTATTAAGAAATAACAAACATGTACTTATTTGCAAAATTCTATTTATCTTGGATGTATTGAAGTAACTTGATCAATTTATTCCGGTATTTTGTATGGGTCATATTTAAAATATTTCTATGACATTTTTTTATTCTTTTCACTAATACAAATTAAAAATTAAAGTATTGTATTTAAAATAAGATTTTTAAGCAATAAAATCCGTATTTTTCAGTATATATTTTACAAATATTTACTATATTTTACAAATTATTATAAAAAGACTTTCAAAATGGCAAACTCTGGTCTCACACTATAAGCTCTTGGGTTTAATAAATAAAATACCAAATATACTGTTTATAGTGTATTTTACCAAAATTCACTGCAATGAAAACACAATGAACAAGAAGAATAGGGATAAAAAATACAGGGTGTCCCATGAACCGAGCCCGCACCGACACTTGGCCGACTCCGTGTCGGGCACGGTGCGGTATGTGTGTCCCCGACCTTAAGTGGTAAACTTTCATAAGTAGGTTCAGCAGAGAGGACATACAGGACTTCAGGATTTCAGACATACGCCTATAGGTTATAAAAGGTATAACACAGCGTCTCGAGGATTGGAATATATCCTCTTCGTCAGGTGGAGTCCCGAGCACAAATCTTGCATCCTGTGCGGTCATAACGCCTGGAATGGACTGGGTATGTTTGACCCCTTTTCTTTCCCTTCTTTACTATTTTCTATTCTTTATTTTTCTACACATTAACATCCCCCCACCTGACAAGAGGATATATTCCAATCCTCGAAACGTTGTTTTATAGCTTTTATAACTTACAGCGATAGGAAATGTCCGAAATCCTGTTATCCTTTCTTCTCTCCTACTAAAATTTTAACCACGAATAACGAAGTTACAATTTCTCGCAGTCAGTGTAACATTTAGGTTCACTCTGTATAAAACTTAATTGATAAAATGATCTCGGGTTAATACTTTTCGCTTTATTTGGACCTTTTGTATACTTACTTTTATCGCTTACAAATTACAAGTGTATTTCTAATAAAAGCCATCAGTGCTTCAAGACAAGAAGCAAGGACATTAAAATGTAAATTAAGGCCATTTTGAATGTTAAGTTGAACCGCTAAATTGATTTTTATGGGGTAAAATAAATTTTAACTACATAAATAAATAAATATATACATGTTTTCTATTCGTACGTAACTCGGATATCAATTAAAAAAGCATTAAGTATGTCAACTTTAGGTAGGCATTTAACACGTTCCATAAAGAAATTACTATTTATCAAAATTCTCTGTCTTTCATGGAAATCTTTAAATTAAAGTATGGCAATCTGCAATTAATCAACAGCAACACTCTAGACAAGTGCCCACTCACAAGAAATAATGCTGGATGCGGAGACACTTGTTATAATTGCATACCTTGTTATTGTTACATCAAGCATCCGACTGCGCCATTTCCCGCTACCTTCGCTCCGAGAGCCTCTCAATGTTATTGCAAGCTGTTGACCGTTGTAGATTGCACAATCGGCAGTGTCACAACCTCATATCAGAGTCTCTCAATGTCAATGCAAATTGCACAATCGTCAGTGTCACAACCGCATATTAGAGCCTCTCAGTGTTATTGCAAGCTGTTGACCATTGTAGATTGCACAATCGTCAGTGTCACAACCACATATTAGAGCCTCTCAATACTATTGCAAGCTGTTGACCATTGTAGATTGCACAATCGTTAGTGTCACAACCACATATTAAAGCGTCTCAATGTTATTGCAAGCTGTTGACCATTGTAGATTGCACAATCGTCAGTGTCACAACCACATATTAGAGCTTCTCAATGTTATTGCAAGCTGTTGACCATTGTAGATTGCACAATCGTCAGTGCCACAACCACATATTAGAGCCTCTCAATGTTATTGCAAGCTGTTGACCATTGTAGATTGCACAATCGTCAGTGCCACAACCACATATTAGAGCCTCTCAATGTTATTGCAAGCTGTTGACCATTGTAGATTGCACAATCGTCAGTACCACAACCATATATTAGAGCCTCTCAATGTTATTGCAAGCTGTTGACCATTGTAGATTGCACAATCGTCAGTGCCACAACCACATGTTAGAGCCAACCACTCATCTGTGAGGGGCCACTTGGTGCAATATGCGGACGACACCAGTGTACTTATTCAAGCTGACACAGCTCAATCTCTTTCCACCGAGCTGGCTTTTTCACTCAAGAGTCTTAGTTCTTGGTTTTCTGCTAACTATTTATTTCTCAATCCTGAAAAAACCTCAATAGTTCACTTTAGACCCCACAAGAATGAGAGTGCGTTAGTTACTCTCCTTGACAATATACCTATCGAGCATTCTTCTACGGTCTGCTTCCTGGGACTCCCGCATTGATTCCAGATTTGATTGGTCAAATCACATCAGTCATGTCTGTCAAAGACTTGGTGCCAGCATCTACTCTTTAAGGTACCTAACAAGTTTTCTGTCTAGAGATACCGTTAGGCTAGTGTACTTTGGTTACTTTGTGCCCATTTTAACATATGGATTGATTTTCTGGGGGACGGCTTCAGGCGGGTTGATCGGTAGGGTTTTCAAACTGCAGAAGAGGGCTGTTCGACTGATGTGTGGTCTGGGTCATCGTGAGAGCTGTCGGGAGGTTTTCCCTAGGGAAAGCATAATGACATTGCCATCACTTTATATATATTCGGTTGCCACATATACATTTAAGAACCTTCAATCCTTCCCATCATTTAACCACGTGTATTCTACAAGAAAACAGAGATGCTCTAATCATTCCGCAACACCATAAAAACACATTTAAAAAATCAATGTCATATATGGGCCCTAAAATCTTTAATGCTTTGCCTTCTAGTATCACAGCGTGCGAGACTGAGACGTCTTTTAAAAACAACTTAAAAAAATACCTAATAAGACAAGCATTCTACTCCATTAACGAACTGGTGAGCGGTGCTCCAGCCTAGTGGACGATATAGATAAGATAGGTTGTAGTTTAAGTTGTAATATTTTATGTTTTAAACTATTTTTAACTGTTATGTAAATGTGTGATGTTGTATTCTTCTGTTTAGTATTAATCGGTTTTATAATCTCTGACCATGTTCCATGCATGTCTCATGTCAATGAACAATAAAGAATTTGATTTGATTTGATTTGATTTGAGAGCCTCTCAATGTTATTGCAAGCTGTTGACCATTGTAGATTGCACAATCGTCAGTGCCACAACCACATGTTAGAGCCTCTCAATGTTATTGCAAGCTGTTGACCATTGTAGATTGCACAATCGTCAGTGCCACAACCACATGTTAGAGCCTCTCAATGTTATTGCAAGCTGTTCACCATTGTAGATTGCACAATCGTCAGTGCCACAACCACATGTTAGAGCCTCTCAATGTTATTGCAAGCTGTTGACCATTGTAGATTGCACATTCGTCAGTGCCACAACCACATGTTAGAGCCTCTCAATGTTATTGCAAGCTGTTGACCATTGTAGATTGCACAATCGTCAGTGCCACAACCACATGTTAGAGCCTCTCAATGTTATTGCAAGCTGTTGACCATTGTAGATTACACAATCGTCAGTGCCACAATCACATATTAGAGCCTCTCAATGTTATTGCAAGCTGTTGACCATTGTAGATTGCACAATCGTCAGTGTCACAACCACATATTAGAGCCTCTCAATGTTATTGCAAGCTGTTGACCATTCTAGATTGCACAATCGTCAGTGCCACAATCACATATTAGAGCCTCTCAATGTTATTGCAAGCTGTTGACCATTCTAGATTGCACAATCGTCAGTGCCACAATCACATACTAGAGCCTCTCAATGTTATTGCAAGCTGTTGACCATTCTAGATTGCACAATCGTCAGTGTCACAACCACATATTAGAGCCTCTCAATGTTATTGCAAGCTGTTGACCATTGTAGATTGCACAATCGTCAGTGCCACAACCACATATTATAGCCTCTCAATGTTATTGCAAGCTGTTGACCATTGTAGATTGCACAATCGTCAGTGTCACAACCACATATTAGAGCCCCTCAATGTTCTTGCAAGCTGTTGACTATTATATATTGTAAAATCGTCAGTGCCACAAACCGCATATTAGAGCCTCTCAGTGTTATTGCAAGCTGTTGACCATTGTAGATTGCACAATCGTCAGTGTCACAACCACATATTAGAGCCTCTCAATGTTATTGCAAGCTGTTGACCATTATAGATTGTAAAATCGTCAGTGTCACAACCACATATTAGAGCCCCTCAATGTTATTGCAAGCTGTTGACTATTGCAGATTGCACAATCGTCAGTGTCACAGCCACATATTAGAGCCTCTCAATGTTATTGCAAACTGTTGACTATTATAGATTGTAAAATCGTCAGTGCCAAACCGCATGTTAGAGCCCCTCAATGTTATTGCAAACTGTTGACTATTGTAGATTGCACAATCGCCAGTGTCACAACCACATATTAGAGCCTCTCAATGTTATTGCAAAACTGTTGACTATTATAGATTGTAAAATCGTCAGTGCCACAACCGCATATTAGAGCCCCTCAATATTATTGCAAGCTGTTGACTAATGCAGATTGCGCAATCGTCAGTCAAATCAAATCAAATCAAATTCTTTACTGTTCATTGACATGATACATGCATGGAACATTGTCAGATATTATAGAACCGATTAATACTAGACAGAACAAAATCACACATTTAAATATCAGTTAAAACAGTTTTAAAATATAAAATAGTACAACTTAAACTACAAACAATCTAATTAATATCGTCCACTAGGCTGGAGCACCGCTCACCAGTTCGTTAATGGAATAGAATGCTTGTCTGATTAGGTATTTTTTTAAGTTGTTTTTAAAAGACGTCTCAGTCTCGCATGCTGTGATACTAGAAGGCAAAGCATTAAAGATTTTAGGGCCCATATATGACATTGATTTTTTAAATGTGTTATTATGGTGTTGCGGAATGATTAGAGGCATCTCTGTTTCTTGTAGAATACACGTGGTTAAATGATGGGAAGGATTGAAGGTTCTTAAATGTAAATGTGGCAACCGAATATATATAAAGTGATGGCAATGTCATTAGGCGTTCCCTAGGGAAAACCTCCCGACAGCTCTCACGATGACCCAGACCACACATCAGTCGAACAGCCTTCTTCTGCAGTTTGAAAACCCTACTGATCAACCTACCTGAAGCCGTCCCCCAGAAAATCAATCCATATGTTAAAATGGGCACAAAGTAACCAAAGTACACCAGCCTAACGGTATCTCTAGACAGAAAACTTGTTAGGTACCTTAAAGAGTAAATGCTGGCACCAAGTCTTTGACAGACATGACTGATGTGATTTGACCAATCAAATCTGGAATCAATGTGGAGTCCCAGGAAGCAGGACCGTTGAAGAATGCTCGATAGGTATATTGTCAAGGAGAGTAACTAACGCACTCTCATTCTTGTGGGGTCTAAAGTGGACTATTGAGGTTTTTTCAGGATTGAGAAATAAATAGTTAGCAGAAAACCAAGAACTAAGACTCTTGAGTGAAAAAGCAAGCTCGGTGGAAAGAGATTGAGCTGTGTCAGCCTGAATAAGTACACTGGTGTCGTCCGCATATTGCACCAAGTGGCCCCTCACAGATGAGTTAAGGTCATTCACGTATATATTAAATAAAAGAGGGCCAAGAATTGAGCCTTGCGGCACACCAACCTTGACCGGTAAGAGAGCAGACCTACCCCTACCCCCTTTGTTGGTGATCTCAACAAACTGAGAGCGACCAGAAAGATAGGAACGAAACCACTATAGAGGGATGCCTCTAAACACCGTACATTTCCATCTTGTCCAGGAGACGTTGGTGATTGACGGTGTCAAAGGCACGGGAAAGATCACAAAAAATGCCCGCAGTCTCACTGCCAGAGTCAACAGAAGAGAAGGCGGTATTAAGGAAATCATTTATCGCGTGAGTGGTTGATTTATCTTTAAGAAACCCGAATTGTGAAGGAGATAGTAAGGAATTTTCGTTAAGAAAATTAATCATTCTATTGTGAATTAATCGTTCAAATACTTTGCTCAACGTGGGAAGAATTGAGATGGTTAACTGAGGTTCTATCTCCCTTCTTAAAGACAGGAATGACCTTGGCGGATTTTAACGCAGAAGGAAAAGAGTCCTTGGTTAATAGAATTATTAAACAGGACAGTTAAGGGACACGAGAGTGAATCTGCAACCCTCCTGACAATGGATGGAGACATATCAAATACATCAGAAGAGGAGCTGGCCTTGAGACCCTTAGTCACACTCAACACTTCACTGTACGAGGCAGGAGCAAAAAAAATTGCTCGATGAACATGGAGAGCTGGGCAACCCCGAATCAGTTGATGTTATTTTGCTCTGAAGGTCCAACTGATTACAAGCGTTAACGAAATGAGAATTAAACCTTGCAGCTATCAAACTAGGTTCTGAGACCAAAAAGCCATCATCAATCAAACCATTTATGCGTTTGTTACCTTTGCACTTCCCTGAATATTCAGCCACAATCTGCCAAACCGCCTTTCCTGTATTGTCACTATTCTCAATATGAGACCTAGCCACAATGCTCTTCTCCGATTGGATAAGCTTTCGATACTCGGATTTTCTTTTATTATACAACTTGCGATGGAAAGCCGATGGATAATCGCGCTGGAGCAAATATAGATCCTTCAACGCCTCCCTCGCTCTGACGACCCCAACAGTGAGCCATTTAGGACGTACTCTACGTTCGGCCTTGCGAGTGACAAGGGGAAATGCTAAATTAAAGATATGTACAAGAACATCCATAAAAGAAGAAAATTGGACCTCAATATCCTCCCTATCATCATTGAATACATGTTTGTTCCAGTTAAACCTGTTGCAAAAGACTAGAAAATCTATCAACGTTTATTGAGGAGAACCTTCTCGCTTTTACCATCTTCGGCCCGCTACCAGTCGAACCAGAGGTGTCTGAGACGGAGAACAACTGGGCTTCGTGGTCCGATAAGGCTGTCACAACGTCGTACATAAGGGATTGTCCAAATTATTACAAGGCTTGATTTTATGTACAGTCAGTCCTTTACAATTGGACCTTAAAACTAATTTTAAAGCGGTATATATCGCCGATCGTAATTTCCCATTTACTCGCTAGCGAGGTAACGACGCATTATATTCATTTTAGGTCCTTGAAATTTTCACCAATTCAAGCTTCAAATTTAAAAAATTGCCTTCAGTGCAATAATATTCCGAAAAAAACGTAATACCTTATATTGTTATACAGATATTTATTTTAATCTTTCAAGAACTTTTAGTCTGGACTATGTTAAGCAATACTTCTGTTATATATACCATCGACGTACAGAAGGAGCATAATTTTTATTGTACATAACATAAAGAAGTTCTAAGTAAAGGTATTGCTCATGTAATGAAAGGCCTAACTTAGGCTTCTTGTTTCTATTTCAATTTAATTCTGGGCTCAAATTTTTAACAACATATTATTACATTGTAACAGTAGTTATTCTTATTCTTTCAAATACAGTAAAAATGTACAAATGTGACTACCATAACAGACAATCTGGTACAACCTAACAAGTTAGGTGTTATCAACTGAAGACTTAAGAGTTATAAGATACAAATAGACCAAAGAAACTAATAACTAATCTTTATCCACTCCAAAATTAAGTAGTACCTAGCCCGTCTGGAGAAGTATAGGCTACAACTAGGGCATGGTTACTATACCTTTTTATTCACATCTAACCTAATTATAACTTTTAAAAACTTACGCATTATCAACAACTACTTTTTATTCACTTTACCCACCACAGTGAGGCAATAAATTTTGGGTTCGGTTTGGAAAATATTTTTTGTAATAAGCTCATTACACAGAATTTTAAGATAACTTCCCTCATTATATTAAATGTAGAAATGAGACATTTCGATCACCTTTGTGAAATTACCAGAATTTAAAGTATGCAATGTTGTAATCAAGTTCAAAGAAAAATGGCTGAAAAATTTGGCAGTTTTTGCAGTCTGTATCGGCTTGAGTGTCAAGAATTGATTTTTTTTTTCGTATATAAATAATTAATTTTGCTAAGAAAAATTATATTATTTTATTAAATCGTATCTAATTAAAACATATAAAATCCATAAATTATAAATAATTAAGGAACATGTCACTCCCTGAAAGCTAAAAAAACATTTATATAGGCTACTGTAAACATTTCACATTCAGTTGTTTTTTATTTGACCTGATTACACAATAAGCCTAATTGCATTCTATAAATACCTGGAATTTCACACTGAGTGATCAAAAATTCTTTTTTTTTTTATATTCAATTAGGTTGTATCCCCCAGGTTACAATCAAATCTGTTTAATTATTTCTGGAAATTTACATCCAAATTAAAAAAACCCTGTCTTATATATGTAGTAGTATTCTTAAAAAGTTGTGTTTTAAGCTACGTTATCTTCCCATAATATATTGGACCTCCCCAAAGTGATATTCTGGATGCCTACTGGAATAGTTTTAAAATTCGTTTAAATATTTTTAATTTTCAGACCCAATTAAAACTTTTTTTATTTCTAGATATCAGTACATTTGTTTCATAGTTCTAGTTACTTCATTCAACACATGGCCCATTGCCACGTCTATTTTTACACAGCCAAGCAACATACCGTATAAAATAACAGATATAAAAATTGGAAGTTTTAAAAAATCACTGTGGGGTTGCTGATAAACAATTATCTAGCAAAAAACTGTCTTTGCAATATTTAAAAATCATACAAATGCAATACAATGTATTTTAAACTGCTTCAGATGTAAAAAGTTGCATTATTATGTCCACACCATATTTGAACTTTTAAAAAGAATTTTTTATAAAAATTAAAAGAGAGTAGGATAAATTTTGGTCCTTATAAAGTTAACTACAATCAACTGAGTAATTTAAATAAGAGAAAAAATATTTATCAGAGATATGTATCAGTATCAAATGTTTACCATAATAAAATTCAGCCTGATAAAACTTTTATAGTTTTAAGAAAATAAGATGCCTTGGGTAATAAAAGGCATACTAGCTTGTATTTCTAACACTCTGATTGGTTTAGTTAGTCTTAAATGATGCTTTTTGACATAAAATGAAATCTTAACATCTGAGAATTTTTAAATATTTTTTGCACACATATTTTTTATTAACTTGTAAATGTACTAACCCGACTAGTAACGTAAAGTTGCAAGTAATAATATGATCTAATAAATCTCTTCAAACAATATGTTATAACATTGTATCGGCTGGGCTTGATAAATTGCATTTGTTTTATGTTCTTGGACCATTGTTTTTGCATGAGCTTCATTTCTACAAGAGTTCTACGATGGTGTATTTCGCTCATGGACTTGGCTGAGTGCAAGGAACTCTTTTTAAATTGGTCATGTGGGTAACAAACCATAATGGTAACAAAAATAAATTTGTAGACAAAACTGACATATGACATCTAAAATGTAACAGTAACACAAGTAGCCTAATTATATCACTAAAAAATATATCATCTGTAGACTTTAAATAATTCATGGAATTACATTTATACAGAGACAAGGATTCTAATCAAAGGTGTATATCCATCCATGGGATTTGGATGAGCGTCATTGAAGCAAACACAACCTTTTTTGTCTGCTGGGGAAATGTACAGATTTCTTTTCTGTACGATTGTCTGTCTGACGATTTGTCCAGTCTATTGTTAAAACTAAGAAGTGCATCTTCCGTGGATTCTCCTTTTGAAAGCAGACTTATTTAGAACTTAGTTTTTCTTTATCAAGAAAAGATACAAGCCTCTTTTGCATTGATTGCTCTATGACTTTTGAAAAAAATTTACTAAAGGCTAATCGGTCCAATTTTATGGATTTGTTTTTTCTTTTAGATAAGAACATCTACACTTTAACTTTAATGTTTCTGGGAAAACACTACTTGTAAGACTTGAATTGATTAAATCAGTTAAGACTGGTACATGTTTTTTTACAATTCTTTTTAAAAATCAACTTTTAAAAAAATCGTATCCTGTTTTTTAAATTTTTAATTAATTTTTATAATTTTTCATGACTAAGTATTTCCATTTCTTCCACAAGTAATATGAAAAATTAAAGTCAGTGGTGAAGGCCCCACCCTGCAGAGTTGGGAATATTGGCTGGACCCATATCAGTATTGGACCACATTGACCAGATAACTATTTAACTTATCTGCTACAAGACTGTGGCTCACTGTTAATTGAGCCTACTCTATTTCCAAACTAATATTACTTTACATTCCTGTTAAACTACTATTGATTAATTTATTCATTAGCTAGCTGGATCACATAACTAGCTGACATTGTTAAACTTATTACTACTATGCATATAAACAAAAAATGTTCATTGAACAAGACAGAGACAGAGAAGAAATCATCTCTGAAGACAAAATTAAGATTAAAAACCTTCAAAACAGTATTGAACTTCTCAAAAAAGACAATGATAAGCTAAAACAAGGACAAGTTCCTAAGTCACTAAAAACTACTGAAACACAAAACTAATGATGAAAAATTAAGCTTAGATTGGCATTACCCTCTGTAATCCTATTTTGACTGAGTTGACTAAAATAAGGAGAAGACAGGAGCACGATGGATGACTCTTTGAAATGCCTACACGAACAATTCGTAATTATATCAAACTCTGCATACAAGGACACAGCCGACAAAAAGATTGTCAGTATATTCACCAGGACACCTCAGAGACAATCCAAGAAGAATTCCCAGGAGTCAGTCAAACCTGGAGCCAAAAACAGAAAAACACAATGCAGACAACTCTAAGGACATCAAGCGATAGAGAAACTGTGCGGGAGGATCTCGACATTGTGTGTTCGGGACCAAGCCAAATCAACCTTACAGCTCCCCCATAACTCTCCAAAGCAAAAACAAAATTTTTAAAGTCCATAGTAAAAATTCCCCCCGCAGCACCGACGGCAACAAGATAAGAAATTTGTTTAGCGTCTCCCTTCAGATTGCCAAAAGCAAATCAAGCTCAATTACCCATGTCTCATCCACCCAGCGAATTGCCAGAGCAGAACAAGACGCAACTAAAAATACACAAGAAATTGACCGGGAACAGTCTCCTGCAGGAAATGCCTTCAAGGTGCACAAAGGACCACCTTGCACTGCAAAAATCCTTCTGCCCGGTGAAAACTTTGAAGACTTTTTCAAATAAGAAATATTAATACCATTTCTTTTTTAGAGCTGGCACATCGAAAAGAAAAAAAACACCATACCCAACCCCAAATAAGCAATACAATATCCATCCTTCACCAGAACACAGATGATAGGGTCTCCAATAAAATAGACTGTCCTTTAACACCCTTCTGGGGGGACAGTTTACAACCAGGACCTAGTTATTATAACAGAAACATGGACAAAGAAAGGAGACAATAAAAAATACAAGGCTAATTGGATATGAGTTAACAGCTGAATACTGTAGGAAACGTCATCTTAAGGGAAGGAGTTGCAATCTTTTGCAAAAGATAATTTGAAACACAACGTTTGACATGGTCGATATGTATAGTCTGTGCGAAGAACTAGTCTGTGAGATTGCAGTAATTAAAGTAAAACTTGGTAAGTCATTGTATGTAACCTTGTTGGAGTTTACAGAAATCAAGGAAACACTGAAATAAGCCTAGAGATACTCTCACAGGTGTTAGAAAGTATTCCTACAGACAAAATTGTAATGATAATGGGGGATATTAATATTGACAGCTTAGTAAAGAAGAATGACTACACCCTAATGAAAGATATATTAAGTGGACATAATATACAGAGGACTAGACCTCCCACCAACACGAATAACATCAACCTCTGCGACCTCAATAGACTGTGTTTGCACTAACATCCAGCCCAAAAGACGTTAACGTAGAGGTAATAAACACAGGAATATCTGATCCATACTGGGCAGGTCTGTACTATAAATTGTGAGAGTAAAAGAACCCCCTTACCTATTAGTGAGCGAAGAAAACATGAGTAATAATAATCTCCTTGAATTAAAGCGGTTTCCTTGGCCAGCAAGATTGGGCGATAATCTATAACACAAATGATGTAGAGGAATCCTACAACAACCTAAACAGGACTATGTCACACGCAATAAATATCCACGTGTCCGCTAATTCGACAAAGAAACAAAAAGCCCAAGCACATTCTAACAGACCAGACCGCAATGCAAAATAAAGAGAGAATTCCTTAAAGCTCAAGAGTATATATAATACTACGGGAAGTGAAAACTATAAAAGAATTGCAGCACAGCTCAAAAAAGAGTATGATCTGAGGCTGAAACAAACTAAGGCGGCAAGATCACATAGATGCAATATCAAAAGCTGATAACAAATCAAAAGCACTATGGCAGATTATAAATTCTGAAAGAAATTCAAAAGAAGAAAAAACCCTACCCTCTTCTCTAGACATTAATGGACAAGAAATCAAAAACCCAAGACTGATTGCAGACCACCTTAACACCTTCTTTACAAATGTTGCCAATGAAACGCTTCAATTGAGTGGACAACTTGACGAACGAAAAGATATTGCCAGCTGAAAACCTGAACATTAATTCCAACCCTAATACTACATCCCACCAATAGACAGGAACTAGCAAAACTCATCCAATCTCTAAAAGCCAAAAAGCTCCGCTGGCTACGACAATATCTCCACAAAAACTTTTGAAAACATGTAAAGAAGAACTGATTGATCCCCTAATGGATATTATCAACAAATCATTCAATTCAGGAATTTTCCCATCTGCACTAAAAATAGCCAAAGTTTATCCAAAAAATACAAGCAGGGACCCACTACTTCAAACAGCCAACTACCGCCCGATATCATTGATACCCACCTTCTCAAAATTAATTGAAAAACTTGTGCTGTCCAGACTCATACACCACCTATCAATTAACCAGCTACTGACACCTGAACATGGTTTCCTGCCAGGCAAATCAACAATAACAGCACTGATAGGTCTAGTGGAGTTTTTGGCCTGACCAATTGGAAGACGGAAACACATCCACTGCCATCTTGCTTGACTATAGTAAAGCTTTCGACTGCCTTAGCCCATGACCATCTATCTCCTATCAAAAATTGACTACTCTTGGGATACAAGGACAAGCTTTTAAACTGGTTCAGAAGTTATCTCACCGGACGAAGACAGATGACTGAGGTGAAGTACACAACCAGGGGTTTAACAACACGCCAAACAACATCAGGGCTGCAAAACCGTCACCCGAGGAGTGCCCCAGGGATCTGTGCTCGGGCCAGTCCTTTTCATTCTGTACACCAATGACTTCCCCCGATACATGGAAAACTACAGCAGCACAGTAATGTATGCTGATGACACTGTGCTCCTACTGAGTAAAAAACAACAAGAAGACCTTGAAATAGCTGCTTATACTGCCGTCAACATGGCAGTACAATACTGTCATGGTAATGACCTTTGTCGGTTGAATGAGAAAAAGACGAAGCAGCTAGTTCTAGGAAGGCATAAAGACACAACTGGAAGACTGCCTGAAGTGGAGGAGAGCAGTACTTCAAAATATCTCGGGGTGGTAATTGATGACACACTGGCATGGACCCAACACATAGACTTTCTTTGCAAAAAGCTCAGTGCGGGACTATATGTAATACGCAGGATGAAAACACATCAGTGACACCGTAACAGCTAAAACTGCCTACTATGCACTCTATGAGACTCATCTCCGATATGGAATAAGTAGTCTGGGGAGGCAGCCACAAGGGGCAATATGCAGCGGGTACTTGTCCATCAAAAAAGAGTCATCCGCATCCTTGCAAATTTACAAGCAAGAGAATCCTGCAGGCAGGCTTTCCAGGACTTGAAGATTCTCACCATAGTTAATCTCTATATCCTGGAGACTGTCACGCAAATACACCTCAAATTCCCTGAGTCTATTGCAACTGGAGCAGACTATCACAACTACAACACCCGCACCACGCCTTGAATTATTGCCTCCCTGTACATCATCTCACATCCACAGAGAAGAAGCCGACATATGCAGGGGCAAAGCTCTGGAATGCCCTCCCAGAAGAACTGAAGAAGACAGAACGACAGCAGTTTGGACGGCAACTGAAGCACTGGCTCCGAGAACACCCTTACTACACCCTCAAGGAATACTTTGAAAGAACTGACGGACTAACAGATTGCTTTTCTGTCTTGTTTTCTTATTTATGTATTGACGCATGTACTATTCTCTAAGATTATGTAACAATAAAGAACAATTATAACCTTCTATGCAAAGTCGTTTTCTTGTTTTAAATTAAAAGACAACCAGTTATATGACTATGTCAAAGGTAAATAGAGAGTCACTTGTTGGGTGAAATCTAGCTGAATAGCATGGGTAGTTTACTAACTGCTATCTGTAGGAAGCTCTTTATAAATAAAAATGTTCAAACGTTATGAATTTGGATTGATTTTGATCATTACTTATTTCTTTCTATCTTCTGTAGATGATCCTCACTCACTAATGACCGAGTCAGATGTTTTGAGATTTTCATTATTTTCTAATGGTTTGGTCAAAATTTATTGAATTGTGCTTCATATTATTATTATGGATTGCTCAATATCGGTCTTCAGCATGAACACAATTGAGGAATGTTATGGGGGGGTGGGGGGGGGGGGGGGTGGGGGGGGGGGGGGGTGGGGGGGGGGGGGGGTGGGGGGGGGGGGGGGTGGGGGGGGGGGGGGGTGGGGGGGGGGGGGTCGTCGGCATTGTTAGATCAAACATTGACGCCTTTTCGTGTGCCTCGGTTGTTCATGTTCTAGCATCGGTTAGAATATAGCTAATGTGTCTTAAAGTACAATGATGTGGTCTAATTTTTCTTTTCACGTTATAAAATAGTAGGCTGTCTGAGCAACTTAGAAGCACTAAACTTTAGAAGTTTTGACACTAAAGTTTTCCTATTGCTTAAGTTGGAAAGTAAAAAGTTGACCGGTTGCCTATAGTAACTCTTTGTTATTTAAATAACCGTCAATATTATAGTTCTCATTGAAGTATTTCATAAAATGTTCTTGGTCAGTTAAACGGTGGAAAAATAAAAAGTTCTGGATTATTGACAATCTAAATATTTAGATTATATAAGATATTATTATACAGTCACGGTTTATTGAATACCAAAGTACACCTCTGATATGGACATAAAGAGGCTTTACAGCCGGCGAGTATGTGTGGTTGTATTGTGTTACTCCCCCGCCCGACATACGTCGACAGTCACGGTTTATTGAATACCAAAGTACACCTCTGATATGGACATAAAGAGGCTTTACAGCCGGTGAGTGTGTGGAGGTGTTGTGTTACTCCCCGCCTGACATACGTCGACAGTTACGGTTTATTGAATACCAAAGTACACTTCTGATATGGGCATAAAGAGGCTTTACAGCCGGCGAGTGTGCGGTGGTGTTGTGTTACTCCCCACCTGACATATGTGGTCGTCTCACGTTTTTCATGATTAATGCTTTATTATGGTTGAAAACTATGGTTGATAATTACCAATCAAAACTTACAGAATTTAAATAAGTAAATTTAAAAACATTATTTGAAACATTTTCAATCGAGTGCTTATATATCGTATATCAAAACTTTGTACCAACCTTTTCTGGTACTATTGCTGAACTAAATACAAACTTTCGAAAACTTAATTATTAACCAAACAGCCGCCATTTTGTTTTCTCATAACTATTTTAAGTTTGGGAACGGCTTGTTTAATACGTTGACCATAAATTTGGTATATAGCCATTGTATTTAATTTGAAACTTTATCCTGTTTTAAGAAATTTACTGTTAACTTACATACATTCATATGGATTTAAAACTATGCATGAGCGCTGTATGCATAAGCAATTACTAAGACTATTATTAGTAGTTCTTTCGTTCTTTGAACTGAAAGATAAATATAACTGGGTGAAGACCATTGGAAGAGCCGCTTACTAAGAGCTAAAAGAATTACGCCAAAAATGAAATCGATATCTTCATTGAAAAAAACATGTGTCTGCTGAATAAAAATTGTTTTTAGAATATTTGTGATTGCCTAAGGGAAGTAAAATATTTTTTCCCTATTAGAATGAGAATTATTTTGAGCACCTGGGTTGCTGGATTTCCAAATTAGCGGGTAATGCCATTACGGCAAGTATTTGTACAGTAAGTGTTTACAAGGTGAGACAATAGAGGTAAGAGTTTCGAGATGTAAGAAAAAAAATTGGAGGTTAAATTAACTGAGTTGAGGAAGGACAGTATATACTTAGCGGTGAGTATAGTTTTTGAATTTCATCTTCGTTGGATAAGACCAACGCCAGCACGCCTGAACGCTGAACGCCGAACGCTGAGTATACAGACTGCACACGTACTTCAGAATGCGTTTTAAAAACGGAAGCGGTCGGTTAATTGCATTTCCGCGGTCTGTCTGTAGAAGATTTTTTAATCGGAACTGGTAAACACATACGAAAAGTGGTTATGTTTAAACAAGTATTTAGCTATTCTGATGCTACTCAATAGCAGGTGAACCACATCACTTATACTACTATAGGAATACTTAGATGCACATCAGTTATAAAAAAAATTGAAAAACTCAAGGAGATTGCATATTACTGAAAAAAAATCGAAGCAGAGGTTTAGTGCTCCAAAATTATTTATGAAATGTGAGGTTTTAAACCGTGTAAGTTTTTAAAATTTAATCTAAAAATAGAGTAAAGTTTACATCAGTTGTGATAAAACATGGTGGGTAAATTACGAAATAATGCACTAAACAGAGCATTTTTTTTGGAAAATGTGCATCCCTTAATTATTTTTATTGATGCAAGATTGAACTAAAGATACCTTTAGTAGGTATGCAAGGTGTTAATAAAAACAAACAGGCGTCTTATTCTTTAATAACTACTAATAAATTTGCGTATGACGTTACATTTGAAACTCCAGAAAATAGAATTTACGGTTGTAGAGCAAAGTGGGTCCTGTTAAACCACCTGGAAGCCAGTGTTCCGTCTCATTGCCCACGCGACGTGGAGGACAACGACTCGAGGATGATTTCTGATCAGTTACAAAATAGGAGGAGTTAGCGGGGAGCTTGCAGATGCAAGATTAGTTATTGCAGAATTTTCAACTTGTCTGATTAGTACATAAATATGGACAGATTGGTGGTGACCGCATTAATCATTGTGACAGCCTTGTTGAAATTACAATTATTGCACATTGGTTCTTTAATCTCTAAAATTAGTCCAGTACATTTGCTTAAATGACACAATGAATACATAATTCGTCCCATAACGTGGACTGTATTGCATTGCATTTGATTGAATCCTTGATATGAATACTAATCTCCCCCCCCAATCCTGTATCTGAGGTGTGAATGAAATGTTTATAAAATAAATATGTAATCCACGTATAAAAATGTGTTTTACTCAAGTTTCCGTATTTGTTTGTGTTTATTTTGTCGTAAATAATGTGGTGTATGTTTTACATTGTTTTTTTTTTTATAAAAGGGTGTATTTTTGTAATATCTGGTTCTGTATAATCTGACAGAAACGTAATTTCGCTGGAGGGGATTCTGTTAAATAACGAACTCTGAGAGGAAATCTCCATCATATCATCTCGTACCGTTCCAAACACACACTGATGACGTCATCTGTCAGCTGCTGCTGTCCATCACAGCATTGTACATTTACTGTTCTTCAATTTCGTTTCTGGTTTTCGGGTTATTGAACTTTAAATATGTTTCTAATCAAATACAGTTGAAGTGCTTCTAGATTTTTCTACTTTCGATTTTACATATAAGCTATAAAGCTATTTTTAGCAAGTGATAAATAAGGCTGTAGAGTATAATGTAATAGTTTTATAGCATTATTAGGTGAAATATGTATATAGTCTTCTTAAATTACTTGTAAATGTCCAGTCTTTGTTTGAGAAGGAATTTCTCTGCTTGCAAAAAAGTTCAGGTCGGCAGTTTTTGGGAAATGCTCACCATGACCGTCGCTGAGATAGTCATTAAATTTAAATTTTGTTTTTTATAGAGTTAATTCGTGTTTTGAAAAATCTTACAGCGGTTCAATAAGGTTTAAACGGTAAAAGCCGTAAGTTTGTGTGTTTGAATATTCGTAACGCTGATTTAATTACGCTGTATTAATGAACAGGTGTGATTTCTTCGTTGTGGATTCTTATAAAAAAGCGATATTTCTATATTATATGATTCATTTACGAAATATTACTTTAAATTTTAAATATGTATGAGAAGAGTAAAAATTCAAATTTGAAACGGTAATAAATTCAAACATTTACATTCTATTTTAGAACTTCTCTTGGTATGAGTGCTATCGTTTCCATATAAATCTGCAGTCAAATAACTTTTTCATTTCGAAGAAATCGTTCATGAATGTAAATGTGTAATTATGATTCAGAAACAATGATACTTTTTATAATATATTATGTTTGTGGGGGGGAGGGGGGGCGGATAGTATTTCCAATTCTAGAGTCCGTGAAATTAATCCCATTCCTACGTTATTAAAGTTCCTATTTGCAAAAGTACACGTAGTATTCCTTCAGGTATTATTTTTATTTAAAAGAACTTCTACGCTTCCATTCGAAACTTTACAAAAGCGTTTATTGTATCTAGTTATGAGATTCGGTGTTATAAAACGAAAGGATTTCATTGCTCGGGCTTGCAAAGTTATTTCCGTTGGCACATCTTTTGAAACTTTACAATGAGTTTTCACAGGAAGAGCTTTCCAGTGTTACTCTCTCTGTAGTGTGTCATGCCTAATACGTTCCATTTACTTTTACATTGTGTTTTAAATCGTCAGTTATGCTTTATTGTAAAGCATCGGTTTGAAAGAGTATCTGTTTTGATTGCAATACTGGATTATTTTGTGGATTGAATTTTACATAATTCAACTTTACTTTACTGCTTTAGATTTAAAAATGAAATGAAGTTTAAACTTCCTTTGTTTGATATTTGTTTTTAACGATGGAATGATTGTGAGGGGAAAACAGGATTTTCCGGACATTTTCCATCGTCCAGTGATCTAAAAAATCAGTAACACTACGTTTCGAGAGCTGCAATATGATCTCTTCTTCAGGTAAATAACTAACCTGACACATCATTACAAAACTAGTTTAAAATAAACAAATCATACCAGAGCGTTGTGACATAACATACTTCCCTGATTGCCATTTACTATTGGCCTCTGGTCAGTCGTAGGCGGTTGGTCGGTGAATGCAGACTTATTGTGACCTGCTGTATTCTGTAATAATTAGTGATCCTTAAATTATACATGTTACAACGCTTTGGTATGATTTGCTTGTTTGAACCTAGTTTTTAATTATGTGTTAGGTTATTTATTTCCCTGAAGAAGAGATCAGATTGCAGATCTTGAAACGTAGTATTACTGTTTTTTTTTTATCACTGAAGGATGGCGAATTTCTAACGTTGAATTGGTTATCTGTGCAAGCTGTAACTGTACCTCGGCGCTCCGCTATACTGCAGTGTGAAATATCACAAATATCACAAATATCCCAAATATACAATAATGCCTAAGTATACTTGGTATTATGTGACAATGTTGTTTCGCCGTGGTGGTACTGCACCGTGACAATAATGTTTGTGTAAGCTTCCAACCTACGCTTTATAATACCTCTGCTATTCATAAAGGCTACTGTAAACCCGGGGATGTATTAATAGTACTGGTTCATACAACCCCTTCGTCACGATGGTATTACACACAGTACAAGGTATTAGAACGTGTGAAACAGTAAGCTTTGTTCTGGGTGGAAAATTAATAATGTTGTGAGAAAATATGTTTCATTATGGTTTTTGATATTTGAAAATTATCTTAAAAAGAAGCTATTATTACTGTATTTTAACCACAGATTAGTTAATACTTTACACGATCATATAGGTTATTCTTTGTTTGAAGTTTATTTTTGACGGTGGAAGGATTGTGAGGGAAACAGGATTTTTTCCGGATATTTGCCATTGTTCAATGAAAGAAAAAATCAGTAACACTATTTTTCGAGACCTGCAATTTGATCTCTTCTTCAGGTAAATTTACTATAGGTTGTTGTATTTTGTGTAATATAAAGGAATACTTAAAAGTTCTGTTTCTTCTACTTAAACTTTATATGTTCTGTAGTGTATCTAATAGATTGACGTATTATTTTTACAGGTGAGATTTTTCGAGGTGTTGTGGCAGCATAAGGTAGTGTGAAATTGTTAAAAATGCATGTACCTAGATACTTACAATTAAATATTTTAATTGGAACCTGTTGATCTCTGTTTGATTGCGAAGTTGAAGACGAATCTTCTACAGGCGCTGGGATATTACACAATGGTACTGTCCTTGCAATTGCAGTATTTTCCCACATGAGTAATTTTCCAAAGTGCTATGTTAATCGTTGCAAACAGAATAAATTATCTCCGAATTTTGAAACACGTTTATTACTGATAAGGTAGCTTTTGGTTTTGAAGTGTTGCATTGTTACATGCATCATTGTACACATCCTTATACAAGTGTAATATTTGATCTCCTGATGAGTCCACACAAGTGTTGGATCACTTTGCTATTATGTTTCTGGTTCACTCACAAACTGTTTCAACAAATAGTTTGTTGGTGCAAGGAAATATTTGTCCTTGTAAACGTAATGCTGGATCTGGTCATTCAACCCCCCTCATCGTTTCGACATCACAGACACCCAGATTACGTAAGGGTTTTTTGGATGTATTATATACTCGTATATCCAACACACAAATACAGCATGGTTGTGTATACATTTTTATCAATAATGTACAAGTTCACCTAGTAGACACAGGATGTGAACTAAACGGCGATGTGGAGAGCGATTTGATGTCATTTATCGCTTCTGAAGCGAGCGACGCGGTGATGTGAACTACGTGAGGAACAAGAGTAGACGTCATCTATCAGGGGGTTAGGAAATGGCCACCATCAATATCGTCAAATTTTATATAAAGTCTGCGATAGCATGTACAAGTTCACCTAGTAGACACAGAATGTGAACTAAACGGCGATGTGGAGAGCGATTTGATGTCATTTATCGCTTCTGAAGCGAGCGACGCGGTGATGTGAACTACGTGAGGAACAAGAGTAGACGTCATCTATCAGGGGGTTAGGAAATGGCCACCATCAATATCGTCAAATCCTTTATTAAAGTCTTGCGATAGCATGTACAAGTTCACCTAGTAGACACAGGATATGAACTAAACGGCGATGTGGAGAGCGATTTGATGTCATTTATCGCTTTTGAAGCGAGCGACGCGGCGATGTGAACTACGTGAGGAACAAGAGTAGACGTCATCTATCAGGGGGTTAGGAAATGGCCACCATCAATATCGTCAATGTTACCGACATCAGTATCACCGATGTTATCGACCACAATTTTGTTTGTTTTTCACGGTTACATAAGATTTCTAAATGTATAGTAATTACTTTTTAGTGTAAAAAACTCTTGTTAGGAAATTTTAGTCTGAAGAATAAATAATATCGGAATATAATTTAGCAAACTATCGGGAATTTCAAAACGGTTCATACATTAAGCAAATTATATGTCGAGTGATGCGACCCTACGCTGCAATCGAGTGGTTGTTATGAACATTATTTTGGTATGAAAATTCTTCGCAGAAACAGGACACAGATAGTTTCATGAATATTAAATCAGAGTAATGTAGATCATTGGTTCTCTACAAAATGTTTAGGTAGACCCCAGAACCTAGAGTTCGATTTTAAAGACCCCTTTCGTAACAACGTTTATACGGAGGTTTGGGAAACACAATGGCTGAGTTCATTTAATTGTTAAAGATATATTTTGACATTTTACAAAATGAGTGTAAAATAATTGTTGTATAAATCGAGGAGTCTACATTACATGAAAGTACAGTTAACATATGCATTGACTAAATGAGTAAAAACGATTTTTTTTGGCAAATAGACATTTTTAAAAAGTAACTTGAAGCTATTTGTATTTCTACAAAATTGTATAAAGAAATGTACTAATAGTGTAAAATATTTAAATTATATTTATTAATAACATTATTTTACTTAGTTTAATAAAACGTTAGTGTAAATTTAAAATGTAGTTGACAAACATTATAATAAAAAACATTAATAATGCATTGCAGCTCATGTAGTCTCTCGTATTTATACTAATGTACCAAATTTAGGAAATTTTTGACTTCATTATGACTTAATGATGAGTTGGACCCATTGCTTGACACTTTGACACGATGGCCTGACTTGAAGCTAAGCTGAATCCGGCTCTTGTTTTTAGACATTTTTCAGATTTAATACACTCTTTAGTAAGTATTTGAAAACAAATAAAACACACGGAAATAAAGGGACCTCTTCAACCCCTGAGTATGTGAAGAAAATCATTAAAAATTCGCCATTATATTATATAATGCATATGTAACAGGAATGCTCATGCAGTTTTATTACCTTTTTTCGTTTGGCCACATGCTGCTCACGAAATGTCTTAACTGTTTCTTCAGTTACGGCAAAAATACTTAATAACTGTGTATCTGACCTTTCACGGACTGACATAGGTTCGCGAACTCCTGGTTTTTTGGCAAACCACCAACCGATTAGATAATCACTAAAGTACTTACATTTTAACATACAGCAAGGCACACAGTACATACAGCTTTTATACTATCTATTTGTTACATAAAACCATCAGATTAAGGACTAAGCAAGTGTTTCCAGGAATATTCTACTATAAAATGTGCTTTAGTAAGATTATTGAAAGAATAATACATAAGGAGCGAGCCAAAAGAACTCCTCAAACAAAACAGTATGACTAATAAACACTCTATAGTAAGTCTAAGTTACTTTCAATTAGCAAATGCCTTAGAGACCTACTTCCCTTAATAATTTTACCAGCGTAATTTTTTAGCATGTTGGGTACTAGTATATAACATTTATACCAATCGAATTTATCGGAGAAGAGAGTTCTAAACATTATTTTGTGATATTAAATACATTTATACTACAGTAAATAGCATTCTAATTCCAATGAAGTGCCCAACTTAGAAGACTAATAGAAGTTACGTAATTGGCAGCATTTTCTGTAAAAACGTCTGTAATTCTGTAATGGAAGCTCTAGCTAGATTCGAGACACTCATTGCTCGCTCTCTGTGAAAGGCCTTTTGAAACGCTTACAATGGACCTTTTAAAACATTCCCCCCACCGCTCCCTTCCCGCTATCTCAAGCTTTTGTAATTTCGTGGCTGTGAAACAAAAGCTGGTCTATTTGGGAATCGATTAATCATTTTTATTGACTGTCCATTCCGGGAAAATTGCATTTGCTTTCCGTGAAACATTATAACAGATTCAAATTACGTAAACATTTGTTATCATGATTAATTTTTCTTATACTAATAAAAAAACCATAAATAGTAATAAGGTATAATTTGTATGTACAGAGCCTGTTTATGCATGCCTTATGTTCTAATATAGAAATATTATGTATAGCTAATCTCATTCCATAATATTACGTTGTATAAACAATGTTCACTCTTGTCCCACAAAGGGAAAATAATCAAAAGCGTATTAAAAATAATCTTAGTATTTATTTTCCTACTGTCTCGTGAATGCTGCTCAATATGAGACTATTGTATAACATTGACTGAATAAGTGGTCTAGAACTAACGATGACTCATCAACACTGTGGCCCCTGTGACAGTAGACTATCGTTTGTTATCACCTGTGTTTGATGTTGCTCTCTAGTGCAGTCATTGAAGCATTATTGCTCCGAATTTTTTTTACTGTGAACCGAATTGCATAAAATTTTGGAATTAGGTTCAATCTTACCCTTAATTTCAAAAGCGAAAATGATTTGTACTCCGCAACCACCCTGGGGGTGGTTGCCACCCCTTCTCGGGGGTGATTTTTTGTTTTTTCAAATAACCTCGGATATCGATAGAAGGCCTAATTTTAAGCAAAAAAAAAATCATCTATAAAGTTTTACGAAAAATCCAATACTTTTCAAGTTATTGGCAATTGAAAATTCGCAATTTTTTCACGTTTTTTCATCGTTTTTTTGCAAATATTTCAAAAAAAATATACGTTTTATCGTAAACTTTATTAAAAAAACAAAATTGTAGCAGGTAAAACAATTAACAATGTGGTTTTTTATAAAGTATTCTAAGTTCTAAGTAATATTAAGCTAGATATTAAAGATCCAAAGCAGTTTTTTTATTTTCTTTGAAATGTAATCGATGTGGTCAATGCCATCTAGCGGCGAGCAGATGCATTTTAGGCATTTCTAATAAAAAATGGTTTTGTAGTGCTTGAAATAAGCTTTAAAATGAGCACTATTAAAAGGCTTTTGCACGTAAAATAAGTGAGCCGTATTGCAAATAAGAGGAGCATCTAATGGTTTTTTTTCTTTTAAATCAATGGGTTTCATAAGTGTCATTTCCACTAAAATTAAAATTAACCGTATTCCGCCTAGAAATTAACTTTATTATGAAGGGTTTGATAGATTGTATCAGTTTGGCTGCTTCAGAACACATATTTTTCAAAAAAGTCACGATTGAAGAAAAACTCAAATTTTAAAAAAACCAACTTTTTTATAATATCTCAAAACTGACGACTGATACGTATAAAAGTGTAGGGATAAAAATTTAGGTATTTTTCTGAAAAAAATAATTTGGTTTTTTGTTTTTTCTGTCAAACAAAAAATTGACGGAGATATGATTGTTTAAAGAGCGCGTGGTAGCGCGATCACAACCTCTCTTAAGCCCATTAACCCTTCACCGTTTGAGAAAAAGGTTTTTTACTATATATTGCAATGAAGGATGTTGTAGCTCTCTTAATTACCTTTACAATCTTTTTTTATAAATTGCGATAGCATGAAAAGTAAAGGAGTTATGATCCAAAAACTTATCATATTTTTTTCTACTTAGTAACTGAAAATTTCGGAGTGTGAATATTTAGAGCAATGTGAAAGTACGCAGTATAATAGAGACCCAAAACTATTGTAATGTGTATATATAAACATAATATGGCTCATGTATTTTGGAAGGGGTTGTTTGCAAGGGTTTTAAGATTTTCAAGGGGTTAAAAATGGTTTTAATATGAGGTAATTGTGTTAGAAAACACTTTACAATTTCACTACTTACTATTAGACATGTTTTCTAGCGATAAAATGACTCAATGTCAATTTTTCCATGAAGGGGTTGTTTACACCCCTTAAAAATACTAGGCGGAGTTCAGATCATTTTCACTTTTGAAGTTAAGGGTAAGATGAGACTAATTCCAAAATTTCGTGCGCAAATCGGTTCACAGTAAAAAAATTCGGAGGTAAGGACCGTATTTTTCGCTTCAATGACTGCACTACTCCTTCAGTTGACTATGACAGCAAGAACTTGTAGCTTAGTATATATAACAAGCGACGTTTTTGTTTCATCTAACTAAGTAATATGTTTAGTTAATTCTCCGCAGCTTAAATACACGTTGTATGTCCTTTTATAAAATTTTTATCTTTCAATGACAGTTTGTTTGATACGACTGGCCAGGGGAACTAAAGAATTGTGAAGTACTCAGGCATGTTTGTATTGTATGAAGTTTAATATTGAGTAGGCGTTTTTATAATATAAAAATTCTCAGCAATAGTTATGAAAAAGCCTGTTTATGTTTTAAATTTAAATGTAATAAGGTTAGAGAAGTAAATAAAATCTATCGTTAGTTTTATAACCTTAAATGAAAGAGGGTTGAATAAGTAAAGCCTAATTTATCACATCTTCAGTACCTATACAGATAACAGCTCTCAATGAAATGAAACGAGATGTTAGTGGAAGTGAAATTAGATGTATACGGTCCTCTCTTCCATTTAATTTCTTCAATACAATCTGTTATATTAATGAAACGTTAAAAATAACGTGGTTCTATTGTGTTACTACCCATTTAGTTTACATGTAAATTTAATTAGTAATCATACGGAATATTATAATGTCACTTACGTGTAAAACTATATGTAATTTATTGAGTGTTTATTGTATTAAATAAATTATTCCACCGTGGCTTCCTATCTGTTAAGGCTGTCGATTGGAGAAAGAACTATTTTTGTAAATGTTTGTAAATGTAAACCGTGTAATTGTCCTCAAAAGCATGTGGTCATTGTCGCTCCTCGGAGTCTTCATCTCCGATGTGTTACAGTTCCCTTGGCCATGGGCTTGAGTAAGCTAGTTAGATGAATGTGTTATTCTACGAGACGTACAAGGTAGTAGTACGATTACATACCCTCTCACATAACAAGCTTCGCTAAGGCTCGATGAAACAATTATCAAGTAAAGCGTGTGGTCATTGTCGCTCCTCGGAGTCTTCATCTCCGATTTGTACAGTTCCCTTGGCCATGGGCTTGACTAAGCTAGTTAGATGAATGTGTTATTCTACGAGACGTACAAGGTAGTAGTAGTACGATTACATACCCTATTCTACGAGACGTACAAGGTAGTAGTACGATTACATACCCTCTCACATAACAAGCTTCGCTAAGGCTCGATGAAACAATTATCAAGTCTCTTTGTTTGAAGGTTATTTTTGACGATGGAAGGATTGTGAAGGAAACAGGATTTTTCCGGACATTTGCCATCGTTAAGTGAAACAAAGAAAACAGTAACACTACGTTTCGAGATCTGCAATCTGATCTCTTCTTCAGGTAAAGAACTAACCTAATACATAATTACAAACTAGGTTAAAATAAACAAATCTTACTAAAGCGTTGTGGCACGCCTGAGTCAGGAATCACAACCTACATGTTGTATGTCAACTTCACTAACACTAAAGACATGCACTTAATAAAAAAACTATACAAAACACCAATCATTAAACTAAACTACGGAATACAGGTCACAATATGTCTTCACTCGTCTACTAACCATTTACGACTGACCAGAGGGGGTAGCCAATGGTAATCGTGACGGCCGGCTAAAACAAGATGGCGGAAATACAAGGGAAGGGGAACAGGAATGGGCCCTTTCGTTATTATTGGTTCATGCGAGATGAACTTCTTAAAACCATATTGTGACTCCGCATTGGTTTATTGCAAATATCCGATCCGTTTGATACTTTTGGTATTCTCTTTAGTTCATTTTTTAGAATTGGCAACCAAAGCGGCCTAATCTCGACTGATGGTTGACTGATTGGTTGGTCTGCCAATTTAATGTATGTTGCCTCAATTAATTTCCTTTTGAAGAAATGTGGTTCCCGATGTATTATGTGGGCTTCATCCCAATTCATATGATGGTCTTCGGACCAACAATGGTGTGCAATTTTTGACTTTTCTGTGAAACCCTTTCTCGTGTTTTCTTTGTGTTCTTTTATCCTTATGTTTAGTGGTCTTTTTGTCTCGCCTATGTATTCCCTATTGCAGCTACATTTTATACTGTAAACACAGTTTTTGGAATCCTGTGTGCCATTTTTTGGTTTTGTTTTTACGAGACTTTGTCTAAGAGTGTTGTGTGTTTTAAACGCGGTTCTAATGTTGTACTTTCTACCTACTCTTCTAATTTTCTCCGATAATCCCGGCACATAAGGGATTGACATAAACGCAAATTTATCACAATTCTGTTTTTCTGACTCAGGAATGATTCTTCTGGTTCGTTTGCACTTATTAATTACTAATTGAGGGTATCCATTGCTTCTGAGATCCGATTCAATTTTCTTAAATTCTTCTTTTAGTCCATCTTTATCTGAGCACAAGCTCTTTGCTCTATCAAACAACGAGTAGGCTACTCCTTCTTTGACAGATTTTTGATGGTTGGATTGATAATTTAAATATTTTCCTGTGTGTGTTATCTTTCGAAAAACAGTTGTCTTAAGGACATCCCTATCTCTTAATACACACACATCCAAAAAGGGAAGCTTGTTTTGGACTTCCACTTTCCATTGTGAGGCGGATGGAAGGAGAAATACTATTAATGTGATTCAAAAAAATATTTAATTCAATGTCTCCATGAGAAAAAATAACAAAGGTATCATCCACATACCTCCACCAAATCTTCGGTTTGAACTGAGCTGAAGCCAAAGCTTTTCGCTCGAATTCCTCCATAAAGATATTGGCGAAAATAGGAGACAGTGGAGAACCCATTGCCATCCCCTCATCTTGACGGTAAATTTTACCCTCTAACTCAAAATAATTGCATTGAGTGCATAGTTCTAACAGTTCCATAATTACTGGCACGGGAAGTTTAGTTCTATCCTTTAATGTTTGGTCTTCTTTTGAGACGTGATTTAATAATTCCGAGAGTTTCTGGAACTGGTACATTTGTAAATAGACTTTCGACATCAAAACTTACCAGTTTGTCAGTTTCAGTCAACTTTAGGGATTTTGACTTTTCTACGAAATCCCTGGAATTTTTGATGAAAGAGTCAGTTTTTCCTACCAATGGTGTTAAGATGTCCAAGAGGACTTTAGACAATTCCCTGCAAGGTGAATCACGAGAACTAATGATGGGCCGGAGAGGGATGGTAGGTTTGTGGATTTTGGGAAGGCCATACATATGGGGGATTTTGGAGTGGTGAGGAGTTAATTTAGATCTAAATTTATCTGAAAAAAATTCTTTATGTTTTCTTAAGGTGTTTGCTACTTTGCGTTCAAATGAATCAGTCGGGTCTTTATTTAAAACTGTATATTTGCCAGTATTTAAAGTTTCCGCAATCTTTTCTTTATACGCTACTGAGTCAAGTACCACAGTAGCGTTGCCTTTGTCGGCAGGTAAGATTTTGACCGTGTCATCTTTCCCAAGGATCGACCTGGCCTTTTTCTCCTCTATTGTTAAATTGGGTTTTGTGGGAGGAATTTTTCTGAGTAAAAGACTGGCCTCGCAGCGGAAGCGGTCACCCTGTTCCTCAGGTAACTGTGAAACAGCCGACTCAATTCCAGTTACGAAATCCAGTGCCTTTTACCGATTTTTGTGCCACAGAAAAGTTTAAAACCCTTGGATAATACTGATATTTCCGCTTCATTCAGGATTTTCGAAGAGAGATTGATTACGTTTTTATTATTTGCATCCGTATTCACGTTGCCATCCTTAGGCAAATCACATTTTTTAGGCCTAATTTTTTCCAGTTTGGAGATTTTCTTTTTCTTATCTGTTTCAGAAACTTTTATACATCTATTTTGGATGCTTTCGAGAATGTTGTTGAATTCTGTACCGATCAGTGTTTTTAATTCCGTTTTTTTTACACTCAATACTATTTTGGAGGAGGTATTTTTCACGATGATGATATGCAATTCTTTCTTTAAGTAAAGATTTAGAAGCAGAAGACAAAATTTTACTGGCTTTCCTACTATGAAAAGGAGTTTTTAGAGTTAACCCTATAGGCATAAGGTCTTCAACCTTACATTTATGCAAGAAAGTTAAATGATTAATGTGTTTAGTTAATTTAAGATGCAAGCTCTCAAGGTCTTTGATTTGTTTACTGGTTCCGGGTCCGTACCGAGAATCAATTCTTTGTTTGAAGGTTATTTTTGACGATGGAAGGATTGTGAAGGAAACAGGATTTTTCCGGACATTTGCCATCGTTAAGTGAAACAAGAAAACAGTAACACTACGTTTCGAGATCTGCAATCTGATCTCTTCTTCAGGTAAAGAACTAACCTAATACATAATTACAAACTAGGTTAAAATAAACAAATCTTACTAAAGCGTTGTGGCACGCCTGAGTCAGGAATCACAACCTACATGTTGTATGTCAACTTCACTAACACTAAAGACATGCACTTAATAAAAAAACTATACAAAACACCAATCATTAAAACTAAACTACGGAATACAGGTCACAATATGTCTTCACTCGTCTACTAACCATTTACGACTGACCAGAGGGGGTAGCCAATGGTAATCGTGACGGCCGGCTAAAACAAGATGGCGGAAATACAAGGGAAGGGGAACAGGAATGGGCCCTTTCGTTATTATTGGTTCATGCGAGATGAACTTCTTAAAACCATATTGTGACTCCGCATTGGTTTATTGCAAATATCCGATCCGTTTGATACTTTTGGTATTCTCTTTAGTTCATTTTTTAGAATTGGCAACCAAAGCGGCCTAATCTCGACTGATGGTTGACTGATTGGTTGGTCTGCCAATTTAATGTATGTTGCCTCAATTAATTTCCTTTTGAAGAAATGTGGTTCCCGATGTATTATGTGGGCTTCATCCCAATTCATATGATGGTCTTCGGACCAACAATGGTGTGCAATTTTTGACTTTTCTGTGAAACCCTTTCTCGTGTTTTCTTTGTGTTCTTTTATCCTTATGTTTAGTGGTCTTTTTGTCTCGCCTATGTATTCCCTATTGCAGCTACATTTTATACTGTAAACACAGTTTTTGGAATCCTGTGTGCCATTTTTTGGTTTTGTTTTTACGAGACTTTGTCTAAGAGTGTTGTGTGTTTTAAACGCGGTTCTAATGTTGTACTTTCTACCTACTCTTCTAATTTTCTCCGATAATCCCGGCACATAAGGGATTGACATAAACGCAAATTTATCACAATTTCTGTTTTTCTGACTCAGGAATGATTCTTCTGGTTCGTTTGCACTTATTAATTACTAATTGAGGGTATCCATTGCTTCTGAGATCCGATTCAATTTTCTTAAATTCTTCTTTTAGTCCATCTTTATCTGAGCACAAGCTCTTTGCTCTATCAAACAACGAGTAGGCTACTCCTTCTTTGACAGATTTTTGATGGTTGGATTGATAATTTAAATATTTTCCTGTGTGTGTTATCTTTCGAAAAACAGTTGTCTTAAGGACATCCCTATCTCTTAATACACACACATCCAAAAAGGGAAGCTTGTTTTGGACTTCCACTTCCATTGTGAGGCGGATGGAAGGAGAAATACTATTAATGTGATTCAAAAAAATATTTAATTCAATGTCTCCATGAGAAAAAATAACAAAGGTATCATCCACATACCTCCACCAAATCTTCGGTTTGAACTGAGCTGAAGCCAAAGCTTTTCGCTCGAATTCCTCCATAAAGATATTGGCGAAAATAGGAGACAGTGGAGAACCCATTGCCATCCCCTCATCTTGACGGTAAATTTTACCCTCTAACTCAAAATAATTGCATTGAGTGCATAGTTCTAACAGTTCCATAATTACTGGCACGGGAAGTTTAGTTCTATCCTTTAAATGTTTGGTCTTCTTTGAGACGTGATTTAATAATTCCGAGAGTTTCTGGAACTGGTACATTTGTAAATAGACTTTCGACATCAAAACTTACCAGTTTGTCAGTTTCAGTCAACTTTAGGGATTTTGACTTTTCTACGAAATCCCTGGAATTTTTGATGAAAGAGTCAGTTTTTCCTACCAATGGTGTTAAGATGTCCAAGAGGACTTTAGACAATTCCCTGCAAGGTGAATCACGAGAACTAATGATGGGCCGGAGAGGGATGGTAGGTTTGTGGATTTTGGGAAGGCCATACATATGGGGGATTTTGGAGTGGTGAGGAGTTAATTTAGATCTAAATTTATCTGAAAAAAATTCTTTATGTTTTCTTAAGGTGTTTGCTACTTTGCGTTCAAATGAATCAGTCGGGTCTTTATTTAAAACTGTATATTTGCCAGTATTTAAAGTTTCCGCAATCTTTTCTTTATACGCTACTGAGTCAAGTACCACAGTAGCGTTGCCTTTGTCGGCAGGTAAGATTTTGACCGTGTCATCTTTCCCAAGGATCGACCTGGCCTTTTTCTCCTCTATTGTTAAATTGGGTTTTGTGGGAGGAATTTTTCTGAGTAAAAGACTGGCCTCGCAGCGGAAGCGGTCACCCTGTTCCTCAGGTAACTGTGAAACAGCCGACTCAATTCCAGTTACGAAATCCAGTGCCTTTACCGATTTTTGTGCCACAGAAAAGTTAAACCCTTGGATAATACTGATATTTCCGCTTCATTCAGGATTTTCGAAGAGAGATTGATTACGTTTTTATTATTTGCATCCGTATTCACGTTGCCATCCTTAGGCAAATCACATTTTTTAGGCCTAATTTTTTCCAGTTTGGAGATTTTCTTTTTCTTATCTGTTTCAGAAAACTTTTATACATCTATTTTGGATGCTTTCGAGAATGTTGTTGAATTCTGTACCGATCAGTGTTTTTAATTCCGTTTTTTACACTCAATACTATTTTGGAGGAGGTATTTTTCACGATGATGATATGCAATTCTTTCTTTAAGTAAAGATTTAGAAGCAGAAGACAAAATTTTACTGGCTTTCCTACTATGAAAAGGAGTTCTTAGAGTTAACCCTATAGGCATAAGGTCTTCAACCTTACATTTATGCAAGAAAGTTAAATGATTAATGTGTTTAGTTAATTTAAGATGCAAGCTCTCAAGGTCTTTGATTTGTTTACTGGTTCCGGGTCCGTACCGAGAATCAATTCTTTGTTTGAAGGTTATTTTTGACGATGGAAGGATTGTGAAGGAAACAGGATTTTTCCGGACATTTGCCATCGTTAAGTGAAACAAGAAAACAGTAACACTACGTTTCGAGATCTGCAATCTGATCTCTTCTTCAGGTAAAGAACTAACCTAATACATAATTACAAACTAGGTTAAAATAAACAAATCTTACTAAAGCGTTGTGGCACGCCTGAGTCAGGAATCACAACCTACATGTTGTATGTCAACTTCACTAACACTAAAGACATGCACTTAATAAAAAAAACTATACAAAACACCAATCATTAAACTAAACTACGGAATACAGGTCACAATATGTCTTCACTCGTCTACTAACCATTTACGACTGACCAGAGGGGTAGCCAATGGTAATCGTGACGGCCGGCTAAAAACAAGATGGCGGAAATACAAGGGAAGGGGAACAGGAATGGGCCCTTTCGTTATTATTGGTTCATGCGAGATGAACTTCTTAAAACCATATTGTGACTCCGCATTGGTTTATTGCAAATATCCGATCCGTTTGATACTTTTGGTATTCTCTTTAGTTCATTTTTTAGAATTGGCAACCAAAGCGGCCTAATCTCGACTGATGGTTGACTGATTGGTTGGTCTGCCAATTTAATGTATGTTGCCTCAATTAATTTCCTTTTGAAGAAATGTGGTTCCCGATGTATTATGTGGGCTTCATCCCAATTCATATGATGGTCTTCGGACCAACAATGGTGTGCAATTTTTGACTTTTCTGTGAAACCCTTTCTCGTGTTTTCTTTGTGTTCTTTTATCCTTATGTTTAGTGGTCTTTTTGTCTCGCCTATGTATTCCCTATTGCAGCTACATTTTATACTGTAAACACAGTTTTTGGAATCCTGTGTGCCATTTTTTGGTTTTGTTTTTACGAGACTTTGTCTAAGAGTGTTGTGTGTTTTAAACGCGGTTCTAATGTTGTACTTTCTACCTACTCTTCTAATTTTCTCCGATAATCCCGGCACATAAGGGATTGACATAAACGCAAATTTATCACAATTCTGTTTTTCTGACTCAGGAATGATTCTTCTGGTTCGTTTGCACTTATTAATTACTAATTGAGGGTATCCATTGCTTCTGAGATCCGATTCAATTTTCTTAAATTCTTCTTTTAGTCCATCTTTATCTGAGCACAAGCTCTTTGCTCTATCAAACAACGAGTAGGCTACTCCTTCTTTGACAGATTTTTGATGGTTGGATTGATAATTTAAATATTTTCCTGTGTGTGTTATCTTTCGAAAAACAGTTGTCTTAAGGACATCCCTATCTCTTAATACACACACATCCAAAAAGGGAAGCTTGTTTTGGACTTCCACTTCCATTGTGAGGCGGATGGAAGGAGAAATACTATTAATGTGATTCAAAAAAATATTTAATTCAATGTCTCCATGAGAAAAAATAACAAAGGTATCATCCACATACCTCCACCAAATCTTCGGTTTGAACTGAGCTGAAGCCAAAGCTTTTCGCTCGAATTCCTCCATAAAGATATTGGCGAAAATAGGAGACAGTGGAGAACCCATTGCCATCCCCTCATCTTGACGGTAAATTTTACCCTCTAACTCAAAATAATTGCATTGAGTGCATAGTTTCTAACAGTTCCATAATTACTGGCACGGGAAGTTTAGTTCTATCCTTTAATGTTTGGTCTTCTTTGAGACGTGATTTAATAATTCCGAGAGTTTCTGGAACTGGTACATTTGTAAATAGACTTTCGACATCAAAACTTACCAGTTTGTCAGTTTCAGTCAACTTTAGGGATTTTGACTTTTCTACGAAATCCCTGGAATTTTTGATGAAAGAGTCAGTTTTTCCTACCAATGGTGTTAAGATGTCCAAGAGGACTTTAGACAATTCCCTGCAAGGTGAATCACGAGAACTAATGATGGGCCGGAGAGGGATGGTAGGTTTGTGGATTTTGGGAAGGCCATACATATGGGGGATTTTGGAGTGGTGAGGAGTTAATTTAGATCTAAATTTATCTGAAAAAAATTCTTTATGTTTTCTTAAGGTGTTTGCTACTTTGCGTTCAAATGAATCAGTCGGGTCTTTATTTAAAACTGTATATTTGCCAGTATTTAAAGTTTCCGCAATCTTTTCTTTATACGCTACTGAGTCAAGTACCACAGTAGCGTTGCCTTTGTCGGCAGGTAAGATTTTGACCGTGTCATCTTTCCCAAGGATCGACCTGGCCTTTTTCTCCTCTATTGTTAAATTGGGTTTTGTGGGAGGAATTTTTCTGAGTAAAAGACTGGCCTCGCAGCGGAAGCGGTCACCCTGTTCCTCAGGTAACTGTGAAACAGCCGACTCAATTCCAGTTACGAAATCCAGTGCCTTTACCGATTTTTGTGCCACAGAAAAGTTTAAACCCTTGGATAATACTGATATTTCCGCTTCATTCAGGATTTTCGAAGAGAGATTGATTACGTTTTTATTATTTGCATCCGTATTCACGTTGCCATCCTTAGGCAAATCACATTTTTTAGGCCTAATTTTTTCCAGTTTGGAGATTTTCTTTTTCTTATCTGTTTCAGAAACTTTTATACATCTATTTTGGATGCTTTCGAGAATGTTGTTGAATTCTGTACCGATCAGTGTTTTTAATTCCGTTTTTTTACACTCAATACTATTTTGGAGGAGGTATTTTTCACGATGATGATATGCAATTCTTTCTTTAAGTAAAGATTTAGAAGCAGAAGACAAAATTTTACTGGCTTTCCTACTATGAAAAGGAGTTTTTAGAGTTAACCCTATAGGCATAAGGTCTTCAACCTTACATTTATGCAAGAAAGTTAAATGATTAATGTGTTTAGTTTAATTTAAGATGCAAGCTCTCAAGGTCTTTGATTTGTTTACTGGTTCCGGGTCCGTACCGAGAATCAATTCTTTGTTTGAAGGTTATTTTTGACGATGGAAGGATTGTGAAGGAAACAGGATTTTTCCGGACATTTGCCATCGTTAAGTGAAACAAGAAAACAGTAACACTACGTTTCGAGATCTGCAATCTGATCTCTTCTTCAGGTAAAGAACTAACCTAATACATAATTACAAACTAGGTTAAAATAAACAAATCTTACTAAAGCGTTGTGGCACGCCTGAGTCAGGAATCACAACCTACATGTTGTATGTCAACTTCACTAACACTAAAGACATGCACTTAATAAAAAAAACTATACAAAACACCAATCATTAAACTAAACTACGGAATACAGGTCACAATATGTCTTCACTCGTCTACTAACCATTTACGACTGACCAGAGGGGGTAGCCAATGGTAATCGTGACGGCCGGCTAAAACAAGATGGCGGAAATACAAGGGAAGGGGAACAGGAATGGGCCCTTTCGTTATTATTGGTTCATGCGAGATGAACTTCTTAAAACCATATTGTGACTCCGCATTGGTTTATTGCAAATATCCGATCCGTTTGATACTTTTGGTATTCTCTTTAGTTCATTTTTTAGAATTGGCAACCAAAGCGGCCTAATCTCGACTGATGGTTGACTGATTGGTTGGTCTGCCAATTTAATGTATGTTGCCTCAATTAATTTCCTTTTGAAGAAATGTGGTTCCCGATGTATTATGTGGGCTTCATCCCAATTCATATGATGGTCTTCGGACCAACAATGGTGTGCAATTTTTGACTTTTCTGTGAAACCCTTTCTCGTGTTTTCTTTGTGTTCTTTTATCCTTATGTTTAGTGGTCTTTTTGTCTCGCCTATGTATTCCCTATTGCAGCTACATTTTATACTGTAAACACAGTTTTTGGAATCCTGTGTGCCATTTTTTGGTTTTGTTTTTACGAGACTTTGTCTAAGAGTGTTGTGTGTTTTAAACGCGGTTCTAATGTTGTACTTTCTACCTACTCTTCTAATTTTCTCCGATAATCCCGGCACATAAGGGATTGACATAAACGCAAATTTATCACAATTCTGTTTTTCTGACTCAGGAATGATTCTTCTGGTTCGTTTGCACTTATTAATTACTAATTGAGGGTATCCATTGCTTCTGAGATCCGATTCAATTTTCTTAAATTCTTCTTTTAGTCCATCTTTATCTGAGCACAAGCTCTTTGCTCTATCAAACAACGAGTAGGCTACTCCTTCTTTGACAGATTTTTGATGGTTGGATTGATAATTTAAATATTTTCCTGTGTGTGTTATCTTTCGAAAAACAGTTGTCTTAAGGACATCCCTATCTCTTAATACACACACATCCAAAAAGGGAAGCTTGTTTTGGACTTCCACTTCCATTGTGAGGCGGATGGAAGGAGAAATACTATTAATGTGATTCAAAAAAATATTTAATTCAATGTCTCCATGAGAAAAAATAACAAAGGTATCATCCACATACCTCCACCAAATCTTCGGTTTGAACTGAGCTGAAGCCAAAGCTTTTCGCTCGAATTCCTCCATAAAGATATTGGCGAAAATAGGAGACAGTGGAGAACCCATTGCCATCCCCTCATCTTGACGGTAAATTTTACCCTCTAACTCAAAATAATTGCATTGAGTGCATAGTTCTAACAGTTCCATAATTACTGGCACGGGAAGTTTAGTTCTATCCTTTAATGTTTGGTCTTCTTTGAGACGTGATTTAATAATTCCGAGAGTTTCTGGAACTGGTACATTTGTAAATAGACTTTCGACATCAAAACTTACCAGTTTGTCAGTTTCAGTCAACTTTAGGGATTTTGACTTTTCTACGAAATCCCTGGAATTTTTGATGAAAGAGTCAGTTTTTCCTACCAATGGTGTTAAGATGTCCAAGAGGACTTTAGACAATTCCCTGCAAGGTGAATCACGAGAACTAATGATGGGCCGGAGAGGGATGGTAGGTTTGTGGATTTTGGGAAGGCCATACATATGGGGGATTTTGGAGTGGTGAGGAGTTAATTTAGATCTAAATTTATCTGAAAAAAATTCTTTATGTTTTCTTAAGGTGTTTGCTACTTTGCGTTCAAATGAATCAGTCGGGTCTTTATTTAAAACTGTATATTTGCCAGTATTTAAAGTTTCCGCAATCTTTTCTTTATACGCTACTGAGTCAAGTACCACAGTAGCGTTGCCTTTGTCGGCAGGTAAGATTTTGACCGTGTCATCTTTCCCAAGGATCGACCTGGCCTTTTTCTCCTCTATTGTTAAATTGGGTTTTGTGGGAGGAATTTTTCTGAGTAAAAGACTGGCCTCGCAGCGGAAGCGGTCACCCTGTTCCTCAGGTAACTGTGAAACAGCCGACTCAATTCCAGTTACGAAATCCAGTGCCTTTACCGATTTTTGTGCCACAGAAAAGTTTAAACCCTTGGATAATACTGATATTTCCGCTTCATTCAGGATTTTCGAAGAGAGATTGATTACGTTTTTATTATTTGCATCCGTATTCACGTTGCCATCCTTAGGCAAATCACATTTTTTAGGCCTAATTTTTTCCAGTTTGGAGATTTTCTTTTTCTTATCTGTTTCAGAAACTTTTATACATCTATTTTGGATGCTTTCGAGAATGTTGTTGAATTCTGTACCGATCAGTGTTTTTAATTCCGTTTTTTTTACACTCAATACTATTTTGGAGGAGGTATTTTTCACGATGATGATATGCAATTCTTTCTTTAAGTAAAGATTTAGAAGCAGAAGACAAAATTTTACTGGCTTTCCTACTATGAAAAGGAGTTTTTAGAGTTAACCCTATAGGCATAAGGTCTTCAACCTTACATTTATGCAAGAAAGTTAAATGATTAATGTGTTTAGTTAATTTAAGATGCAAGCTCTCAAGGTCTTTGATTTGTTTACTGGTTCCGGGTCCGTACCGAGAATCAATTCTTTGTTTGAAGGTTATTTTTGACGATGGAAGGATTGTGAAGGAAACAGGATTTTTCCGGACATTTGCCATCGTTAAGTGAAACAAGAAAACAGTAACACTACGTTTCGAGATCTGCAATCTGATCTCTTCTTCAGGTAAAGAACTAACCTAATACATAATTACAAACTAGGTTAAAATAAACAAATCTTACTAAAGCGTTGTGGCACGCCTGAGTCAGGAATCACAACCTACATGTTGTATGTCAACTTCACTAACACTAAAGACATGCACTTAATAAAAAAACTATACAAAACACCAATCATTAAACTAAACTACGGAATACAGGTCACAATATGTCTTCACTCGTCTACTAACCATTTACGACTGACCAGAGGGGGTAGCCAATGGTAATCGTGACGGCCGGCTAAAACAAGATGGCGGAAATACAAGGGAAGGGGAACAGGAATGGGCCCTTTCGTTATTATTGGTTCATGCGAGATGAACTTCTTAAAACCATATTGTGACTCCGCATTGGTTTATTGCAAATATCCGATCCGTTTGATACTTTTGGTATTCTCTTTAGTTCATTTTTTAGAATTGGCAACCAAAGCGGCCTAATCTCGACTGATGGTTGACTGATTGGTTGGTCTGCCAATTTAATGTATGTTGCCTCAATTAATTTCCTTTTGAAGAAATGTGGTTCCCGATGTATTATGTGGGCTTCATCCCAATTCATATGATGGTCTTCGGACCAACAATGGTGTGCAATTTTTGACTTTTCTGTGAAACCCTTTCTCGTGTTTTCTTTGTGTTCTTTTATCCTTATGTTTAGTGGTCTTTTTGTCTCGCCTATGTATTCCCTATTGCAGCTACATTTTATACTGTAAACACAGTTTTTGGAATCCTGTGTGCCATTTTTTGGTTTTGTTTTTACGAGACTTTGTCTAAGAGTGTTGTGTGTTTTAAACGCGGTTCTAATGTTGTACTTTCTACCTACTCTTCTAATTTTCTCCGATAATCCCGGCACATAAGGGATTGACATAAACGCAAATTTATCACAATTCTGTTTTTCTGACTCAGGAATGATTCTTCTGGTTCGTTTGCACTTATTAATTACTAATTGAGGGTATCCATTGCTTCTGAGATCCGATTCAATTTTCTTAAATTCTTCTTTTAGTCCATCTTTATCTGAGCACAAGCTCTTTGCTCTATCAAACAACGAGTAGGCTACTCCTTCTTTGACAGATTTTTTGATGGTTGGATTGATAATTTAAATATTTTCCTGTGTGTGTTATCTTTCGAAAAACAGTTGTCTTAAGGACATCCCTATCTCTTAATACACACACATCCAAAAAGGGAAGCTTGTTTTGGACTTCCACTTCCATTGTGAGGCGGATGGAAGGAGAAATACTATTAATGTGATTCAAAAAAAATATTTAATTCAATGTCTCCATGAGAAAAAATAACAAAGGTATCATCCACATACCTCCACCAAATCTTCGGTTTGAACTGAGCTGAAGCCAAAGCTTTTCGCTCGAATTCCTCCATAAAGATATTGGCGAAAATAGGAGACAGTGGAGAACCCATTGCCATCCCCTCATCTTGACGGTAAATTTTACCCTCTAACTCAAAATAATTGCATTGAGTGCATAGTTCTAACAGTTCCATAATTACTGGCACGGGAAGTTTAGTTCTATCCTTTAATGTTTGGTCTTCTTTGAGACGTGATTTAATAATTCCGAGAGTTTCTGGAACTGGTACATTTGTAAATAGACTTTCGACATCAAAACTTACCAGTTTGTCAGTTTCAGTCAACTTTAGGGATTTTGACTTTTCTACGAAATCCCTGGAATTTTTGATGAAAGAGTCAGTTTTTCCTACCAATGGTGTTAAGATGTCCAAGAGGACTTTAGACAATTCCCTGCAAGGTGAATCACGAGAAACTAATGATGGGCCGGAGAGGGATGGTAGGTTTGTGGATTTTGGGAAGGCCATACATATGGGGGATTTTGGAGTGGTGAGGAGTTAATTTAGATCTAAATTTATCTGAAAAAAATTCTTTATGTTTTCTTAAGGTGTTTGCTACTTTGCGTTCAAATGAATCAGTCGGGTCTTTATTTAAAACTGTATATTTGCCAGTATTTAAAGTTTCCGCAATCTTTTCTTTATACGCTACTGAGTCAAGTACCACAGTAGCGTTGCCTTTGTCGGCAGGTAAGATTTTGACCGTGTCATCTTTCCCAAGGATCGACCTGGCCTTTTTCTCCTCTATTGTTAAATTGGGTTTTGTGGGAGGAATTTTTCTGAGTAAAAGACTGGCCTCGCAGCGGAAGCGGTCACCCTGTTCCTCAGGTAACTGTGAAACAGCCGACTCAATTCCAGTTACGAAATCCAGTGCCTTTACCGATTTTTGTGCCACAGAAAAGTTTAAACCCTTGGATAATACTGATATTTCCGCTTCATTCAGGATTTTCGAAGAGAGATTGATTACGTTTTTATTATTTGCATCCGTATTCACGTTGCCATCCTTAGGCAAATCACATTTTTTAGGCCTAATTTTTTCCAGTTTGGAGATTTTCTTTTTCTTATCTGTTTCAGAAACTTTTATACATCTATTTTGGATGCTTTCGAGAATGTTGTTGAATTCTGTACCGATCAGTGTTTTTAATTCCGTTTTTTTACACTCAATACTATTTTGGAGGAGGTATTTTTCACGATGATGATATGCAATTCTTTCTTTAAGTAAAGATTTAGAAGCAGAAGACAAAATTTTTACTGGCTTTCCTACTATGAAAAGGAGTTTTTAGAGTTAACCCTATAGGCATAAGGTCTTCAACCTTACATTTATGCAAGAAAGTTAAATGATTAATGTGTTTAGTTAATTTAAGATGCAAGCTCTCAAGGTCTTTGATTTGTTTACTGGTTCCGGGTCCGTACCGAGAATCAATTCTTTGTTTGAAGGTTATTTTTGACGATGGAAGGATTGTGAAGGAAACAGGATTTTTCCGGACATTTGCCATCGTTAAGTGAAACAAGAAAACAGTAACACTACGTTTTCGAGATCTGCAATCTGATCTCTTCTTCAGGTAAAGAACTAACCTAATACATAATTACAAACTAGGTTAAAATAAACAAATCTTACTAAAGCGTTGTGGCACGCCTGAGTCAGGAATCACAACCTACATGTTGTATGTCAACTTCACTAACACTAAAGACATGCACTTAATAAAAAAAACTATACAAAACACCAATCATTAAACTAAACTACGGAATACAGGTCACAATATGTCTTCACTCGTCTACTAACCATTTACGACTGACCAGAGGGGGTAGCCAATGGTAATCGTGACGGCCGGCTAAAACAAGATGTAAGTAAGTACTCTTATCAAGTCTGTAGTTCATTTTATTGTTGACAGATAGAGCCGCAGACAATCATACAGCAAATAAATGTACATCGCCCGGTAAACAAAAGCATGTGGTCATTGTCGTTCCTCGGAGTCTCCATCTCCGATGTGTACAGTTCCCTTGGCCATGGGCTTGACTAAGCTAGTTAGATGAATGTGTTATTCTACGAGACGTACAAGGTAGTAGTACGATTACATACCCTCTCACATAACAAGCTTCGCTAAGGCTCGATGAAAAAATTATCAAGTCTATAGCTCAATTCATTGACATATACAGCGGCAGACAATCATACAGCGAATACATTTTTACATTCCCCGGTAAAGAAAAGAAACGCTCAGCCAAATCCCATGTTTTGCCTTGCACCAACATAGAACTCATTCTTATCTATGAAGAAATGAAGTTTCATACACAATCGAAAGTCTACAGATGAAATCTTTCTTGAGATGTCTTACCACATAGTACATTTATTTATTTTTTCCATTAAATTGGTTTCATATCGGCTTTTAAATGATAAGATATCTCGGTGACGTAGGGAGTGTAAAAAATGCGAGAGTGCACTTAAATAAAATTATGTCATTGACTTTTAAGTCACAATAAAATTAAATTATATTGGATATATTGGGATAATTTGACCACATGTGTTAATATGTCGCACGAATATGCTGTGTTTGTCTACACATCTATTTATCTTGCTATTATATCGTTAGCATCATGGTTATCCTGACTGATGTGAACATTTTCGCGAACGCTCAGCCAAATCCCATCGATTGTTCCTCGTACAGAAATGAGGCTTTGTGCACAGTTTTAAGTCAGTTCGTTTTCGAGATATCGTGTGGACGGACAGACGATAGACAGACGAATTACAGGCTTCGCTAAAGCTCAGCCAGTAAGTTGGTAGGCTATGTGGAATTCCTATGTACGGAGTGCAGAAATGTCATGTTTTTACAACTAACAGTTACCGCGTACCATTATTATTAATGAATAAACCACGTTCGGCAGCCACTATTTTGTTAAAGCAAACTTCTATAACTTCGACCAAGTTTACGGATTATACTTTCAGAGTTTAATCCTTTGGGCGCTTTTAGAGGAAGAATTGGTCTTTAAAACTCCCCGCCAGTTGCATTTTAGTGGCCTCCCTTGACAACGCATTAACCTACATTTCAGCATTACTCTTCATTAATGTTGCTTTTACCTGTTCAAAACTGTTTTTGTTAATCTAAGTGTTGCTAATGAATGCGGAGAAAGGAGTTATGACGAAAAACATTATTTATTTGACAGACACGTCTTCTACAGAAACCGGTGGTATTACTTTATTAAAGCATAGGTTTTGTTAGGAGAAATTTTTATTTTCGTATATCAACTATATATTAATTGTATTGTATTTAAAGTTTTATAATTCTTTACAAAGTATTTTAACAAATATATATGGTTTTTTGACATAAGAATGTACAGTTTTTGTGTAATGTTGAAAGAATCCGTATAATCTGTAGGCTCTACTGAACATAATCCAAATATATATATATATATATATATATATTGTTCATATAATAGAGAAATAAACCTGCTTATTCAGGACAGCGCTATGTGCTGAAGAAAGAAGATTTTACGCCAGATTTACCTATAGATAATGAATAATGGAATCGAATAATATTAAATTTATCCCCATAATTTTTAGTATGCAGTGACAGCAAGGAAGTGGAAAGATTCATGAGACAGTAAAAATTAATTAACTTGTTCTTTGCAGAAAGAGCGTGTTCTGTCTAAGCCTTGCTAGAGTGCAAACTTTAACTCGTCTCTGCTTTGTCTGGCTCTTTATCTGGGAAAATCCAGCTGCATAAACATTAGTTTTACATTGTGCAAGTACATTCCGATGTGACTTGTGGTCTGTTTGGTGACATCAATTTGTTTTATTTGAAAAATTTGCTTTTTTGCACTAGATTTGAGGTGTGGCCTTGTAAATTTAGCTAACTGATGGATTGATTTTGGAAGCACTTCCTCTGACAAATAGATACGATTGCAAGAGTAAAAATGTATTTAGCTCATCACATGCAACTTGTACATGACCGTACTCTGGATGAGAAAGTTCCCACCTAGGTGTAACATGTGCGTGGGATCTGAGGCTATGAATAGCAAATAAGTATATAATAGAGTACAATTAGTACAAGTAAGGTGCACTTTGTGACAAATACACTGCGATACAACTGTAGAAATAAAATAAAATGAAAATATCTTAACTTAGGGGAAATATATAAGTAAAATATATTCATCTATTCACAATTAAATATAGTAAAAATGGTAATACGAATTATAAATCTCTAAATGAGGAGTTCAGTTTAGATAAAGCATCTTTATTGGTGTAAAAACAGTGTGTTTAAAAAAGACATACATATTTTTAAAGACGAATAAACACAAGTAAAATTCACTGGCTATTACTGCTTATCATCTGTTTCTTATACATATCATTCCTGGGTGAGGGATGAAGAAGCGGATTGTTAAGACGTATGGAAAGAGTCTATAAATATATACAATTAAAGAAGAAATATTTTAAATGTGTAAATTATGTTAAACAAATTACAGCTACGTTGAAGCTAATAACATTGTCTTTTAGTCGTAGGGGAGACCGGGGCACTATTGGACGTAATTTTCATGTTTCACTTATGCATTTTTCTAATTATGAAAAAACTGTTAGTTAAAAAATTTTAGTTTTTTTGCCTTGTGTTTAGTTGGTCCTTCTAGAACCCCACAACAAATTTTCTAGATAATTTGAGCACCCCTTTTATGTGGATTATTTTTTTTTTATAAACCTCTACATTTTGTCCAAAATTTGCCCGTCGGGGCAGTTTTGGACAAAATGATTTTTTATTGGGGCACAATTGGACAGTGCTAAAAATTGGTTTAATTGGACATAAAAATAACTCATTTATAGGTTTCAAACATCATCTATATTTAAGTAAACATATATACAAAACTTTTATAACTGAAAAAAACAGAAGACACACGTAAAAAAACTATTTGAAATTAAAAGTAGTCAAATTTTCCTTGAAAACAAAGCAGTTTGCTGCTCTGGATGTCCCCACCAATTATATCTGGTTGTCGCAGCTTGAACTCGATGTCTTTGGTTTCGACAAAGCTGACTTCAACATTTTCTGGGAAGTAAAACTTGTAAGAGTTTTTGGTTCTTTTTGAGAAATTTCACACTGAAACCATCAGTCACATGCTCCTCTATTTGGCCAATAAAGTGGTAGATGGCCTTCTTAGAAGCAAACTTTGTCAGTATGGAAGTCATTTGTGGCATAGTTTTTATCAGGAAGGTAATCAAAACAGTTCTTCTTCATCCTCAGAAAAGTCTTCAGGACTAAGGCCCTCCATCGTCTAGTTTTATTTGTATCTCATCTTCGTTGCTAGATGAGTCATCTTGATACAGCTTTCTACAGGCCCCCTCAGTTTTTTTCTTCTTACTTTCCTTTTTTTACTGCCCTCATCCTTGTTTTCTTTTTTTCCACCAACATTTTCTTATGTTCTTTTTTCTTTTAACTCTGCTACAAGAGCATCTTTCTCTGGAGTATCAGTCAGAATTCGCGAACGACCTTTTTTTCGGCCTCGCCTTTCCTTTCCCTTAGGAACGTATTTGGGGTAAGGCATGACATCCTCTGGAGTAAGCGTCAATGTAGTAGGTCTTTTAAACATTTACTGGTTGTGGCGTTTGATGGGCCAGGTACATTCGGGTCAATAGTTGGCTTGTTTGATGATTGTGAGCCTTGTGGGTCGTCAGAGCTTTGGCTATTTTCCATCAACGGAAAGTCACATGACGTACCAGGCACTGGATTATGGTTGTTGGTTTCTTCTACTTGCGATGACATAACACGGTCAGTCACACTGGCACCCTTGAAAATCATTGTCAGTGAACACACTGCGGCTGAGTGGATAGATTTCCAGCTTTACGAAATCCACTTTTGATGTTAGATGCAGTGAAAGATTCAACAAATGGTTTAGCAGTAAAGCTGAGCAATTTCTCGAATTGTAATCGTATGACCAGGATGTTGAGATAGCCAGAGATTGAATTCAGAACGTAAGTGCCTTTTAAACGGACTAAAAACTGCTACATCCAGCGGCTGACTTTTGTGCGTTGTGTGTGGATGGCTAGTGATCATATGTATGCCATGATCTCTGCTGTACATCACCACATCCAAGCCAATTGTGGGACTCATGATTATCCAGGGTTAAAACCACGGGGTTTTCTTATAGAACATTTTGTGGCCTTTTGGATATGTTTAAGCGTCTCTAAAAAGAGAGCAGATGTCATCCAACCAGAATCAGAATAAAGAGCTTTGCTTCCTTCAGGTGCCCCAATCATGTAGGCAAAGTTTGGGCGTTTTCTGGGGAAAATGTAAATTGGTGGCAAGTAAGTCCCATCGGCGCATATGACGGCACAGAAAGTTATTTGCTCCCCCCTCTCTCCTGATACGACTTGGCCCACCTGTTTTGTTCCCCTTGGCTGCAATCAGTTTTGGCGCCTCCAGCACAGTACTTATTCCACTCTCGTCTAAATTTTAAAATTCTTGACGGAGGAACTTCTACTTTTGCGAACAAAGCTTCTAGGTTGTCAAAATACGTTCCCACGTTGTGTTTATTAAAAGCTAGTGTTCCTGGACAGACTAGTCTTTTCTGCTTGGCGAAGTGAAAAGTCCTTGATGTCTCTTCATAAAATGGTTTAGCCATTCTTCTCCTGATAAGCCTGTAGTACGCCATTTAGCAGGTATGCGTTGATCGAGATTCAAAGCCAAGGCATATTTGAAGGCTAATTCCCTGGCCATCATGTAAGTTAGGCCATAGTTCATTCTGGACCTTTCAATGCAATAGTCTGCAATTTTTTTGTTCTTGTTCATGGTGTAAATACTTGTCTTTGAGAGTATTTAGTGTTATAAACAGGGGCCATATCTTCTATAGTAACCTCTTTTACTGGCTGGTGGCTCATCTTCAACCTCTTGAAATAAAGTTACATTTTCATTGCCCACAGGCTCATTGACATGATCCTCATTGTTAAGCTCATCAACTCCATTACCATTGTTAGGCTCATTAGCTATAAGGACTATTCTCATTGTTGACTTCCTTTTGCTTTACTTTGTTGAGTCTGAAATGTAGGGTCGACTTTTTAAGCCACTGGGCTTCGGCAGCTTCTCTAATGGATCGGTAGTTACCATTTCTATAGTCATTTAATGCCGCTACTATAGATTCTTCAGAAATATTAGCCCTGTCTGTTTTCTTTATATACTTCCTAACCATCTTTAACCTGGAAAAACAAAAAAACAGTATGTAGCAATGACAAAACATAAAATAATGTTTTGTCCAATTGTGCCCCATACTTTTGTCCAAAACTGCCCCGAGGTAGGTTTAAGATATAAAAATTGAAGATTACAGAAAGGAAGTGACATAACCTCAAAATGAATGAATTCATTGCATAGTCAGTTAAACTAACAATTTCAAAATAATAGACACAATTGTTTCAGGATAATACTTACTGTGAAAGAGATAAGTTTGTGAATATGCAAAAATCACTTCATTTTGGGTAAAAAACATAAAATATGAACTCAATTTTCTAAGAAGAGGTGCCACAATAACCAAACTTTCCACAGTGAAATGTGACCGTCTCAGGCATACCAAAATGGGAAAATTGAAGGGAGACAAAATTTCCCTCTAGCTATAAAAGGCATTGTCCAATAGTGCCCCAGTCCAATAGTGCCCCGGTCTCCCCTACTCTTCTTAGGGATATCATGGGCAGGGATTTTATTGGCAGTTATGTGAACAAGGTAATTAAGAAAAAATATATTTGGGTATTAGGAGCTAAGTTAGATAATTTGACCATCTATATCCCATTAGACAATTGAGTGAATGAAAAGAGAGTATTATTTTGAGTGGTAGTGCCTCTCTCATCATTATTTTAATCTTTGTTCGTTTACACGCACTGCCAAATTGATAAATGTATAAAAGCAAACCTTCTTGTGACCGCAGGTGCCCAAACTACTTTTGAATAGTAAATGATTTGAGTGCATCATATCACACCTCGAACATTAATTACATAAAGTTCCAGACCTTAAATTTAGAGGTTGCACATTTCTTTCTCAGCTTGATAGGGCTAAAAGAAAATATAAAGATGGTGAATAAAACGCAAAAGCGAAAGAACATGTATTTGGTGAATAACGCAATTGAATAAAGTTTTACTATGTTGAGTACTCCTTGCTCATATTTATTTGATATCATTTATCAATCCAAGCTTATCAATTAATTATCACAATATTTTATACTTTCAAAATGTGAATCTGAATTCAATCGTTAGCAGAAATCAAAATAAACGAGACCTTTTAGTATTTGCCTTGTAATTCGTAAACATTTTAATGCTACAGGAATCCTTTGTATATCATTTGACATTGGACTGTTAATTTGATTTTCATTTGCTAAGAAACAATTGATTTTAGCAATATAAAGTAAACATTTCCTTTGCTCATTATTATAATACTTGTTCACGTTTGCGTAAAAGACATACTTGAATGCGTGAGGCATCAAATGAGGTAACTGGCACTTATAAGGATGCTAAACTTGATACATAGCATTTCTTTAGTGTATAATGAAGTAGCCAACGTGCAATAGAAGTTATACAGTTTGGCAAGAATTCCGAGGTAAGGATTTACACTACGTTTCCTCATACATTATTTGACAATAACTCCGCCCGTTGTTATTAGTGATGTATGTCCTTGATGTGAGTATTTTAGCGATGTCGTCACGTTAACTATTGGCCATTTCTACACCATTTCTTCACCTTGACAGGATTACGGGACATTGCAAAATTGTATTCATCTTCTACATATAGTATAAATACGTTTTATATATTTGTTATTTTAGGTTCAAAATGTTTATATTACGTAAACAAAAATTTTACGAAACCATAAATAAACCGTTTGCCTATATGATCCAGGAAGTAATTCTCAAATAAATCTATCTCTTGAAAAGGTTATGATGCAAAATGGTATAATGTTAAATGCCATTTACTGCGGACGAACATTATAGTAGTCTGGTTAAAGATAATTCCAGTCTGCGATTTAGGTTTTCTTACAAGCCATAATTATCATTGTTGTTTAATTGCCCATTCAGCACGTCTAACAACAATTAAGCACATTACTTTTTACCCTCCACCCAATTGCAGCTGTAGCGTTCGTTTCCTTTGAACCGAGATGCCTTTCTAAAGGTAAATATATCCAAGCTCAATTTACATTTTTTTTATTTGTTCACTCAAAGCATGTGTGTGTATACAGAAACAAGGAAAAAAACATTGTTAAGCATATCAATAACTGTGCAACCATACAGTTTTACAATGATCACACTTTATTCAGCATTGATATTTATGATTTAAGCTATTGTAAACATTAGATTTAATAATCCCTCACAGCTTATGCAAGATCGGATATTTATATGTTCAAGCGTATCCTTTCCTCGATCGATTGTTCCACAAATTAATTATTTATGAAGGACCAAGGGTTATTAAAATTGTGTCACACTTGAAGATTCCCAGTGACTTGTAACTAGGTACATAGGTTCCTCTTAGGGCAGAGCCCTATTGGTTTTGGGGTCAAAAGGTTAACATTAAGAATCTCAGGGTGTAAATTATGTCGTCCTTATGTACGTCTGGACTATTTTCCAAACGGATTGAGATATTGATATGCAACCTTTAGCAATATTGCGTTGTTGTCCCATAACCTATTGCCAAAAACGACGTGGAGGTGTTTTCTTGTTGTCATTTTGTTATCTATTGAATAGACATTTAATATGATATGTCACAAGATAGCGATTGCAATTTAAAGTTACTCCCCTGTACACTCCCTTAGAAATGGGGGGGAGGAGTGGTGGAACTTTTGTACCCTCCAAAAAAGTATTTTAGTAAGTATAGTAAAGATTGTACAATCGGAGAACATAATTTAAGGACAACCTGAGATGTAAGGGATTATCTGCGCATACTTTTTGCTAGGAACGTCGTAGAAATGTTTTATTCATTGTTTTTTAGACTTATTTAAATTCTTTTTAATGGGCATTTCAATGTTATAACATTATTCTAATGCCTACAAAATAGTTTCTGCACGCCAATGGTAGATTCAGAGGAGGAGGTCAGTTCGGCACGGGGCCACGGCTCTTCAAATAGAATATAAGTACACACGTCCCAAGTTTTTTCCCTTTGATATGTAATTTATAACATATTGTTTCGGAATATTGCCAAAATACTGGAAAATATACTTTTATCTTATTAGGAATAGTTAAAAAATTAATGCATTATTAATAATCACTAAATTTTCATTATGAATTATATTGCGAATGTACTGTTTTTGAATGGTAAAAACATTGATAACATTAAATGAGAATTTAAAATCACAATGGAATTATGTACAAATATATTTTGTATAGGTACATGAATAGCTTTGTTTGGGATATTCTTTTGTAAATGTCCATGAGTTAAGGATTACACAGGTTTAAACACATGAGTAACGTACACACAATATGGGGGCGGTGCGTATTCAACCCACAATAGTGTACAGTAAACACAATTGTGTCCGTGTCCCGAGTTGCCGGACACAAGTGGAACGTTATGTGTTTGTAGTATCGCGGTCCCGCTCCGTTTATCGCGAGTTACAAGCGTTTTACAAACATTCATCTGCGTGCATTGTCCTGCGGCTGCGGCTGCATTCGTGTTTGAACTCATTGAGTAATTAATGCTTTTGTAACGTGCGCATCCACAGTTACCAATATGGTGGGTCCCTTGAAGGGGTTTGTGGACTGAATTGTGCCGTTACCATAGGCTACTTGTGGTAGCGTGTTAAGGAAATAGTGCAGCACAAAACATACGGTATATTTTCATGATCAAATACTAATTACACAACTGGTCAAATTAAATAAACATGAGGTTGAAATAACCTCTGTATGTACTATTATGCTTGTTTTACAAGGGGGTAAACATAAAGAAAAAACAATGTTAACTAACATTTACGTAATTCCAGCAATACCCCTATCAACAAAGTATCACAATCTCCCTTTGTTCTAGTCAAATAGTAAATTTTCAATTATCCAGTAAAACTTTACTTTGGGCTGCTGTTCTTTGTTGGAACTGCTATCTCAGATATCGATTTGTGTGGGCACTTTTTGTGTTGTACTTTTAAAAAAATCTCAGGCTTCTCGTAAAATATATAATGAAGATTGCGCTTACAGTTAAAAATCCCAATATAAGTATTTTGTATAGATTTTCATTTCAGTATTTTACTTGGGAGTTTGTACTCAATTGTAAATAAACGAGGGATAAATCATATTGTATTATAAGTGTTCAAAATAGTTGACTTTACTGATTAATGTCCCGGACAACAACCGTACAGAATAACAATGTAATGGAATACAAAATTAATTTGCGAATTCAAAATTTGCATTTAAATTAAAATAGAAACAAAACATTATGAGGTGATTTTGCAGTGGAATTAGACGAATTAGTTGAAGAATAACGATTTATAAACATTTGAAGTTTCACATATAAATTTTAAGTATAGTTTTTAAATTATAGAGTGAACTCAGTTTTATATCTAATACTGCCACAATATAAATATAAAAATAATTGAGCTCATAGATATGATTCGTGGAGCCTTGGTACCTTCGCCTGAGAATCAATTCCAGAAAAAATATGTAAAAGTTCTCGGAAGTATTATCAAGAAGATGGATTAGATCGAAGCTTGTCTATAAATTCTATGTAGCGGCGGAGTGAAAATTCTTCTAGCATTTTATACAACGTTTTTTATATTTTTATTACTTCCCTTAGCAGTTTGCTATAATGTTAATCTGAGTACACGCAATCAGATGTGTTAAAACAGTATCGCATGAACAGCACAGCGAGTGAGCAATATTCCGACACAATTTCACAGTGGTTAGGAATTATTAAGTAGCAAGTCAGTGGACTCTCCGTCCTATAATGCGATTCCCTTTGTGAGGATGGAACCCTTTTTCGTTGCATCCTGTGATTCCAATGGGTTTTAAATATGACGTTAAATCCTAAAAACTGTGCTCTCATGCGAAGGTAATCAATCTGAATTGTGTAAAAATCTTGCAAGTTGATGTCTACACTACCAACCCATGTCAATTTTATTACTTCTTTAGCGAGGTACATTTTTATTTTTGTTAAAGTTAAAGCCTAATTTATTCTGCCATTTTACTGCTACCGATCAATTTCATTCTTATTTGTTTTAATAATTAAAAAACGGTAATGCTACTTGTTTTTATTCACATAGTATTTAAGCAGACTGTACTGGAAAGTCTATTTCGGATTTCTTTACCTCTTTTCGTTAAGCTTCTGGAGGTAAGGAGACAAACCGTCGGGGTGACTAATAGTATATATTCAGTCCTTAAACTCTGCCAGCCGCCCTAGTCTACCTTAGAGTTTAGAGTTCAATAAGAGGTAATGATGTGGGAATTGTGACATGTGTTATACTTCGAAAGCAACTTACAGTATCAAGTTTACACTCTTGATTTTGGAGTTCCCAAAGGATCAATACTGGGAACCTTCTTGTTTATCCTTGTCAACACATGAGTCTACGTTTATACTAAACGTTATAGCGTAATCGTAATTATGCAATGTGATATTGCTAAACATGGACACTGCCACACTGTACCAATGATGGTGTTAATGTAGTTTTCTTTGCCTAAAAATGAATTAAAATTGAATAAATTACACTATAAACGTCCAAGTGTGTTGTCATGTAACAAAATTAATTCTTTTTACATGTAACAACTTATATTTAAAGTAAAAGTGGACATTCAACATCGTGTTACATTTTAAATGTACACTAAAACTAAATATACGTGAACATTTTTATTTTACGTATGTTATTTAAAAACACACTACACACACGCACACACACCACGCAATATTTACACTATTTCGTAATTCCAATTGTAATATGTAAAACATTTCAGAATTTAAAAAATTGCTGTTGGAAAAACGATGTAGTAAGAAAGGAATTTACTTTGGCAATTAGCTTCCGTCCTAAAAGCAAAAGTGTAATTAATTAAAGTTCAAATTGGATTCTTTGATTTCTAACTTTACTATCCTTCAAAGTAACGTTTTAAAATAATAATTAGGAGTTCGAAAAATTGTGAAAATACTTCAAAGCATTCAGTTACGTAGCCGATAGTTAGAAAAAGAAATTAAATTGAGCCATTCTTTTTACAAAAGGTATTGTAATTGTTTTTATTATTTATTTAGGGATACATTTGCTTACAGTTCTGAAAAGTATTATTTCTTGAACATAAATACATGCTTAAAACTGTTATTTTAAGTAGTTTCAATTTGAGTTAACCTAAAAACTTGTGAGGAACAATTTTAATACAAATCTGTGTACAGGTTATTTAAAACATATGTGTTTCCGTGGATTAAAGTGATCTGGTTGAAATATTAAGTAATGTTCATAGAATGTAAAACACACACACACACACACACACACACACACACACACACACACACACACACACACACACACACACACACACACACACACGCACACACACACACACACACACACACACACACACACACACACTTTATATTTCAACCAGACGACACAACACAGAAAGCTTGGTTACAGATTCTAAGAATCGGTTTAATGTTCGAGAAACTACAGTGTGTTTACGTATTGTATTATTTTACCTTATTTAATATTGATCTAACACTAAAAATCTCTCTTCTAAACATGAAATTCCTCGTAGAAGTTTATGTGAAATTTTTTATCTAGTCCCAACTCTAACATTATGCAATTTTACAATTAGCTTTGAAAGGAATGATTGTCCAATACAAAAATTATACATTTAAATTGTAAAGAATAATAATGAACTATTTTTAAAGTAAGATATTTATTTTATATTTACTGTTAATACAGTTTTTAGTAGTAACTTTCTCGTAGGTATCTATGATTTTAATCAATAAGCATTACCAATTTTGAAATGACTAATTATTGAAACCACCAAAAGGGATGCCAAAGGGTTCTATGAATGAAGGTGTGGGCAGCAGTTAGCATTGTTGATGTTCACCGTGAACTGCTTAGTAACGCACATAAACCAAATACATTGGTTGACTGAGGGTTAGCTCTGTCTATTAATCGAGTTTCTTGAAAATGTTGATTTATGTCGGTATAACTTTCTGTACGATATCTTAAAAACAAACTGACCTATTGACTTGAAAATTTGCATGGGTTTAATTTCTTCCTATACAACATCGAGTTAGATGATGGTGCATGTCACTCCATGGGATTTGACTGAGCGTTAGTAAACGTTTACAAAAACATTTTTGGAATAAACAGATTTGTAAAAAAATTGAGTACATTCATATGACATTGTTACATTTATTGTAACACATGCTATTGTAATGCTTGAATACTTGATTTGAGTCTGATGATGATGAAAGTCTTTGCGTGGGATTTGGCTGAGCGTTGGCAATGCCTTTAACTCATGAATTGAGCTGTACACTTAGATAATGTATATACTACTTAATTTCACTCAGGGTTCTGACAAAATCCCTCTTCTGTCTATCTGCCTAATTGTATGTGTCTGGATACCGCTGGATATCAAAGAAAGAATTGAGCTATGGAATTGAAATTT